>NC_139657.1:9161258-9176258 GCF_951799395.1 Argentina silus
CCCAGGGCAGCGAACCACATCTGCCAGTCCAGCCGAGGCTGGTGGGGCGTCACTACTGCTGGGGCCGCACTCATGTTACCTGGCTTGTACATGAACTCTATCTCCTAGTGTGGGGGAGAGAGAGAGAGAGAGAAAGAAAGAAAGAGAGAGAGAGAGAGAGAGAGGGAAAATATGACAACAAATGATGGAACAGTACGCTGAAGTTTGAAAACATAAAGTATCAAATGATATCAGTACCAGATTCTGAACACACCCCTCCCCCTCACCCCCCCTTCCTCCCTTTCTCCCTCACCGTCCATGTGACTCTGTCCATGCTTCCTTCGATGACCACCTCCGGTCGTCCTCCGACCCCGGTCATCCTCCTGAACAGACCGTAAGAGTTGGCCAGCTGGTAGCGGTCGACCACCTCATACGCCCGACGCACGCCCGGCCACAGGCTGGCGTTAGAGTCGTACTCCAAATAGGTGAAGGGGACCTGGAGAACACACACACACACACGTTCTATACTTCTGTGGGGTACAGTATGAGACTATAGCATGTGAGACAGACAGACAGTAATCTACACACCAGACTAATGGCAAACATGGCGGCCGCAGCAGCGGCGAAAAACGTCCACTGTAGCGTCCCCCAGAACCTCTTCCAGAAACCTTCAACGCAAGCACACCTAGAACACACACACACACACAGTTCATTCACACCTGTAAATAAACACACAGTCCCAGAACCTCTTCAAGAAACTAACACACACACACACACACACCCCTGGGGGGGAGGGACGTACCTGAACATGGAGGAGACCATCTCCCAGGTGAGACAGAGGACGCCCACCCAGACACTAGGAATGGTGACTGCCTTCAGGAACTGGTTGAAGTGGTGGAAGGTGAACGCTAATGGGAAAAACATGACATCAAACACACAGACACACACTTCACAACTACAACACAAGGGGGCATTTCATTAGCATGCTGCAGGTTACACACACGCAGACAGACACAGAGACACACACACACACACAGACACACACACACCTGTCCTGGAGGAGACAGTCCCTTTCTCCCAGTTCAGTTGCAGGTCGAAGCATACGACTGCTCCGTAGACAGTCAGAGACCAGACTGTCAGCTCCACCATGACACAAGCCCTGGACCACACCTTGGACCCTGATAGAACCACACGCAGGAACACGGAGTCTGTGTCACTTACTGCCTAGAGAGCAGCAGCCAATCACATCTAATAGTGACCGAGACAGCCAACTTCAGTCCCAAATCCACCCCTAGCCCCTACACCTTTATACTATTCTATTTATTCTGCTTATAATGCTACTGCTAATTCATATACTGCTTACACTGCACTACTTATACTATACTGCACTACTATACTGCTCATATACTGCACTACCTGTATATACTGTTCACACTGCACTTTTCTGCTTTTTTGCACTTCTGGTTAGACGCGAACTGCATTTCATTGTCTCTGTACTTGTACTCTGCACAATGACAATAAAGTTGAATCTAATCTAATACACTGTTGGGGAAATGAAAAGGGTTGGATGGGGCCTAAATTGTGTGTGTGTGTGTGTGTGTGTGTGTGTGTGTGTACCGTTGCGGTCGGGTTCCTGTTTCTTGCGTAGCCAGAATTGTACATGCTGATCGTCCAACAGAGACAGGCAGAGTGTCAGTGTCAGCAGGTTGAAGAAGTTGTAGTTCCCGGACAAGATGATCAGCAGCTGCAGTAAGACCTACGCACCACAAGGGGGAGACAGCTGTCAAGAGAGAGACAGAGAGCCCTGATACCAGTTGAACAGAACATGACCGTGAACACAGCTGACCTGGCTGACCTAAAGACGCTAAAACACACACACCTGCATGTAGAAGGCCCCCAGCCTGAGTCTGCGTAGTGGGCTGAGGAAAAGGAAGGGCAATGCGATCTCGATAACGTAGGTACCGACCACGCAGAGTTTGTGCCACCACACAGGGAGCAGGTGGGCAAACCAGGCCAGGGGGGTCGGAATACACTGGGTCTCATAGTGGTACGTCAGAGCTGCACACACACACACACACACACACACACACACACACACACACACACACAAACAAACAAACAGACTAGAGTCTCAGTGATAATTCAGAGGGAGAGAACCCCAAACAAATCAATCGGTTGAAGAGTGACACACACAGACACAGACACACACACACAGACACACACACCTGTGAGCCCCCACCAGGTGGGGCAGCGGGAGCTGAGTTTGACCACTCCGGAGGCGAACATCAGTCTGAACAGCAGCCAGCGAGCCAACCAGAAGGTGACAGAGTCGTGCTCCCTGACCCCGCGAGACCCCCGCAGCATCGTCACTGGGGCGATGAGCACACACAGGAACCCCGTCTCTAGGAGCAGGTTGTCCCTGGGTACCACCGGGGAGGGAGAGGTGAGAGAGGGGGGAACAGGGGTGGACAGGGGTGGGCAGGAGAGAGCAAGAGAACAAGACAGGGAAGAGAGAAAGAGAGAGAAACAAAAGAGGAGGGAGCAAGACAGAGCAGGTGAAGGAGGGGAGAGAGGGAGTGAGAGGGAGTGAGAGAGCATTTGGACCCAGAGCCACAGATATACATAGATAGTGTGTCATCATCTCTGTGGTGGTGGTGGTGTTGTTGTTATGGTGTTTATATCCTGTCGGCTGTGGTCGCACAGCAACACCATCCACTCAGGTTCTATCAGACACATACGAACAGTATTACCAGTCTGTTAATGAATACACACATCCAGGATGTCTATCAGACCTCTCACATACACTTCATAGTACTCACCACTGGAAGTAGAGGAAGACCTGTCCCACCTGAAACAGACAAGAGAGTTGATGTGCTATAACTTGGCACGGTGACAGCGAGGCCACAGGTCCTTCAACTCAACCTGGCTACAGACAAGACAAGTAGGCCATTCCCTACGATGACTCACCTGGTACAATGACAGGTAGACCGCCCACAGTAGGAAGAAGACCAGGCTGTCTCTGAGTGTCTCCAGGAGCACAGCAGCGAGGCTCAGCGCTGCCCCCCCCAGGCAGAGCAGCTCCATAGCAGTGTGTGTGTCCAGGCCTAGCTGGGGCCCAAGCCAGAACAGTGAAGGGGAGGACAGGATCTGGTCCCACAGGGCCTTTCCACTGTAGTGCAGCTGCCGCCGAGCAGGGAGCAGCCCCTCGTTACCATACAGACCTATACACACACACACACACACACCGTTAGCATACAGACCTATACACACACACACACACACACTGTTAGCATACAGACCTATACACACACACACACACACACCGTTAGCATACAGACCTATACACACACACACACACCGTTAGCATACAGACCTATACACACACACACACACCGTTAGCATACAGACCTATACACACACACACCGTTACCATACAGACCTATACACACACACACACACCGTCAGCATACAGACCTATACACACACACACACACCGTCAGCATACAGACCTATATACACACACACACCGTCAGCATACAGACCTATATACACACACACACCGTCAGCATACAGACCTATATACACACACACACCGTCAGCATACAGACCTATATACACACACACCGTCAGCATACAGACCTACACACACACACCGTTACCATACAGACCTACACACACACACCGTTAGCATACAGACCTACACACACACCGTTAGCATACAGACCTACACACACTATCACACACACACTGTTACCGTACAGAAAACATACACAACTCTGTTGAATACGTATAAACTACATGTATGACTTATGTATCCAGCACACATCGATATTCTATGCAACTGCTGTTATTATGGTGATTGCAGTTTAACTTAAACCCTGTAAATATATATATCACACACACACACCGAACACTTTATTAGGAACACTATACTAATACTGGGTAGGGCCTCCCTTTGCTTTCAAAACAGCCTCAATTCTACGTGGCATTGATTCCACAAGATGTTGGAAACATTCCTTTGAGATTCTGGTCCATGATGACATGATTGCATCACGCAATTCCTGCAGATTTTTCCTGCACTTTCAAGCTGGGAATCTCCCGCTCTATCACATCCCGAAGGTGTTCTATTGGATTCAGATCTGGTGACTGGGAAAGCCACTGAAGAACACTGAACTCATTGTCATGTCCATGAAACCAGCTTGAGACGACTTTTGCTTTGTGACATGGTGCATTATCATGCTGGAAGTAGCCTTTAGCAGATGGGTAAATTGTGGCCATGAAGGGATGCACATGGTCAGCAACAATACTCAAATAGGCTGTGGCATTCAAACGATGATTGATTGGTGTTAATAGCCTAAGTGTGCCAAGAAAACATTCCCCACACCATTCCACCACCTCCACCATGAGAAGGTATACAGGTGTTCATAATAAAGTTGTCGGTGAGTGTGTCAACTTCAATTTATATATGTAGATCAGTTATTCATCCACTGCACAGCCTTTATACTTTGTGTTCTTGTATTTGGTTACGTGTTTGCGTTTGTCCTTTGTGTTGTGATTATGTGTCGCTGGTGGCTGCAACATTGTCATTTCCCCTCAGGGGAACAATAAAGTACCTACCGATCTATCGATCAAACACATGCATTTAAACCTGGCATTTAAACATTGGGTGGTCAGGCAGAGCTGCAGTGATACACACTACTTTCAGCTGGACTGGGTAGTCTCCCCCCTATCCATGGTCCACGTACGTTTCCTTTTTGGGTCTGATGATCCTACATTTGTGGTTAAGGGCAATATAAACTTCCTGTAGTCCTTATCTGTCCACATCAGCAGGATATTCTCCTGGAGAGGACCACACCCTTTTCGCTCTGTGCCTCTTTTGCAAAAGTCAAACGCGAAATGTCAAACATGTCATGTCAATTAAAGTATGTATGGACACGTTAGCGCAGCTTATTCTGTGACGGGTCTTCAAACTGTAGACAAGGCCAGACAGAGGAATCCCCCCTCCCAATTATCTTATCAATTTTAGTGGAATATTCTTTCCAGTTCTCTCTACAGTTTACTCGAGGAACTCAATATAAACAGTTCTGAGTTCTGGGTTGAGAAAACTTTGATGCACATCTCAGAACTGCACATTTGTTTGCAGATCGTCAACTTTATAATTCCGAGGTCCGATACGCTATATTAACACTCAAGAACACAAGCATGTGGGTCTTTATAAGCCGACATACCGCAGTGACTGCAAACTTTAGCAAGCCTGCTAGCATCGGAAGGCAGATGGCTATAAGACCCCCCCCATCACAACCAGCGGTCTCTCACCTGGTATTTGCAGGTATAGTGAGAGGAACGCAAACATGTAGATGACAGCCATGCACCAGAGGAACATGCGCCGCGGCAGCGTGATCTGGCCCATGTCTGCACTGCGTGGAGCGGTCAGATCCAGCCGAACACTCGAGAAAACGTCCTGATCTTGATTGTGTGCTTCTGCAGGGCCAGTGTAGCGGACAGGGAAGTACGGAGCGGGATTGTACAGGACCGGGAGACACGTCGCTACAGCTAGATGAATATTTCCCCGGTTTGGATAAGCGGCGGGGGGCGTGGCGAAAGATTGTGGCTAAAGCTACTGCGCATGCGCTGGTCCATCTTGTCTAGACATGTGGACAACTCATTAACTATATTTATATTTATATAAATTACATTACAACTCCGGATAATATATTTGGCCTCTGGCATGACATGTTTATAAAAAGGGACATTTCTTATAATTAAGCTTATCCAGGTAGGCTACGGCAGGAATAGACAAGTATCATCCCAATAAAACAACCAATATTAACACAACATTGACATCAGAACTTTTGTTCTTTAGTAGCTCTTTCAATGGTGCTTTAACAGCTAACTCCCACTGAGTCGAGAGAAGGCACAATACGTGTTGGTTTTGACTTTAGTTTATTGTGCAAGACTGCCATCACAGGCAAAGGACCAGACAGAATCATGGCAATAGAAAGGGTCTGCATGCTGCTAGTCACAAAGCAACAGTCTATGTATGTACATTCAAGTCTTACAGAGAGAGAAGGAAAGCGAGAGAGAGGGAGAGTGGGAGGGAGAGTGGGAGGGAGAGTGGGAGAGAGAGAGAGGGAGAGTGGGAGAGAGAGAGAGACAGAGAGAGTGGGAGAGAGAGAGAGAGAGAGAGAGAGGGAGAGAGATGAATCGAGAGAGTAAATCTGAGATGCAAGTACCACTATTCCTTCAACACAATATTAAATCAAAACTGCATTGTACATGCAAAATGAGCAGTTCACCAATATAATTTCATGTTACAAAAATACTAAAATCTGATTTTAGAACACCTTTACAAATATGTTTCATGTGGCACCTACACTACAAAAACAAAACAAATAGGTCATCGCACTTCTTTCCAACATCTGACATGATTGTTGAAGACGGGAGAGGTTCAGTAGTATACAGGGTTGTGAAATCTGTCAGGACATCATTGTGTTTGCTATGGCAACAGAACTGGAGCCTGTCAAGTCAGAGGAGGGTGACGCTGACACTGGACACAGACCTAGGGTCAGTTTGGTGGTCCCCCCCCCCCCCCCCCCCCCTACTGATTGAAGTTAGGATTGCGTGTGTGTGGGGGGGGGGGGGGGTATGCTGTTCCTAGACCTGTGCTGAAGGGGCAACTCCTACACGAGGAGAGGGCCTTTAGGAGCAGAACTCAAGTCGGTCGCTGCCATGGCAATAGAACGGGTAGAACAAGACAAGACGGTTCTGAATTCGACGAGAACTCTGCATGATCTAGATCGCTGACAAAGGCGACACCCACGCAACGGACATCGACTCACGCCTTGCGTGACGGAAATTGTATTTTCCCGCCGTGGACTCACGCATTCCAGATAAAAGTGGCTGAGTCGTGCCTGGGGACGGAGGGAGTAACAGTAGCGCCACTGTGGCCATGTCGTCTTCGTCTTTTCATTGACAAGGATACTTAAAAAAACAAACAAAACAAAAAAACGCTAATTTCTACATCTCGTTATTTATTACTCAAATAATTGGCATGTATCCCAACCTTGTTGGGTTTTGTCCTGTTGTTCAGAAACACCTCAGAGAGAGAGGGAGGGACAGAGAGAGAGAGAGACGACGTCATGGAGAAACAAATATTCACAATACTCCCAAACGCTCATTGTCCTCCCGTGGACACACACAGTGGCCATGGCCTGGCCACGCTCTAGAAAGGGTTGAAGTATATAGTGCTTTTTCAACCATAAATACTCTTTGACCCACTTCCCTAAACCCCTACATTGAAACGTCGCGAATGAACTTGACCATCGGTTCTCCCGTGCCATTCGAATGTTCACCCCCCCCGTTAGCATGGCTGTTCAGTAACTCCATTGGGGAGATGATGATGGCTCGTAGCTGCCTAACGCTTTCACCAGTGGAATGGAATGTCTACTATATGGCAGAAGGAGACGAGAGGAATTGTCTCTCCAAATGGCTTCCATAGAGACGCGTGAGAGAGAGAGAGAGAGAAAGAGAGAGAGGGGAGAGGAGAGGAGCAGTCATAGAGCGTTTGGCCATTGTAGTTTCCATCCAAAAAGCGTTGGAGATGCTCTTAAAAGGACACCACACCGTTCCAAGGTGGGTCGTGTTCACGCCTCCATTGCAAATAGGAAAACCTGACTCAAACATCTCTCCACTCTCTGCACTCCTACTCACAAACTGGCTGTGTGAGAGTGTATGAAGTGTGTGTGTGTGTGTGTGTGTGTGTGTGTGTTTTGGGGGGAGGGGGATTAGTAGGGTCCCAACCTTTGGACGATCCTTGTGTTTAAAGGCAGACAAATCACTTATTTGGATGGCTAGATTTAAGAATGAGTGAGTGAGTGTGTGTGTGTGTGTGTCTGTCTGTCTCTCATGTGGTCCCTTCGGCCCTGTTGCTGCCGGTCTGTCCGCTGATTGTCAAAGGGGGTGTGGCCTCCTGGTCTGTGTCACGGACGAAGATGACCGCATCGCCACTCACGTTGATCAGACACTGAGCCTGGAGAGAGAGAGAGAGAGAGACAAGGGGGGGGGGGGGTGAGGAGAAACCAGAGAAGAGAAACTGATGACTCAGGAGAGAGATGGAAGCCCAACTCTAGTGTCTGTGACGTCGTCTGGTCTCTTCACTGTAACCGGACATGAGATCACATATCTGGATGGCTTCATGTTGGTCTAGTGAAGAAGTCTAGAACCTCTTGAACTAAACTCTTCACTGCTTAACTCATTTAGTGTCGAGGGTGAAACAAGTCGCCCAAACGGTCAACATTCTAGAGTGCCACGGGTGACTTTATTTAGTTAATGAACTCATTTAGTGCCGAGGGTGAATAAAGTCACCCAAACGGTCAACATTCTAGAGTGCCCAGGGTGACTTTGTGCCCCAAGAATACATAATGATGATGCTTCATTTTGTAGCCAATCAAAGTATTGTTGCTAGGTAAATACCACATAGAACACTTGGCACTCAAGGTGGCGAGTGTTCCGGAATTCTTTGGCAGTTGGTGACTTAAGTGAATTATTATCAAGCATGGAATAAAGACCTATATCATTCTATTCTACTAATTCTTTTTAAAATCTGCCATTTCTGTTCTCCATCCCAGGTAAAACATCACAAGATGGATCATATCTCAAGAGTTAGCTGTGTGTGTGTGTGTGCTGTGTGGACTTACCTGGTTCTTGTTGGGGTTTTCCATGAACACACACTCCTTCATGCTGTAGGAGACCACGGCGTTGCCCCCCAGAGCTGCTACGTGAGCCCGCACCATCGCAAACACCTCCGCTATGAACGAATGGAGGAACCCACTCACACCGCCCTCCTTCCACACACACACACACACACACACAAGTTTAGCATTCCCATAGAAAATATCTGAGGTCAGTCAGTCAGTGCACTGAAGATTTGTAGGAACTCTGTGTGTGTGTGTGTGTGTGTGTGTCTGTGTGTGTGTGTGTGTGTGTGGGCGCGCGCATGTTTGCGTGACCGATTACCTCCCGTAGTGAGGTGGTCTCTCTGATGAAGAACATGTTGATGATTCCGAGGTATTTCACGATGCGCGTCCCGGGGAGGTACGACAGCGGCGTCATCTTCACCACGGTGACGGAGCTGCCCCCGAACGAGCGGGTGGAGTGCAGCGACCGGGAACGACCCTCGGGCAGCGGGCTGCACCGCTCTGACGACGAAACTACAGACAGACAGAGAGAGAGAGAAGGAGAGAGAGAGATAGAAAGAGATAGAGAGAGAAGGGGGGGGGGGGTAGAGAGAGAATGGAGAGAAATGGAGAGTTTGGAGGGAAAGGATAAAAAGAGAAAGGGAGGAAGGGGGAGGGGGGGGGGTGGGGGGGGGGGAGATACCAGACAGAGCCTTAAGATGGCGCTACAGAGCATAGCAAACATGAGCTAGCTATGAGCCTGGAGATGAACCTGGATAGCGTGTGCTGTGGGCGTCGGTAGTAGGAGTGTGCATTCGTTCATGACGGTGAGTGAGTGAGTGTTTGTGTGTGTGTGTGTGTGTGTATGTTTATGTGAGTGAGTGAGTGAGTATGTTTTTGTGAGTGAGTGAGTGAGTGAGTGAGTGAGTGAGTGTGTGTGTGTATGTGTGTGTGAGTGAGTGCGTGAGTGAGAGTGGCAGGGCAGCATGGTGGTAATGAATCACATCGAAGGAAGCGTGAGCTCTCATGCGCCGCATGCACCGAGCAGACAGCCAGCCAGCCAGCCAGCCAGCCAGCCAGCCAGCCAGCCAGACAGCCAGGGTCCGCCCAGCGGACGGAGAGAGACACCGGCCTGGGCTCAGCTGTGTGTGTGTGTGTGTGTGTGTGGGGGGGGGGGGGGGGGGGGGGGTACTCGTGAGGGTGCGTGAGAGAGACAAAGCACAGCCGTGAGCAACAGAAACAGACAGGGGGGGGAGGGAGGGAGGGAGGGAGGAGGGAGGCGCTGAGGCTGAGGCTGAGGCTGAGCGGAGCAGATGTCTAGGAGGCGAGAGTGTGAAAGATGTTTCCGTCTCGAAACACAAAAAAAAAAAAAAAAAAAAAAAAAAAAAAAAACGTAGAGTTAGCAAAGGTTTGCTGCTTTCAATCGGACCCCCGGGAACCTTCAAAGCCAATTCAAAAACACTCGTTTCAAAAGCACAGGAATAGGATCGGTAATCTCGACGTTCTGCATTCCCCTGGTCGCCAAGCTTTAGTGAGATGTGTTGGGTTTTTGTTGTTGTTGTTGTTGTTGTTTTTTTAGGCTCTTGTGTTGTGTAGATCTGAAAGGACCGGATAGGTGTGAGTCCTCTTGGTGAACGGCTCCGTCTGGCCCCTTCCCTGTCTGAGGTCAGACCTAGAGGTCACACAGGAGTGACCTCTACCAAGGACAAACGCTCGAACACTCGATGGCTGACACCTATCCAGTTCATTCAGATCTACTCCACAAGTTCCTGGAGCAGTAGTAGGAGTTTGGGGTTGATTTGGGGTGACACCCTCTGACGGGAGGGGGGCGGGGGGTAGAGGGGGGATCATAAGACGGAGGATGGTCAGCGTTCGGCTGTTGATTGGCTATCCCTCTGAGGGGCGGGGCTTCAACGTTCACACTCTAGCCAATCAGCTGGTGCTTGATGTGTGATGCTCCGCCCCCCAGCGGCATGCAAGGGAGGGGTGTGCGTGTGTGTGTGTGTGTGTGCGTACGGTATTTGTGTGCGTGGGTGAGTGCGTGACAGAGTGTGTGTGAGTGTGTGTGTGTGTGTGTGTGCGTAGGTGATCACCAGAGCGTGCTAGGGACTGTGTCCTCCTACTTGTCTTAACTGATCCTCGTCTTATGGTGTGAGCTTTCAGCCTAAGCAGCTCTAGCCAGGTGCTGCATCTGTCTGCAAAGGAACCGTAATCAACGGAGGGAGCTGGAGAGAACACACACACACACGCACGCACACACACACAGACGCAGACACAGACAGACAGACAGAGACACACACACACACACTCTCTCTCACACACACACACACGCACGCGCGCACACACACACACGCACACACACACACACACACACACACACACACACACACACACACACACACACACACAGACACAGACACAGACACACTCTCACACACAGACACAGACACAGACACACACAAACAAAGAAAAGAGAACATAGGACAAAAAAAAAGGAAAAAAAAGAAAGAAACAGAAACAGAACATGAGGAGGATGAGGTTGGGGAGCGGTGCAGGATCACTGTCTGACACAAAAGGATGAGAAATCAAAAACAGGGCCGTGGGGGGAGGTCTGGTTCTGGTAGCGGGGGGGGGGCAGGGATGTGGAGGGATGGGCTGAGGGGTCTTACCTCTGGACGTGGTGTGGGCGTTGGCACCCTCTGGAACACCTGTACACAAACACTGACTGTAACACACTGCCTAAGGAAGCGTTACACACTGCCTAAGCAACGGGGGAGGTGGGGGGGGTCCTAACCCAACGACTGCTTAACCGAACCACTCAGTCCTAATCCACTCCTACCCCTAACCCTACCAAACAGACAGATGCTACTTGATGCCCCCCCCCCCCCCCCCCCTCCTCCCTTGTAGATCTGAAAGGAGAAGATCTCTCTTTCTACAGAGGGGGTGGAGGGTCAGCCTATCCACCTTCCTTCCACATCTGTGAGGAGTAGGAGGGTTTCAGACGGGGGACTGGGGGACTGGGGGACTGACGGGGACTGATCTCTGATCTCGGCCATGTCTAAACTCCACACAGCTCTACACACAACGCTTGGGCTACAACACACCACTGGATATTTACCTGACCATACATTTACAGGTGGTACATTCACCACGGTGGCACAACACACACACACGCACGCACGCACACACACATTTGAACGAAGAACAGATGGTGAGTAGTGGTTTTGGCAGCTTTGAAGAGGTGAGCAGTTCAATCGTGTGTGTGTGTGTGTGTGTGTGTGTGTGTGTGTGTGTGTGTGTGTGTGTGTGTGTGTGTGTGTGTGTGTGCCAGTGGAGGCTGGTGGAAGCAGAAACCGGAGGCGGGGGTCATTGCAACGCATGTAACGGAATGAGGAACGGTATCAAACCGTTCCTAATTCCGTTCCATGCATTACAATGAGCCCCGTCCTCCGATTTCTACCTCCGCCAGCCTCCACTGGTGTGTACATTCCTGAGGGGGCTGGTGGTTGAACGGGGGGGGGGGGGGGGGGGGGTGAAGGGTTAGGGGTACGGTGTAGGACGTGAAAGGCTACCTGAGGTTTTGGCGGAGTGTTGGTTGTTGGAGGACGTAGAGTCGGCGCACAGCTCTAGAGGAAACTGCAGCTGTTCGTCGTTTTCACCGCTCCCTATAACACACACACACACACACAATTAATTACATGTGGATCATGGCCATGTGTCCCTGCCCTCTCTGGTTGAATGCCTCTGTGTGACCCTTGACCCCTGTCCCCCTTGACTGACCCTTGGTGACGGCCTTGTCTCCTCCTGGTCTCTCCTGAGTCTGGTCCTTATCGAAACTCATAGCAACCGCTGTCACCGCAACCTAAGACAGAGAGAGAGAGGGGGGGGACGGGGGGGATGCGTTGTTATCACTGATTTGACGTGTTCCTGTGGATGTTTCATACTATCAGAGGTTCAATTGATAGTGAGAGATCAACGAAATGTGAAGAAAGTGGAGGGGTGTGTGTGTGTGTGTGTGTGTGTGTCACCTGTATGAGTTCATCCTCTGGCACAGCCACAGTGAAGTTGAGATGGCAAAGACAGCACGGGACCATGGAACGCAGCTTGAAGTACAGACTCTACAACACACACACACACAAACAAAATTACACACACACACTTTTATAGTCCAAATTCTACAACAGACAGATTATATGAATTCCTACAGTTACTGACTACGTTTGCATGCATAATATCTGGCCATTCAGAAGGAACACACTCCGAAAGAACGGTTTGTATGACTGCAAATTCCAGAGGCCTTTTGGAATGTCCTACCATTCTTAATAAACTGTGTGTGTCCTACGGCACTAATGTGTTTTTCCGGCATTATTTGCACCGCTCATGTTCATCTTAAAATTTTTTTGGGCCAATAACACAGAGACAACAACATCATCATCATCATCATCATCATCCCACTCTTGACTAGTGGATCTGAGTCAAGACTGGGGGGGAAACAGCTGTTCTCAGACGAGGACCGGAAGCACCACTTTGAAATGACACGCTCGTCTTTTACCAAATTGTGGAACACGCTGACGGGATGTGTTCTGGCCAAACGTGACTCCGTGAGCTCCTATCCCGTTGTTTGATTTGTTTTGTACGCCCTCGGACACTTGGTTATTCCGATTGAGCGAGTCAGCCGAATGCACGTTGATATGCCTGACATTCGTAAATGTTCTCCAATCGAACGGCTTATCAAAGGTATAAACCAGCAGGGGCACTCAGTGGCGTAGCACACTAATGCGCATACCGCATAATCGCAAGGTTCCTGGTTCGATTCCAACCCTCGACACGTCTTACAATGTCATCCCTCCTCTCTCTCCCATCCTTCCTGTCAATCTCTACTGTCTCCATTCTAATAAAGAAGAAATGCCCTAAAAACATATTTTAAAAAAAAGGGTTAAAAAAAGAAAGAAAGTATAAACCAGCCCTTCCATTCTGAAATAAGTTTAAATCGGAACGGTCACTCAATTCTGACTGAAGTGTTTATGTGAGGGTATTTGATTCATTTGTTTATTTGGACTATTAACGGAATATGAGGCTGCGTGTAAATGTGTTCCAAAGGGACCAGCCAACCTAACAGAACCATTGATGTACACAACACAGCCAGTCAGTTCCTCGTCTGGCCTGTAGGGGTCCCTCACCTTGAGCAGGTTCTCACACAGGTCAGTGAAGATCTTATTGAGGCCCTGGCTGGTTAGATTGGCATTACTCAGCCTGAAGACCCTCACGGAGGTAAACATCTGAGACGGAGGGATAGAAAGGGGGTTTAGGAGGGAGGGGAAGAGAACAATGGAGAGAACAAGGGAAGGAGAAAGGGACGTTTATTATCATTTCTCAATAAAACAACGCTGTTTCTAAACTCTATAGAATGTCTGACCCTAGCATGTCTGACCGTAGAACGTCTGACCCTAGCATGTCTGACCCTAGAATGCTTGACCCTGGCATGTTCGACCATAGAATGTCCGACCCTAGAATGTCTGACCCTGGCATGTCCGACCCTGGCATGTCTGACCTAGCATGTCTGACCCTAGAATGTCTGACCCTAGAACGTCTGACCCCAGAACGTCCGACCTTAGAATATCCGACCGTAGAATGTCCGACCCTAGCAGGTCTGACCCAAGAACGTCTGACCCTAGAATGTCTGACCGTAGCAGGTCTGTCCCTAGAATGTCTGACCCTAGCATGTCCGACCCTAGAATGTCTATGAGTGTGATACTGTAGCAGCAGTCATGAGTGTGGAGGACCAGGCTCCTGTTGCTGCTGTGGTGTTTCTGTATGAGGGTCTGACCTGCAGTCCTGATGTCCAGTTATAAATCCCAGGCATGATCTCAGTGTTGCAGCTGTAGAAACCTAGAGAGACAGAGAGAGAGAGACAGAGAGAGAGGAGAGGAGAGAGAAAGAGAGAGAGATGAGAAAGAAGAGAGAGATGAGAAAGAAGAGAGAGAGATGAGAGAGAGAGAAAGTTAGAACCATCTAACCTGACGATGCGACACTAGGTCCCTAGAAAGTTAGAACCTTTCCCTAGAAAGTTAGAACCGTCTAACCTGACGATGCAACACTGGGTCCCTAGAAAGTTAGAACCCTTCCCTAGAAAGTTAGAACCGTCTAACCTGACGACGCAACACTGGGTCACATTTGATGGCAACATGTTGCAACAATATCACAAGTGGAACAGAATCGACCAGTTCAGGTAGAAGATCAAAGAATAGGATGGTGTGTGGACCTGCGGGGGTAGGGGCGTCAGTCAGTAGGGAGTGGATGTCCTCCACCGCGTCAGTGTCATCAATCTGCAGACAACAAAAACACA
>NC_139657.1:9181258-9221258 GCF_951799395.1 Argentina silus
AAGAAGAAGAGAAGAGCAAGAGAAAGAGAAAGAGGAGAGGAAGAGAAGAGAAGAGAAGAGAAGAGAAGAGAAAGACTGTAAAAAATGAGAGTAATGATTGATGATCAGGTGCAATTGACCAATGAGCACGGTCCCCGAGATAGAAGCAGCATGTCTCACAGGCACAGGCACACGGCTCACGTGCACGCTCATGGCCACGTGCACGCTCACGACCACGTGCACGCTCATGGGCAGAGGAGGGCCATATTCATTCGTCACAGAGTCTAACCCAACTACAGGTGCTTTGGCCTTCGAGAACACCACCAGCACCACCACCACCACCACCACAACCCCGTCTCAGCATCTCTCTGCAGCACCGCCCCCTCACTCCCTCCACCTTCCTTCTCTTCATCCCTCTCTTCCCTCCTCCTCCTCCCACCCTCTGCCCTCTCTTCCACAGCATGAATACGGCCCGGTGAGTTGGATGTGGATGCACATGCCCAAGTCCATCTCGTCTCCAGTGTGTAAACCTCCTAAACCTCCTCTGGTCTTAGACAGGTTTGACCACAATGCTTGTTAGAGAAGCGTTAGAGCAGCGGCAGGAGACCGTTAGGGAAGCGTTACGTTAAGGACGGCGGGGTGGGGGGGGGGAGATCTGGCCAAGCGGGACGGGTGGGGGGGGGGGGGGGGGGGGGTTATAGCGCATGCTCAGCTCAGCGCACACACGCACGCACACAGACACACAGACTAGAGAGGAGAATGGCAGCTCACTGAAAGAGGTATGCTACTGTGTGTGTGTGTGTGTTCACTCGCTTGTGCATGGAAACTTCCTACTTGCATCATATTTGTGTGTGCGTGTGTGTGTGTGTGTGTGTGTGTGTGTGTGTGTGTGCGTGTGTGTGTGTGTGATGAATGCGTGTATGCATTCACTGAGCTGCCATAGCTCCTGTGGGGAAGAGCATTAAAAAGGGGAGAAATACCTGCAGTGACACTATTCCAGTCTAGCAGTTTGTATGAGCGCGTGTTACCCAAGGCTGGGCCAGAACACACCGTTAGTACAGAGGAGAGAGGGAGAGAGAGAGAGAGAGAGAGAGAGAGAGAGAGAGAGAAAGAGAAAGAGAGAGAAAGAGAAAGAGAGAGAAAGAGAGAGAGTGAGAGGAGCAAGAGAGCAAGAGAGAGAAAGACAAACTACAAAACGAGCACAACACTAGACAACAGTTACTCCACAGTCACTGCAAAGACAGACCACAAAGTTAATACCAGAGCCTATCAGAGAAAAGAGGGTTGAGAAACAGGGAGGGAAAGAAGGGAGACAAGGCAGAAAGGGAAAAGACATGGCGGGTAAGAAGGAGGAGAGAGGAGGAACAATGGAAGAAAGATGCTGTGGAGAGAGAGAGAGAGAGAGAAAGGGGGAAAGAGAGAAGCTGTAAAAGGAGAGAAAGAGAGGCATGCAGTAGCAGTCTAAGCTCTACACTCTAAGGCTTTGGGCTTCACCACCGTCCACCTCTCCAGACTGGTTCTGTGGTGCGAGGCAGGGGGGGCAGAGTGAACAGGGCTTTCCACAGAATCGTTGTTCTCATGAGGGGGGGGGGGGGTTCTTTTTGGATTCTGGGAATGACGACTTTTAGGAGTCAGAAGTTAGGCCGAAACATTGTTCTTGCACGAGACCAGTAGAACGCATGGCAGAAGGCCAATGGTGAAGTGTCGGTTTGGTTTGTTTTCAAGTGTCAAAATGTTCATGTATTGCCCCCCCCAGTACCCCCAGAGAACCCTGCTCACCCCATCCAGACTACCCCGGATCACTCTGCAGTACCCCTTTTCTGATGGCTAACTCACTGTACAGCAATGGTCACCGACTCTGCTCCAAGAGAGCCAAAGGGTTGATCAAGCACTAAAACCACCTGACTCAGACCAAGGTGTTGATACTGAAGTGATATGGTCAGTTGAATGAGTGTTGTCCGTCAGTGCTGGGCTGGAAAAAAGCACCCTGTGGCCCCCCCAAAGACCGGAGTTGGAGACCATTGCTTCACACAGAAGTCCTACAGTTCATGCAGGACAGGCAGATAGTTCCGTTCCTAGTGGTTTTACTCAGGTAATGTCCAGAGTGTCCCAGAGTGGAGAGGAGGAGGAGGAGGAGGAGGAGGAGGAGGGCAGAGCAGAAGGGGGCAACATCTGGGACGGCCAGAGCAGCTCCCTGTTCCAGGAGGAGGGGGAGGTCCAGCCTATCCACCTGCACAGTGATTGTAATGGCCCATAAAGGCTAACTCAAAAGATCGCAGGATGGTATTTTTGTCAAACGCCTGTCCAAAAACAACGTCTAACACCCAGTGTTTGCAGATCTGGAACCCGGATGAGGTGACGGCCCATTTGGAAGGTCCGCAATGAAAAAAAAACATGGGTGTTTCTCAATACTCTGAAGTGGCTTCCTTCACTGACCTCTTTTCTCTCATTGGTACTGATCTGAACACACTAGTTTGGGTGAAATCAACATAGGGGACATCTATTGAAGCTTGGAGACCAGGAGAGGAAGCCACGTTTGAGACTTGAGATGCACCCCCCATGTCTTCCTGGGTAGGCCACATGCTCAAAGAGCCCCAGAAAGAGACAAAGAGAAACGGAGAGGAGAAGAGAAGAGAAGAGAAGAGAAGAGAAGAGAAAGAGAAGAGAAAGAGAGGGAGAGGAGAGAGACTATAAAATCGAGAGTTTCATCTGATCTGCTAACACCACGTGGAGACTAAGAGATAGGGGTCTAGGGGTTATTTATTTCAGGCCTGGGACTGAGACAGGGCTGTTCTCCCGCTGAACTAGAGAACCCAGGTCAGTGACCATCTGTTTCTGCCTGGGTCAAGTAGACACACAACATAACACTCGGCTAGGACAGAAAGCTAACATGGGCAATCACGTGGGTGAAGGACGAACACCGATGCTCTGTCGTCGTGACGAAGCCCTAGACGACGTGAACCAACTGCGCGAGGGAGCGAATCGTAACTCAAAACACACCGTAACACGTGTCGCCAGTTCTCCCATTGAACTCGATCCAAGATTTACGCTGAGTTACGCTAAAGTCTGAGTTTCTCACTGAGGTTAAGATTTGGATGAGTAAAGCACTTGCACTGTAATGAGGTAGCAAACCACACATTGGGAGTTTGGAAGGACACCACACCTACCAGAGCCTCGCCACAGCACCACCCGAAACACCACAGAAGCAAAGCAGCAGCAGACCAGAGCCATGCACTACCACACCTCAATGCCAGGGGGCGACACCGAACACGACACCAAACATCGCACACAGTTACCACAGAAAAAGTACCACACACACAGAAAGCGACTACACACACACACACACTCACACACACGTAGAGCTAGTCGCACAAGGTAGAAGTTGCCCCTATCCACAGCTCTAGGATCATGTAACCCCCTACCCCTTAAATGCGTCCAGAACCATCAGCGGCTTGTCAAAAACATCTGACCCCGTATCAGTGGTTATGGGCAACTCTCACCTTCTGCCACATAGCCCTCCAACACACAGGGCAGGGCTGAGGGCTATAGTCTGAATCTCCCCCTCTCTGGAAAGTGGGACTTGTCTGCTGGGACCACCTGTGTAAGTTTCACCTGCGGTGTCGGCCTGCGGCCACCAGAGGGGGCCCTTTCACACTGGAATCAATGAGAGAGCTCGCTAACGCTAACGATGGAAAAAAACCTCAAATGACAACGCTGTCCCCCGTATACTGCACACCTTTTAACCTGAGTGACAGAAGACAGCCGAGTTGACCTCCGGTGAAAAGGAGTGCACTAACGTGGAGGTGAATCAGGAGGTAAGAGACATGATGATGCATGTGTGCTGGTATGGATGGGGAACTCACCGGGGTTGTGGATGCGGTCCAGCAGCTTGACCGAGCGAGCGCTGACCACGCCCCCGACGTGGACCAGGAACCCCGGAGGGAAACACGTCAGCGTGAAGAAGGGGAACTCCTGCGGGGGAAACACGAGGGGGGGGGGGGTCATCCAGGGGTCAAATTACGTTGAGGTACCACGGAAACTACCACACACCGTGGCTATAGATAGGAAGAGAACGTATGGCAGTGGTATTCAAATCTGTGCTACAGTACCACACGCTTTCATCATTCCCCTCTCAGAAAGAACAGGTCAGTTGAATACCGCTGCCAAACAGGCATAGGGCCCCGAGTTTTTCCTAACCCGTGGTTGGGAAAAAGTCCGGGCCTGACACAATAACAGCACAACCCAAAAACTGAACCAAGTAGTTGAGTCATTCTGTGAAAATATCCTTGTGTATCAAGATGCAAATACACAGGGTCTAATTCTTCAGGACAGTTGAGGTTTCTGATGGGAGACCCAGGTGTCACCATGTGAGAGAGAGAGGGGGAGAGTGTGAGGTTATCTCCCCCCCCCACCCAAAGTCATGCTGTGGGGGGGGGGGGTGAGTAGGAGTGTTCCCTCATGCTTCCACATTGCCCACCCTTGGCCCCGGGCGCATATCAGATGAAAATGTATGTCCTGCCTCTGCCCCCTTACGTACTTCTTGTAGATCTAAAAGGATTGGATAGGTGTAAACAAAGGCCAAAACTCCGCTGAGCCTATCAAAATAACAAGGTGGTGGAGCTATTCCCACTTTCTACCCAATCCTTTCAGATTTACACAAGTACCTCGGGTAGGGGCTAGGGATGGGTTAGAAACTGGACAGGAGGAACACACAGGAACACACAGGAACACACACACACGCAGGATCCAGACAGACCTACAGGCTGCCCTGTCCCGTTCCCCCCAGACAGAGAGGAGAACATGTGCAAACACATGCCAACATTGAGGAGAGTGGAGAGTGCTGGGAAGATGACCGTTTCTTGCTTGTTGAAAACTGGCAACCCAAACACTAACAATAATATAGACAAAAACAGTCTGTGTTTGATCCAGACAAAAATGGCTCCCTCCATCAAGTGCAATGGTGATGTCAACTGTGATGCAACAACTAGAACATTAAAACTAAATGACCGTGAAATCCAATTGGAGTGAACTAGATGTAACATATACAAGTACAGTGCTGTGTGTCTCAGCCATGCGAACATATGGAAGATTGTAGACCTGCAGATGTGTGTGAACAAGCAGCAAAGAACCTGACAGAACCACAGAGGTGGTTCTCGAGTGTCTGACTAGTGACTAGTGTTAGTGTGTAAGTGACTAGTGTTAGTGTGTGAGTGACTAGTGACTATTGTTAGTGTGTTAGTGACTAGGGTTAGTGACTAGTGTTAGTGACTAGTGTTAGTGTGTGAGTTACTAGTGACTAATATTAGTGTGTTAGTGACTAGTGACTAGTGTTAGTGACTAGTGTTCATGTGTTAGTGACTAGTGACTAGTGTTAGTGTGTGAGTGGGCTTCTGGTTTCACAGACGGGTGTTCCCACTCAACAGGAAGCGGAACAGATGATGACGTGAGCGTGCATGTTACCGTCGGTAACGGGCGGGGGAGGGGGGATGAGGGACGAGGGACGACATAACAACTCAAAGTCGTATCGATGAGGAGAAGAGAGAGAGAGAGAGAGAGAGAGAGGGAGGGAGAGAGAGGTTTGACAGGAGCATCCAGGACACATCCCTACCAGCTGAGGCCAGGGCCCAGAGGACACAACTCCAAGCTACGTTTTATAGTGTAGATCTGAAGGAGTCAGATAGGTGTAAGCGGCTTGGCAGACGGTTGGAAGGCTGGATGGAGCCGCCGCCATGTTGCTTACAACCCCATCTGGCCCCTTGAGATCTGAAAACACAGGTTGATTTGAAACCTGGCTAGTCTCATCAGCTGGTAAAGAGGTGAGGGGAGGAGTGGAGAGAGAAGAAAAGTCTGAGATTCACACAGTGGTGTGTGTGTGTTCGTGACATACCCTAGCGTTTACAAATATACCAGAGGAGGAGGCTCCCTGTGTAGCAAAAGTGGTCAAAAGGACGGAGAAAGGGAACATTATTCACTCTTACACACACACACACACACACACACACACGCACACACACACACACACACACACACACACACACACACACAGACAGACACACACATATATTTCCTCACAATTTCTCACAGCTTAATAAAAAAAACAACAGTGAGTGGACATGTATTGTTGTGTTGTGTGTGTATGCCAGTGCGTGCGTTTGCGTACCCTCTGCTCCAGAGCGTTTTGGGTCTGCTGTCTGAGGAGGGTCTTCAGAGGCCCCGCCTCTTTCCCAGCGCTGCCCCCACTCCCCATTCCTGATTGGACGAAAGAGTAGCACTTCACCAATCACGACACTTCACTTCGGATCCCACCCAATCATCAACCACCAAGTATTCCCATTATCAAAGCGCCAACCTACAGAGAATGAGGTTCATTCCCGTATGCAGTATTTTCACGTTAGCATTTCCCCCCTCATTCCATTTCCATTCACAAACAAAATCTACCTGAACATTTCTTCACTGGCAGATGCTCTTCAGCCTGAGAGTAGTACAGATACCTGCTTCATCTCCATCTGCAGACTACCCTTCTCTACCTCCACCTGCCACATACCTGTCTGCTCCACACTACGCCACTCTTACAGTGACTGCTGGGGGGGTGGGGGGGGTGGGGAGGTGGGGGGGTTTGGACTAATAAATGCTTCAAAACCACACGGTTGAGTAGAGAAACCTGAGGGAGGGAACACTCCATAGCAGTCAGTGTCAGTCGGCCAGTCCAGGGTTAAGAGCCAGAGACCAGCGTCTTCACCTGGAGTCCCATCAAACCCGGGGTGCGACTCAGCCAGGGTCGCTCCCAAAGGGCCAAATGGGGGGGGGGGGGTCATAACGGGTGTTAATGAGGGTTAGTACTTCAAGACTCTCTATGACATTATCGTTTACTTTGCGCCTACTGGATGCTATAAGGCGGGGGGGGGGGTATATGAGGTCAAGTCGTGTTAAGAGGTAACATCGTAGCGTAAAACATGGGAGAGTTACACACTGTGTAACATGGTCTAAAAGCAGTGTTATAACATCGTCGTAATCAACGCTGTTAGGGGTTGCTGAGAACATCCTGCACAAAGTGCGCATGCGTGCATCGACGGTGTCCTACTGGAGGCTGTAAAGGCTGATAGAAAGCTTGGTGTTTTGGGGGTGTTAGAAGCACTGTTCTAGGGCTGTATTCGGGCTGTTATGAGGGGTGTTTAGAAGGCGTTGTGATTTGCGGACGTGTCTGTCCTACCAGAGGCCGCCAGCAGCAGCTCCTCACTGAACGACACACTCATTCTCAGCATAGCAGACTCTGAACGGACGCAGTGGAGAGGGGGCGGGGTGAAGGCTCTGGGGGCGGGCCCGGGGCCGCGGCCGATTGGCCCAGAGCGAGGAAAGGACGGGGAGTTGGAGGTAAGGGAAGGGGAACTGGGGGAGAGGTATATCCCGGGCCGGAGTCTCACTGGGAGGGACGGCGCTGTGGGGGCAGAAACAGACAGGAGGAGGAGGAGGAGAGAAAATACAAAAGAGAGAGAGAGAGAGAGGGGGGGGGGGGATGGAGAGCAAAGAGGGAAGGCGAGAAAAACATGACGAGGAGGTGGAGGAGAGGGGATTGAGGGAGAGAGACCAGAAAATAGAAGAGATAGAGGAGATAAGAGAGAGAAGGGAGAAGTGGAGAGAGAGAAAAAAGAATGGAGGTGAGAGAGGGAGATGAAAAGCACGAGAAAGAAAGGATTGGCAAGAGAGAGGGAGGAGAAAGACTCGAGACAAAGCAGAAAAGACAGGAAGAGATGCAGAAAGAGAGAGAGATGGGAGAAGAGTCACAAGATCACTGCTCTGACGGGAAACGAAAAACGGGAGTCAATTTAGGAGGAAGGAAAGAGGAGTCAGGAATCCTGGGGGTGTGGCCTTACAACAAACAAATACAGCACTAAAACGCCCTGCTTAGAAGTCGCCATTAAGTAACAGACCTCAGATCGGCACCCCCTCCCCAAATGCTTCACTAAACCGGTCGGGTGGGTCATGACCAAACTGACCTTAGATCAGAGTCTACGGGCGACTAGTCTCCTTCTCCAGGTTAAAAACAAACAAACAAAAAAACAACAACAGGCGTTCCTACAGTAGGGAGACCCTCGTGAGAGACACAGTGCTTCTTACTGAGGCCAGCTGGAGAGCGAGGGAGCTAAGCACCATGAGACCTGATGTGTCTTCAACAGCTGACACAGAGCCTAGCGACAGGCTCCGTCGTGCGGACAGAGCTCCCCCACCCCCCCCAGTGAGGTTATCTTTCCACAGGGTGACAGTTCTCTGTCATATGTGTGTGTGTGTGTGTGTGTGTGTGTGTGTGTAGCATCGTCTCCTTGTCTCTAACAAACACACTACAGCTCTGATGAAGACACGTGAGGTGCATGGGGAGGATGGGACAGCAAAATGATGAAACAACAACAACAAATCAACGACAAATGAAGAAATAGAACATATAAATGGGCAAAATGATACACAACAACAACAACCACCGTCACAGAGTAGCACCACAGTGAGGGAGGTCCAGTGCAGGGGGGGTGGGGGGAGAGATGAGGGGTGAATGGGGGGGGGGGTGGTGGAGGTGTGGTCTTACCCTGCTTGGGCGTCAGACTGAGGTCAGTGTCTGAGGATGAGGACTGGCGGCTGCATGGCTTGGAGGGAGAGAAGGGGGGAGGGGAGGAGGAGGAGGTGGGGAGGGTTCTGAGAGGAGTGGAGGGGCCCGAGGACGTGGGGGGGTCCTCACTGAACACCGGCCTGCCAGGAGAACACGACACACACATCAGTCACCTCGCCCTCTGATTGTGTGTGTGTGTGTGTGTGTGTGTGTGTGTGAGAGAGAGATACTTTGCTGATAGGTATGTGAGAGAGTGAGGGGTGTATGCGTATGTGTGCATGTGTGTGTGTGTGTGTGTGTGTGTGTGTGTGTGTGTGCGTACGTCTGTCTTCGCTGCTAGGAGTGTGAGAGGTGTGTCGGAGGTGTGTGGTAGGTGTACAAATGACTGGACAGCGGAACAAAAAGGCAAGCACATGAAGCGTTTACACACACACACAAACACAAACACACACATACAAAACACATAAAACTGAAGAGGAAAACATCCACATGACAGAAATAACATCGAGGGGGCACTGGGGCAGAAACCCCACACGAAGAACCAACAGACACAAGGGAGGATGAGCAGAAGCATGTGTCCCAGTGGGGCAGGAGAAGGGGGGGGGGCAGGAGGCAATAAGAACCCTCTCTGGGGCAAAAAAAACGGCGACACATTGTCTGTAATTATCAAACAAAAAACGTTGGAAAAAGCAGAGGTGGATCTGATTGGCTGCAATAAAAACTAATGGGATGAAAGATTGGGAACAAGACGACTGGGGTGTGTGTGTACACATCAATCTGCATGAGAAGCATCCTGCAGTAGCCTGCCTCGGCCTGTAGGGGCACGGGGGGCGACGTCTGGGATTGGTTGATAAGAGACACGGGAAGCTGAGGAGGCTGGGACTGGTGACGTCCTGACTGATGAAGGGGCAGGGGCAGGGGCAGGGAGGGTGACTGGGACAGTTGAATAGTAGGGGTACGGACACCTCTCTGCACTCTGCTACTGCCTGTCTAATGAACTGTACTGTATCAATCCTCGAACCCTAGTCTCTCTCTTTCTCCTATAATATATTATATATACATACACACTCACCGGCCACTTTATTAGGTACACCTGTTGAACTGCTCGTTAACGCAAATATCTAATCAGCCAATCGCATGGCAGCAACTCAACGCATTTAGGCATGTAGACATGGTCAAGACGACCTGCTGAAGTTCAGACCGAGCATCAGAATGGGGAAGAAAGGTGATTTAAGTGACTTTGAACGTGGCATGGTTGTTGGTGCCTGACGGGCTGGTCTGAGTATATCAGAAACTGCTGATCTACTGGGATTTTCACGCACAACCATCTCTAGGGTTTAAAGAGAATGGTCCAAAAAAGAGAAAATATCCAGTGAGCGGCAGTTCTCTGGGCGAAAATGCCTTGTTGATGCCAGAGGTCAGAGGAGAATGGCCAGACTGGTTCGAGATGATAGAAAGGCAACAGTAACTCAAATAACCACTCGTTACAACCAAGGTATGCAGAAGACCATCTCTGAACGCACAACACGTCGAATCTTGAAGCAGATGGGCTACAGCAGCAGAAGACCACACCGGGTGCCACTCCAGTCAGCTAGGAACAGGAATCTGAGGCTACAATTCGCACGGGCTCACCAAAATTGGACAATAGAAGATTGGAAAAATGTTGCCTAGTCTGATGAGTCTCGATTTCTGCTGCGACATTCAGATGGTACGGTCAGAATTTGGCTTAACAACATGAAAGCATGGATCCATCCTGCCTTGTATCAACGGTTCAGGCTGGTGGTGGTGGTGTAATGGTGTGGGGGATATTTTCTTGGCACACTTTGGGCCCCTTAGTACCAATTGAGCATCGTTTTAAACACCACAGCCTACCTGAGTATTGTTGCTGACCATGTCCATCCCTTTATGACCACAGTGTACCCATCTTCTGATGGCTACTTCCAGCAGGATAACGCGCCATGTCACAAAGCTCACATCATCTCAAACTGGTTTCTTGAACATGACAATGAGTTCACTGTACTCCAATGGCCTCCAGAGTCATCAGATCTCAATCCAATAGAGCACCTTTGGTATGTGGTGGAACGGGAGATTCGCATCATGGATGTGCAGCCGACAAATCTGCAGCAACTGCGTGATGCTATCATGTCAATATGGACCAAAATCTCTGAGGAATGTTTCCAGCACCTTGTTGAATCTATACCACAAAGAATTAAGGCAGTTCTGAAGGCAAAAGGGGGTCTAACCCGGTACTAGCAAGGTGTACCTAATAAAGTGGCTGGTGAGTGTATATACAGACACACACTCACCCAACACTTCATTAGGAACCCTATATTAATACTGGGTAGGGCCTCCCTTTGCTCTCAAAACAGCCTCAATTCTTCATGGCATTGATTCCACAAGATGTTGGAAACATTCCTTTGAGATTCTGGTCCATGATGACATGATTGCATCACGCAATTCCTGCAGATTTTTCAGGTGCACTTTCAAGCTGTGAATCTCCCGTTCTACCACATCCCAAAGGTGTTCTATTGGATTCAGATCCGGTGACTGGGAAGGCCACTGAAGAACACTGAACTCATTGTCATGTTCATGAAACCAGTTTGAGACAACTTTTGCTTTGCGACATAGTGCATTGTCATGCTGGAAGTAGCCATTAGAAGATGGGTAAATTGTGGCCATGAAGGGATGCACATGGTCAACAACAATACTCAAATGGGCTGTGGCATTCAAGCGATGATTGGTTGGTATGAACGTGCCCAAAGTGTGCCAAGAAAACATTCCCCACACCATTCCACCACCTCCATCAGGTCTACAGGTGTTCCTAATAAAGTGTTCGGTGAGTGTGCGTATTATACCTATAATACCATATATATAATACCTTGCTCTCTCTATCCCATCCTTTTTCTAATACCATCTTCCTCTCTCTCTCTCTCTCTCTCTCTGTTCACCCATCCCTCTCTCCCTAGATCTCCCCTTCTTCTCACTTTCCCGCTCTTCATGGTCCTTCTCTGGCCCTGTCCAGACACAAGCCCATCCTCCCTCCTCCCTCCCTCCCTCCCCCCTCCTCCCTAGACACCTGTGTAGATCGGAGGGGAATGGATAGGACATGATGTATGAGGAGACGGTGGAGCAGGGCGGCCTTCTTTTACCACACCTATCCAGACCTTTCAGAGATCTACACAACTTGTTTAGGGTGAAGTGAAGGGGCTTTGTGTGTGGGGGGGGGGGGAGGGGGGGGGGGGGAGATTGGGGGTTGTTTCTGGACACCGGGCCTCAAGTCTCCCTTCATCCCTGTCTCTCCGTACCGGTGAAGACAAGTGTCGGGACAGAGACAGAGAAGTTCTGGGACAGTCTGTGGGAGCTGCAGGTCGAGTGCACCGGGCTGTTGTGGGTGGAGCGACATCCGTGGGCCAGGGGAGACCTGGGCCAATCAGCACGCAGAAAGGAAGAGAAGAACCAATCCAAACGTAGCAGCGGAGCCAGAGAGGAAGAGAGACAAAACAACAACAACAACAACAACAACAACACACACCACAAAGTTGGAGCAAAAGAAAACGGGAGAGAGAAGAGAGAAGACAGGAAGAAGAAAAAAAAGACGAGCCCCTCGGTTTTTGTTTTTTTGCATTCATCTATTTCTCGCGGCTGCATCCACCCCACCTCCCTCTTTACCCTCTTTACCCTCATCCCCTCATCCTTGGTGGTGTATAAGCAGGTGACTCATGCACAGCCTTCAGCACTGGCTCACACGCGCGCACACACACACACACACACACACACACACACACACACACACACACACACACACACACACACACACACACACACACACACACACACACACACACACACACACACACAGTAATAGGATCATCTAGCACAGCTAAACTAGCTGAGGCCATGAACTCGCCTTCCAATTACAGTGGCACATTCACTAGCCAAGGTCACTGAGTGAGTGAGTGAGAGACAGAGAGAGAGAGAAGAGAGAGAGAAGAGAGAGAGAGAGAGAGAGAGAGAGAGAGAGAGAGAGAGAGAGACAGCAGAGAGCAGACACTCAGTGAGAGAGACAGCTGAACTAGCACATGCAGAGGCAGAAAGGAGAGCCATGCAAGAGCAGACTTAGAGCAGGGGAGGGGCTTTTGGGCTGGTTGTGTGCGTGCATATGTGCGTGTGCGTGTGTCTCAGAATAGGGCGTGTACTGTTAAGGATATGATGTCATACACACAGAAACCGCAAAAAAAGGAACCAAAGATACTGAGACACACACAAGAATCAGAGCAAGGGCATCAGGACACACACACACACACGCCTTTTCTCAATTGTGAGGAACATGACTCCTCCTCTCTTCTCTCCTCCACTCGCGTCATCCTGAAAACGGATTGGAGGACAAGATCCAGGTTCCTCCCCTTCCATATTCTCATCCAATGCTTTTTGAGGACGAAGCGAGTGGAGGACAGAGGAGAGGAAGTGATGCGTCATGTTCCTAACCATGGAGAAAAGGCTACAGTCTCTTTCTCTCACACACAAACACACGTGCGCTCGCGCACACACACACACACACACACATCATGCTCGTTGTCCATTCATACTTACTCTTGTTTACTGTCCTTGGAGGGCGAGTTGCAGGCGTTAGACGCCGGGGCCGTGTTGGGGTGTGTGTGTGTGTTGGTGTTGGGTGCCGTTCCGGAGCTGAGCTTGTCCAGTGTGCAGGCGGTCCCGATGGCCCGGACCACTATGCCTGACTCTCCCTCGAGGTCGAAACACTGAAGGTAACCCACCACGGCGTTACCGCCCATCTCCAACACCTTCAGACCGATCTTACGCTGCAGCTCCCCGGACATGAGAGAGATGAGTCTCTGGCGGGCTTCGTTGGAGGCCCGGGGGGTTCTGATACGGTCGATCCACTGGTACTCTGGATCCTCGTTCACGACCAGCTCCTCCACAAACCCGTGGACCAGCGCCGCCCGGTAGCAGCGAGGGATGGACGTGGCTAACACACACACACACACACACACACGCATGGGTACAGATACAACATCATCAGACAAAGATAATGATCAGACACACACTATAGTAACAAAGACACACACTATAGTAACAAAGACACACACTACAGTAACAAAGGTCCAGGGGAGCACAGACTCACTACAGAAGAACTTGACTCCACAGGATGACTGTCTGAAGCGGTTCAGGTCGTTGAAAAGGTCCACTTTGACCAGGACGTTAATCTCCCCCCGGATACCTGCAAGGAGACAGGAGAGACAGGAACGCCGTCACAAACGGTCCAGCTCCGGAACACAGAGACAAGCAGTGGTGGACACGTTGTCGGCAGTGTGGCCTCCCGTACCGTGGATGGTGTCGTAAATGGGGAACCAGCCAGAGATGACAGTGGCAGCCTCACTGCACAGCAGGGGGTCGATGTCGATGTAAACCTTCCCTATGGCATCGTTGGCACTGTAGGTGTCGTGGTCCAGCACTGTGATCTGCAATGGCTCGTCCTGCAAGTCTTCATCATCCACCTAGAGAGGGAGAGAGAGTTAGGGAGAGGGAACAGTTTGGGAAACCGTGATCAACAGGACCATTGTGTAGATTGACTTCATTATATAGAGCCTCTTTTAACACGGATCCTCTGCCATTCACTACCACCTACAAGACCGTTGTCACTTCACAGCCAAGAAATCAAATAATGTTTTACCTCAAATTTGAACCACTCCGAGTTCCACAGTGGGTAAAGTGATTTGGGGTAAACGTCCGTTTTAAAAGTTGTGTTTCCAAACTTGACCTGTAAGATATATATATGGATATATATAAGCATTACAAGCAGAGCAGATAAATCAGATACTACACTGCAATGTGTTCGACAACTTCAACAACGTCACGTTAAAAGATTCAGACGTTGGATTTAGTTGTAGGATTAGCCTCTCAATAATGACACGTTAGAGCTGGATTAGATACAACAAGTCAATGAGGCTCAACTTCATTATCTTCAATTACAGTGCTTATAAGGGTACTATAAACCAAGTAGTAATCCCCTTGTACAAAGATAAACAGTCTTTTTCATTCTCAATAAAAAAAAAGATGTGTAATCAGCACTCTAAATTAGACCGTTCCACCCACCTCTACAAAGGCATCAGTCAGATCACTGGCTCTGTCCATTACAGGCAAGTGGCGCCCCGCCACGATTTTGGCCTTCAACTTCCCCGGCATGATTCAGTTTTTTGTTGACGTTAAACCTGTGAATGGAAAACAAATGTTAATGCATTTATTGACATAATAAGTCATTGAATCACAATGCCGACCAGTTAACGGGTTAAATACAGGTCTAGCTACAGGCTAAACTGTTGTTGTTTGCCTGAAAGGCACTAACAAGGCGTGGGACATGCAACACTAGCAGTTTAGGTAGCTCTAAATTCATCGAGTTAGCCAAGTGTAATGTTGCTTCATTTTTAAGGGGAACTGTTTTACATAACTAACTTGGCATGAGTAGGCAGGCAGCCTTACAGAGCAAGCCATATGTTGTTTGTAAGCTGTGATACACTGATCTACCTTCTGACCTAAATAGCCTCTTTAAGCTATTAGGTACATGTCTAAACACAAGGAGCAAATAATAAGTTGGTGCATCCAATGAATAAGGTGACCAGATTTTTGAGAGCAAAAATGGGGACATGAGGGGGAGCAATGTTAGGGACACTTGTGAGAAAGCTGATCTGACCATGTGCAGCCTGAGCACAAGATGGACAGAAAACCAGAACATTTTGGATACAATACTTACTACTAAATGTAGCCTTAGCCTTAACTGGAGCCCTAACCCTAGCTCCAGCCATAACCCTAAACCTAGCTCCAGTCTAACCCTAAAATGTGCTAAACTTAGCTCTAGCCTTAAACCTACCCAAGCTAACTATTCCATTTGGTGTATATGGGAATTGACTTATCCCTGGAACAAGAACGTTCAACTTTGTGAACCGTAGCTCTCATGACATCGTATCAGGTGTGTGCATGTACCCCTCATGAAATCCCTACTGACCAGAAGCTGCAAATAGAGAACAACAATTATTTATGAGAGTTTAAACTTTCGTTTGAGATCAGTGTTTGATCACGTTCGACAACTGGAGCGTTTCATTCCATTCCAGCAATTAGACGGACCCTCGACCTGGCTAATAGGCTAACGAGCTACCTTTTGACAGATAGCTAGCACTGGCTAGCTGTACTGCATTGCGGTTGACTGACTCACTGACTTGCAACCCTGCGAACCACGGCCTTGTCTCTTTCTATCCCGTTACGGAGACTACACAATCACGCTTATTAGCTTGCTAACATATCTATTCATTCGTAGTTGATTACCCCCTTACCAGAATGTCTTACGAGATAGCTGTCAAACCAGCAGGGTTTCAGTCGGACATTGTCATTGTTGACAGCCCGCTCGCCTGACCTCCTCGTCTCTCCCATAACATACGCTACCGCTACAGCTAGCTGGAGGTTTTGTTCAACTCAAGACTGACGAGGTGTTAAGCATTCACTTTCGAACGATTACTACTCGGCCGTTTAGCGACTACTTAAACAATGTTACCTCGGTTGGGTTAAAAATTAAACAAATTTGTTTGAAATACAGTGTGACACACATTGCGGCAGTTCGCTGGCGAATTATTTCTTCTTCATGGCGGCGGATCGCGTTAAACGACTGAAAAGGGGCATTCCGCCACCTACTGTGCTGGGAGTGTGGAGCTGGTTACAACTAATGATGTCGAGGGTCACAGTCCACGACACCTTTCTATGTAAAGGGTTGTATATACAGTATATACAAAAAATATATAATAAACTCATATAAACTCTACAACCTAAACCCATAAGAAAACCAAAAAGAGCCTTACCCAGTAAGGTCTCCCATTGCTCCCAACAACCCTGACTCATCCATCCATGTCTAGCCTTCCAATGGGGAGATAGGCTGTCTAACCTGTACCCATTGGGGGGCCTCATCGCCACATTCATTTTGTAGAGCTGTGGCTCTGAATAGTGGATCGACCATCAGAGGGGTTAATACATTTCCACACTGAGAGGGCAGGATCAGAGACAGAGAAAACATGTCATGAATGAATACACTAATAAAAGGACACAACATTACTACAGTAGGTGTGTGTGTGTGTGTGTGTGTGTGTGTGTGTGTGTGTGTGTGTGTGTGTGTGTGTGTGTGTGTGTGTGACAGAGAAAGATAGGGTTAACCCCAACCCTAAAATAGAAGCATAGAGCAAACCCTTTGTCAGCTGGGTTTCTCTGAATTAAATCACAGAGCCTTGAGCTTGTCACCTGCTTAGTCTACACCAGGCGGGGATGCGTGAGAGGATAGGTTGGTATTTTGGGGGAGTGAGTCGCTGTACACACAGATATTCAAACCATCCTATGAGCCTTGCTCTCAGCCCCCTCCTCCCCATGGTTCCCCCTTACCAAGGTTATGGTGAGTGTTCTTACTTTAGTTATTGAATCCAGTGGTTAAATGGGGATTTGATGAGATAAGAAACCCAATTCAATCTAATCTCATGTCAGGTCCAGAGGCTGCCTTCCCTGGTCTGTCGAGAGACCCGCGTCTCAGAGGAGTAGTACCACCTGTCAAAAGACAATGACATCACCACCTACTGACATCCAGTCTTTTGAAATCTGGGAACATGACAAGGGACAAGGAGGTTAGAAAAAGGATGCAGGACTCAAAATGGAACGAGACAGGTGGACTGGTCGATTCATGGCCCATTGCCAGGAGCTGTAGGGACTGAACTCACCCCGACTCTGAAACAGCTGCGTGCATTTATTCAGCCTCAATGAATATGGTAACTCTAGTGAAACAGCAATGTGCCAGGACAATGAGTTCAATTGGTGTGCAGATAGGATTCACAATCAGGGGTCTAGGGGGTCCCCCCTTTTTTGGCAAAAAAAAAAAAACTGAGCCTATTGGTGAAATAGATCTAGATCTAAGTTTCTCCACCGCACTAAAATAATAGCGTTATGTAAAAGTTCCATTCCTGGCACTCATAATATTTCCTTATAGTTTGATTTTATTTGTATTTTTTTGTTTTTCATGGGGGGGGCACGTAGCCTAGGCTTAAGTAGTGCTACAAATATGTTTGAACCTCTCTTTCAATCACCTCACGACTTCTTTCCCCAGAGATTGCAAAACAGTAGTTTTTCGACCGTTTAGAACAGAATACCAGAGTGCTACTAATGGATATTCGCAGAGATGTGCCAAACTGTTTTTCCACGCAGCCACGAAGAACTTTGATCTGATCTTGTCCACAGTCTTCAAAACTTGGTGAGAGTTCTTGATCATACTATGTGTAGGCCCTTTGCAAAGATGGTTGTAAAATAAAACCCTAAATAAATGTACATAGCGTGCACAGTTTTTCCTATCATGTATTTTTAAATGCCTCCTCTCTCACTGCGAGCTGAGGTAAAAGAGTGGCAGAGCTACCGGACCGGACTGGACTGGACTGGGCCAGAGAGCCAGAAAACTCCTTGTCCTTACTAAACATGACAGAATGCCTCGAGGAGCATGCTGACAAAGACATCTTTCCACATATCTGCACTCTGTTGAGGATTGGCTGTACTCTTCCTGTCGGAAGATGTGAGGCAGAACGCTCATTTTCTTGCCTAAGACACGTCAAAACCTACACCTGCGCAATAGAATGGGAGAAGGTCGGCTTTCAGGACTCACCCTGATGAACATGAATCACAGCATGGGCATAGATGTTGAAAACAGTCGTTCACATGTTTATAGAAAGGAACAAACGTAAAATGTTTAACAGTGGCTTACTGCACCAGTAGATTGATCCGATCTCTTTTTCATCAGTAAATAGTGCACACTTGCCATTAACAGCAGTGTTACACTTGTTTTAGGCGTGGTAGTAACAGCAAACTACATGTAGCCTACATCAGTGGCGACTTTTTCGCTTATGTTTCTGCATTGTTATAAATTAGAGAGAATACCTGCTTGTGGAATTGCTAAACTGCTTGTGTTAAACTGCTTGTGTTAAACTGCTTGTGGAATATATCCGTATAGGTTCTCCATCCACATATTGTACAAGCACCACATCATTTGGAAATACTGGCATGATTTTGTTCAGTACATGTTGCAGCATGTATCATAACTTATTTCTTGCAATCCCATTGGATTTCCTGGGAAGCACAGATCATGATTTACGGTCGTAAAGTCTGGACTGTGACCCATGACAATTAACTACTTCCAGGAACACAGATCAGACAGAAGGCTGTGGGACTGTGGTCTGACTGGACTTGTCTGGAGCTGGGGGAGAGTGGCTGGGGCTGGGGATGGAGAGAGGTCTGGAGCTGTAGGCTGAGGCCCAATGGATGGCTGTGGAAGCTGGGAAGATGTCCTGAGAAGAAGGCTGGGGTTGAAAAGAAAAAGGGGCTGTGGATAAGGGCTGGACTGATGAGAGGGCCGGGACTTGGGGCCAGGTGAAACAGACATCAAGCTGTTTTTGCAAACCGCAATTCGAGTGGCTCCAACCGAGTCTCGAACTTGCGACCTCTGACTTGCCAACACACATGACCGTCTCCTCAAATACCAGAAAAATTAAATACATGTTAACCAGCTACGCTATTTTGAACGTGAGGAGTGAGTTTACCATCCCAACTGGGTTACACAGCCTTAGGAGCGAGGGCTGGGGCTGGAGAGAGTTCTGGGGCCGGAGACAGAGGACTGAAGAGTCTGCTTGGGCTGGGGAGAGGACTGGAGAGAGGACTGGGACTGCGCTGACAGCAGGGCTGTCTTCGTGGTGAGTCTGTCTGCCGTGATTGATGGTCTAGGGCTGGGTGGGTGTCACTCCCTCACAGACGCTCAGTGGGAGGAAGGGAGCATTGTGTGAAAGACAGACATAGCGGTGGAAAGGTTACTGAATAAATAGCATGGAGACATCTGCTGTGGAACACCTCAAACAGGATGTCCAAACATGCCGCTTGCTCTTCTGAGTAGACGACATGCACGCGCGCGCGCGCACACACACACACACACACACACACACACACACACACACACACACACACACACACACACACACACACACACACACACACACACAAGCCTATACAGTAGGCCAAACACAGCACCATAGGTTTGAGTATACACTGAGTTCTCTTTGTTGTTGTGATGTTAAGGACAGGTGATTAGTGATTATAAGCTGTTTTAAGTCATTGCATTTAGAGCTGCAATCAGTTGTGTAGCCTACTGATCTCATGGAGCAATGCTTTGTGTTATGTTTTAGTGCTAATCTTGTCAGGCTTTGAATCTATGTAATTGGGGGGGGGCCGGTTGAGTTAACAAGCAGAGATCATCCCGTTGATCCCACGTGACAAACTGATTTATGGTGGTGTCAATGGGTCGCGGTAGGGTCGGCGTGTTTTACGCGTGGCGTGTTGCCAAACCCTAACAGAGCGCACGCTATAATTACCGTCCGGTATGCGCGCGCTCCCATAAAAGCTACCCCGGTCCAAAAGTCTGTGAGAAAGAGTATATTACAGCGCAACACAGCACAGGTACCCGAACGTTCAGTTATATTAGCAGTATCAATCAAGATGCTTTATTGCCGTTTGTTGTTTAGGTTTGGTTCTGTGATGGGTGCTAGTTAAAGTTAATTTATGTCTGGTCACACACCAGTCTGAGGTTTATGTGATGTGGCTCTGTCATTTTGTCTCATGAGGTTCTCTCTTTTCGTCTCTGGGACAGCTGAACCTCTAGACATCTCTCTCAAGGGTTCCACAATGGCTGATGAGTAAGTTCTGTTTTCTTTTCATTTTGTCATATGGGCTGGATTTTGTGGTTGTTTCACGTTTTTCTTAATCATTCAGTTCAGTAGTCTGTTAAATGATGTCACTATCTATCTATCTCTCTCAATCTCTTTCTCTCTCTCACTGCATGTTTCTTTTGTTCTTCTCTCTTTCTCTCTGCCTTCTTCCCCAAATGGCTGTTGCAGTGATGTAAGTTTTTCTTCAACATTTTACAGACAGTAATCATAACATTTGTGTGTGTGTGAGTGAGTGAGAGGCAGATTGATTAATAGTAATGACTGCCTTTCTGTTTGTGTCTCCCTCCCTATAGGCCCCCAGGCCAATGAACCCCAAGGCGGAGGCCAAGGTAGTGTAGCCTGTCTTGTTTATGAAAACACTACAAACTCTGCCAAGGATGTTATGTTATAGGTGGTTGTGTAACTGTAACAGCAGGGTTGCTGGTTAACTCATTCAGTGCCGAGGGTGAATAAACTCACCCCAAATGGTCAACAACATTCTGGAGTGCAAAGGCTGACTTTATTCACCCAAAATGCATATATGATGACGCGTCATTTTGTAGCCAATCAAAGTATAGTTGCTAGGTAACTACCACATGAAACACTTAGCACCCTAGGTCTCTGCTCTAGCTGCTTGTCCTCAATCACTGTGGTAGGACTGGCCTGTGTGTGTGTGTGTGTGTGTGTGTGTGTGTGTGTGTGTGTGTGTGTGTGTGTGTGTGTGTGTGTGTGTGTGTGTGTGTGTGTGTGTGTGTGTGTGTGTGTGTGTGTGGCTGTAGGCTGACTGTGGGATAGGCCCTAGACCTCTCTATCCTGGAGCAGGCTGCCCATCTCACCAAGGAGCAGATACTCTAGCTGTAGTGATGTGTGTAAAAAGAATAGTACACCACACAGGGGTTTATCACGTGGCTAAAGAATGATTAGCATTACGCTCTGACAGATTCCTAGTACTACAACAAAACCATGCATAGCATTCCCACTCTATTTATAGAACAATCCTAACATTCCGACTACCTGAAAACAACAAGCATAAAAGCTGACATAAAGACATTACACTGAAATTAACTGGCACAGTAACATCTTTTGAGCTATTATTGATATTGAGTTCAGGACTTTATTCTGTTCTTTTGTTTTATTTCCAGCCCAAGTCCAAGATCTCGGCCTCCCGTAGGCTTTCTCTGAAGGTAAAGGCTTTGGCTGTGTGATGTTTTACCCGCTCGGGTAAAGGACACACTGCAACATGTCATACCTGGCGAACAGAGTTTTTTCTCACCACATGACTTGACCAGGAACATTCTGGGCCTTACTCAAACCCTCCCAGCCCTCAGACACAGGTGTTTTTAATCTAAACCTATCCTTTCTCATTCTCCCCCTTCTCTCATCTCTACTATCGCTCTTCCTCCCGTCCCCTCCAACCTTCCCCTTCTCTCATCCATCTTTCATCCTTACCTCTTCCCCTCTTCACCCTCCACCAGGGTTAGTATGAAGCAATATCATTGAAACATTCCTGTTTCGTGTGTCTGTGAATCAGGAAGTCACAGAGATGTGATAAGATGCCATGTTTTGGCTTTGTGTTGCTTTGTGTAGCCACTCGTGAGCTTCTGTACTAAAGGCCCCCCCCCCCCCCCCCCAGATCCTTCTGCTGACCCGTGCTATGGAGATGCTGGAGGCAGAGACTGTGACGAGGGATGACGAGAAGGTTCGCTACCTGGGAGAGAAGATCCAGCCCCTGCAGATGTCCGGACTACCCATGGACGATCTGCAAGTGAGTGAAAGACATATTAGCCAGCGAAGAGGAGAGTAGGAGAAACAATTGACACTCTCCATCACTAGAAATAATGGGTCTAGATTTAACCCCCCCCCAAAAAATGTGGGGGGGGTTAAAATTTGTATACCACAAAACTTGATTCACAAAAAACATTGTGTGGGGTGGTCCAGGGTTTGGTAGGTGGATACAGCCTGTAACTCAGTCATGGAGGTTTGTTTATATTTCCGAAGGTGTGTAATGTGGACATATGTCTGTTTGACATGTTATGTGGAAACTGTGTTTTTTTTTTTGTCATTTGCAGTGATGTTGTGTGTCTGTTGTTGTTGTTGTTGTTGTTGTTGTTTAGAAACTGTGTAAGCAGCTCCATGCTAAGATTGATGTGGTGGATGAAGAGCGCTACGACTGTGAGGCCAAAGTTAACAAGAACAACAAAGACGTACGTATGCCTTTACACACACACAATCACGCAGACACACGTACACATGCACGCACACACACACACACACACACGCACATGCACGCACATACACACGCACGCACACACACACGCACGCACACGCACACACACACATACACTTTGTAATTACTGTAGTGCACTGTGACAAGTATGATTATTACCCACTGTTACAATGTGCTTACATCGTACTAAGGGTTGCGGTTAAGGTTAAGGTCTGGGTTTGGTTACGGTTACGGCCTTCATTTCTGTAGGAACAGTGTAGCAATTGGTAATTACAATGATTATTACTAGGGCTGTCAGTTGATTAAAAAAAAAATTCAATTAATCAAATGTTTTTTTTGCCACTAGCTTCTTGGACTCTTTTCCTGCTCCTTTTTTATCTTGTCCAGCGCTTTGAGATTCTTTTTGCGATGATAAATGTTTTAATACATTGAAGTTGAACTGAATTATGATGATGACATCTGCGATCCAGATCCATGAGTTGAAGCTGAAGGTGCTGGACCTTGGAGGGAAGTTTAAGAAACCAGCCCTGAGGAAGGTGAGAGTGTCTGCAGACGAGATGATGAGAGCCCTCCTGGGTAGCAAGCACAAGGGCTCCATGGACCTGAGGTCCAACCTCAAGTCTGTCAAGAAGGAGGACATCAAACAAGAGAAGGTATGAATGTGGACAAACAGTAGACACAGAGACACAGAACAGACACACACTCACACAGACATCATCACAGTTATTGTATTTCGTATTGTATTGTATTTTTTTTTAAATGGTATATTGTATTGTAGTTCCTGTAACACTTGCTATTGTAAAATCGCTTTTGGGCCAACTTAGAAAGTTGTATTATTATTATTATTAAATACACACACATACTTTCTTGAAAACCGCGGACACAAACAAGCATGTGAAATGGCCGCGAACCATTGCTCTGATCAGTAATGATACGCTCTGCCTCATGATAAATGGTCTGTATGTGTAGGTCCATCTGGTCTGATGTTGTATGGTGTGGTCTTGGTTGTCCCTCTTAGGATATGAATTTGGAGGTGGGCGACTGGCGTAAAAACGTGGAGGCCATGTCTGGAATGGATGGCAGGAAGAAGATGTTCGACGCCGCTGGTGGTGGCCAATAGGATAGCTCCTCACAACCTCGGGGCAGGCTTCAATGACAACACTGAGGAAGAGGAGTGGAGGAGAGTAGGGGTAAAGGATAAAGGAGAGAGAGAGGGTTATTAGAGAGGTAGCAAAGCAAAGGGGTGAAAATGCGAGGGGAGGATTGGGAGAGTGGGGATTGCTAGGTAAAAGTGTTAAGGTGAGTCTACACATCATTGCACCACAGGTCATGTTTGAAGCGCTGAGTGTCCGATGTCAGAGGGCAGCCGGAGGACTTGAGAGTAGTAGTCCTTTCAGTTGCTTGTCACGAAGGAAAGGAGACAAGGAGAGGTCATTGGGACGCAGACCCTCTCTGACTGGGACATAGTGAGGAGGAATAGTCCATGTCTGGAAGACAGAGCTTTCTGTTGGGCTCTGATGGTTATTGAGCGGTCCCAGTCAACCCAAAACAACAGGGTGCAGAACAGCAACAAACATGGCTGCCTTAGACTTCACCTGAGTGTCTGTTTATGTGTTTTATGTGTATTTAACTGTTTTTTTGATGTATAGCTGCTGCTACTGCTGTGCTGCTTGCATGGTACAGTGTGTCTATGAGACTGAGCCTGTCTTTCAAATCACAGCAGTATTTATTCGAATCAATGTTTTCTCAAGTAGTACCTTTTATATTAAGTACGTAGTGAAGCTATGTGAATATATACTGTGAACTGTCCAATGTTGCTGTTATGTATACAATACAATAAACGTGTAAATAGTCACTCTTCTATTTGGCATATTGACTCATGGGAGACACAACACGGGTAAATTGCATCACCGAAAACAGACATCAGATCATCACTCATAAAAACTGATGTGAAGTTAAAAACTTGAATACTACGTTTTATAGTTCCCAGCGTAGATATCATTGACAGAAGGCAAATAAAGAAAATGTTCTGGACAGCAACTTCCCTGTTTTTATTTTATTTCTGAGGTACCAGCAGAGCAAGGTCATCAAAAGTTAGGTGCATCTCATGGGACAGAGAAATCAATTAACAAACTATGATTGTGTCTGTCACTTGCGACATTACATTTAGCATTTTCTCGAATAAGATTGTTGATATAACTTCCATTGCATTTCATGAGCCAATGCAACAATTTCAAACAATCATAACATATATCTCCATGTTGCTGTCTGTGTGTTATGTCAGTGCTGTTGTCTCTGTCATGCAGTGACCTTGCTGTATGACAGCCTGACAGTGACAAGGCGGGGACACGTACACTATAGTCACCTTCAGAAGCAGGATATACTTAGCCTCTGTCCCTTACTGGAGTGAATTCCAGTCTAATTATAAACAATGGATGTCCACAGATGTCAGTGACTGTCCTTGGAGTGATATCACTGAAACACCTGTAGTTGGAGTAGAGTGAGTGAGTGTGTGTGTGTGTGTGTGTGTGTGTGTGTGTGTGTGTGTGTGTGTGTGTGTGTGTGTGTGTGTGTGTGTGTGTGTGTGAGTGTGGCGTTTGCCAGCCTTCACGTCTTTGTACAGTTAGACCCAACCTCCCAGACTAAAAAATAATTCATCTGATCAATCAGATGACCTTAGGTGGTGGTCCTGGGCGTGTGTGTTAGAGGCACAGGTCAGCCACCTCTCTAGCCACTTTCTGCAGCTCCATGTTCCTGTCTGCAGGGTGCAGCACGGCCCTCAGGCTGGCCCAGAACACCCTGCGCTTCTGCTCCTCCGCCGGCCACTCCAGATAAGTCTGCTGCTGCAGGAGCGTCCGCAGACGCAGGAACTTCCTGGGCAGGGAGTCGGCAGGGATGGGCTCCAGCAGCACAAACACCAGCGAGTCCTGCCGCTCACACAGGGCGCGGTGCTGCGCAAAGAACAGCTCATAGTTGCACCACTCACTACGCACAAAGTTCTGGGACAGCACAAACAGAGTCTTATAGCTCTTCTCCACACAGTTGATGATGTTGTCGATGATCCCATAGCCGGGAACAAAGTCACGCTGGTGGACACAGAGGTTGAAGTGCGCCCCCTCCAGGTGGGGTATGAGCTGGGAGTCCACCCAGTGGCTGTCCCTCTGGCTGTAGGAGATGAAGGCGTGGTAGTTGAGGGCAGCGTGCAGCAGTCGCTCCGCCTCCCTCTGCCCCCGACGCTTCACCCGCACCCACACCCACAGCATACGCAGATACCAGGCTCCATCCACAGCATAGAACACCAGCCCCACCGCTGCACACACACACAGGACAGTGGGCAGCCACACAGCCAGCTGCAGCCAGGGGTCACATGACAACCTCCCTGGGTGGAAGTCACTCAGAGCTGTTCCAGCCAGGTTGGAAGGAGAGGAACACTTGTAGTCAGATGGCCAATCCACCAGTATAGATTTGTTGAAACTGGTCACAAACCAGTACAGATCACAGTCACAGGTGAAAGGGTTATGTCCTGCTTTGAATTTCCTCATATTGGGCAGTCCTGTGAATGAGTCTTTGTGGAGAGAGTTGATGTTGTTGTTGTCCAGGTGTAGCTCTTCCAAGGACAGTGAGTGGAGGTTTGGAGGCAGACTGATAATTTTGTTAGAACTCAGAAAAAGAGATTTAAGATCATTCATAACCCGAATGTTATCTTGGCTGAGGCTCTCTATCCTGGTCTGTGATAGGTTAAGGCTTCTGAAGTAAGGAGAGAGGTGATTGAACACAGTGTTCCCTAAGGGGTTCTCACTCAGAGACAAGTGTGTGAGGTGAGAGGGCCAAGAGGGCCTCTTGTCTAATATGATTCTATTTGCACTCAAATCTAGATATGTCAGACGACTCATTTGGTTGGTGTGGGCAGCAATAACATGGAGATCACAAAACTCATTTTCTCTCAGGATGAGTTCAGTGAGAGCTGGGAATATGGGGCTGTCAGCACATTTAAAATTCCATAGCCCTATGCTCTTTAGGTGCTGTTTGGAGAGGTCCAACACCTGGAGGTGTGGCAGGTCGCAGATCAGATAGCAAAGCATGAAGTTCATTTCAGTCCCTGTGATCCTCAACTTGACCAGAGAAGCCAGAAAACTTTCATTGATGAATATCTTCGGTATACCAAGAAAACCTTTGTTGACGTTATCATATGAGAAGGCTCGTAAATTAGCAGTTTTGTTAAATCCTGGGATGTTGTGGATCTGGACCCCCTCTGGAGTATCTTCGGAGTAGGTTGTGTTCACACAGGACAACGTTTCAATTGGAGATTGGAAGATGTTACGAAACACAGTGGTCGTTTGAGAACTTTTTACAGACCAATCTCTGAAGGTGATTTTTCTCAGGTTTTTCATATGTCTTAGCTCCTCAAACAGATCCACTGAGAGGTTGCAGAGGTTTGGGTTCACTATGGTCAAATTCGTCACTTGGGAACTGTGAAGATCATGCAGGATATCCTGCAGCACTCTGGGTGTTTTACAGAAGGCCATGTTTAGGGTCAGCTCTTGCAGTGATGAAAGTTGAGGTAAAGAACCAGGTTGGTATTGGTCCATCTCGGCCCCAGAGCCCAGCTGCAGTGTCTTTAGAGGGATTGATTGTAGAGGAGAGAAATCAGCCTTATTTATAGACGTTACCTGTGGACTTCCAAGAGAGAGGGAGGAGAGGCTGTCAAGGCTCCTGTAGCTCAGCCCCAGGCTGTAAGACTCATATAGGTTATCTGACAGGTCTAGGACCCTGAGGTGAGGTAGGGAGCCCAGATCAGGGATGACAGCCAGGGCGTTGGAGGAGAGGTTGAGCAGCTGCAGCCTGCCGTTGTCCTGGAAGGCGTTGGCTGGGATGGAGCAGAGCCGGTTGTGGCTGAGGCTGAGGATGCAGAGGGCTGGCAGACTGTGCAGGTGTCCATCCTCCAGGGAAGTGATGCTGTTGGAGGAGAGATCCAGGGATTGTATGACTTCTGGCAGGTGGTAGGGCACCTGGGTGAGGTTGTGGTGAGAGAGATCTTTGCTGGTGTCTCTGGTGATGGAACACAACACACCAGGCTCCTGAAGAGGCCCACAGGCCCTCACATCCCCAACCAGCAGCAGCAGCAGCAGGAGAGCCAGGAGAGGAGCATAGGAGCAGCTTTCCATCCTGACAAACAGACCTGTGTGTCTAAGCCCTCTGACCAGTCTCTCTCAGCCCTCTTACCTGGCTTTATACTGACACACCACACCTCACAGTTGAATCAGGTTAAGGCCACAGACAGGGCAATTTATTACAGGGAAGCAAAAGAGCATCAAGAGCCATAACATTTGTATTTACTTTATTACTTCATGAATGTCCAAAGGGTACATTCAATGACAGCAACTTTAAAGCTGTCAGCACAGCAGGATTTGTAGGTTTGATGCATCACACTTTTATGCTTTTGTGCTTATGTGGGGGTGCTTATGTGTACAGTATACTGCTGCTGCTGTTCTTGCTTCCCTGTAATAAATTGCCCTGTGCTTTAAAGTTGCTGTCATTGAATGTACCCTTTGGACATTCATGAAGTAATAAAGTAAATATTACTTAAAGGTGTGTCAGTATAAAGCCAGGTAAGAGGGCTGAGAGAGACTGGTCAGAGGGCAACCGGCTCTGCTCCATCCCAGCCAACGCCTTCCAGGACAACGGCAGGCTGCAGCTGCTCAACCTCTCCTCCAACGCCCTGGCTGTCATCCCTGATCTGGGCTCCCTACCTCACCTCAGGGTCCTAGACCTGTCAGATAACCTATATGAGTCTTACAGCCTGGGGCTGAGCTACAGGAGCCTTGACAGCCTCTCCTCCCTCTCTCTTGGAAGTCCACAGGTAACGTCTATAAATAAGGCTGATTTCTCTCCTCTACAATCAATCCCTCTAAAGACACTGCAGCTGGGCTCTGGGGCCGAGATGGACCAATACCAACCTGGTTCTTTACCTCAACTTTCATCACTGCAAGAGCTGACCCTAAACATGGCCTTCTGTAAAACACCCAGAGTGCTGCAGGATATCCTGCATGATCTTCACAGTTCCCAAGTGACGAATTTGACCATAGTGAACCCAAACCTCTGCAACCTCTCAGTGGATCTGTTTGAGGAGCTAAGACATATGAAAAACCTGAGAAAAATCACCTTCAGAGATTGGTCTGTAAAAAGTTCTCAAACGACCACTGTGTTTCGTAACATCTTCCAATCTCCAATTGAAACGTTGTCCTGTGTGAACACAACCTACTCCGAAGATACTCCAGAGGGGGTCCAGATCCACAACATCCCAGGATTTAACAAAACTGCTAATTTACGAGCCTTCTCATATGATAACGTCAACAAAGGTTTTCTTGGTATACCGAAGATATTCATCAATGAAAGTTTTCTGGCTTCTCTGGTCAAGTTGAGGATCACAGGGACTGAAATGAACTTCATGCTTTGCTATCTGATCTGCGACCTGCCACACCTCCAGGTGTTGGACCTCTCCAAACAGCACCTAAAGAGCATAGGGCTATGGAATTTTAAATGTGCTGACAGCCCCATATTCCCAGCTCTCACTGAACTCATCCTGAGAGAAAATGAGTTTTGTGATCTCCATGTTATTGCTGCCCACACCAACCAAATGAGTCGTCTGACATATCTAGATTTGAGTGCAAATAGAATCATATTAGACAAGAGGCCCTCTTGGCCCTCTCACCTCACACACTTGTCTCTGAGTGAGAACCCCTTAGGGAACACTGTGTTCAATCACCTCTCTCCTTACTTCAGAAGCCTTAACCTATCACAGACCAGGATAGAGAGCCTCAGCCAAGATAACATTCGGGTTATGAATGATCTTAAATCTCTTTTTCTGAGTTCTAACAAAATTATCAGTCTGCCTCCAAACCTCCACTCACTGTCCTTGGAAGAGCTACACCTGGACAACAACAACATCAACTCTCTCCACAAAGACTCATTCACAGGACTGCCCAATATGAGGAAATTCAAAGCAGGACATAACCCTTTCACCTGTGACTGTGATCTGTACTGGTTTGTGACCAGTTTCAACAAATCTATACTGGTGGATTGGCCATCTGACTACAAGTGTTCCTCTCCTTCCAACCTGGCTGGAACAGCTCTGAGTGACTTCCACCCAGGGAGGTTGTCATGTGACCCCTGGCTGCAGCTGGCTGTGTGGCTGCCCACTGTCCTGTGTGTGTGTGCAGCGGTGGGGCTGGTGTTCTATGCTGTGGATGGAGCCTGGTATCTGCGTATGCTGTGGGTGTGGGTGCGGGTGAAGCGTCGGGGGCAGAGGGAGGCGGAGCGACTGCTGCACGCTGCCCTCAACTACCACGCCTTCATCTCCTACAGCCAGAGGGACAGCCACTGGGTGGACTCCCAGCTCATACCCCACCTGGAGGGGGCGCACTTCAACCTCTGTGTCCACCAGCGTGACTTTGTTCCCGGCTATGGGATCATCGACAACATCATCAACTGTGTGGAGAAGAGCTATAAGACTCTGTTTGTGCTGTCCCAGAACTTTGTGCGTAGTGAGTGGTGCAACTATGAGCTGTTCTTTGCGCAGCACCGCGCCCTGTGTGAGCGGCAGGACTCGCTGGTGTTTGTGCTGCTGGAGCCCATCCCTGCCGACTCCCTGCCCAGGAAGTTCCTGCGTCTGCGGACGCTCCTGCAGCAGCAGACTTATCTGGAGTGGCCGGCGGAGGAGCAGAAGCGCAGGGTGTTCTGGGCCAGCCTGAGGGCCGTGCTGCACCCTGCAGACAGGAACATGGAGCTGCAGAAAGTGGCTAGAGAGGTGGCTGACCTGTGCCTCCAACACACACTAGTTGATGAACGAGCAGATTAACATCAGTTCTAACATGAGTTCTGAAAACAAGAGAGCTGCACATCTTTAATCCTCAGACAACCTTTTCTCCTTTAATTAGTAGTGACTTCTCTTCCTGTTTCACTGATTGAGGTTATGATTACACGTTGGTTAAAACCAACAGATTCAAAATGGCTGGTAATAACTCATTTTGAGATGGTAGACAGACATTAACAGGCAATAAGAACTGTATCCTAATGCAAAAACTGTTGGCTGAAATAAAGCGTTACAACACTTTATAAAACATCTCTGGATATGGTTATGTTTCAGCATAGTTTTTAAGTGGTTATGATGACACTGTTGAACCATATATATTTGGGACAATTGGAACTGTATGTTTATGGAGCTCAAATATCACACTGACAAGCAGTGAAATGATTAACAAACGATGACCACTTTTATGAACAATTTATTCTCATGATTTGTCAAGGCAATGGAGTGGTAGATCTTTCCCTGAGAAAGCAGAACTAAGACCCAAACCAATAAGGACAGAAGGACGTCACTCAATCAGAACAGTAAATAACAAACAGTTGAAGAGCAGCCTCTCTATCGGGTTAAACAAAACAGACACAGGCACAGGCACCTTTTTCCCACGAGTATTTCCCCACGCTAGTCTACACAGGAGAGCAGGATGGCATGTACGAACAAATACAAAAAATAACAACAAACAACTTAGTTCCTGTTAGACGCCAGTAATCTCAGATTGCAGCAGCCCAAACACTTTGGTACATTATACCCATGATACAGCAAGTGACGACAACAAGACAAGCTCGTTGTTGGGCTCATTTCCACTTATTAAAGCCACCATGGAGGACAGGTACACACAGCACCATGCATTGGAATGTGAAAAATCTGAAAGTAAGTAACTTAAACAACACGAAAGGACAGATAAACACACATTATTCTATGACATCTCATCACTATATCTTCATTGCTATTTCCTATGTCTGGTATACCATGTAATCTCCCAGGGCAGCGTATTGCAGGAAGTGGTAGTGGTATCGCTAGTGTCTACTGGTTTTCTCTCCTCCTTTTCTCTCCTTCGTTGATCACTGATTGGAAGGTGTGCGCGCACACACACACACACACACACACACACACACACACACACACACACACATACACACACACACGCACACATACACACACATATACACACACACACGCACACATACACACACACATACACACACACACACATACATACACACACACACACACACACACACACACGGCTTTTCAGGTCTAAATCAGAATCTTAAAAAGAAAGAAAAGAAAGGAAACCAGTAGACCCTGCGTCCCCTGAGGACTGATGCCCATCCCTGTACAATAATAATATACAGTGGACACAGTCCAGTAGATCAGCTAAGGCAGGGAGTGCGTCATGCAAGGGTCCACAAACCCAGTCCAGTTTTCCCCTGGGGTGTAATGGATCAATCAATCAATGTCAGTGGATGGCTGCCCGTTTCTTGGTTCAGAAATCAAGCGGCAGTTTAAAAAGGTATAGAGAGTAAAACCCCTGATCTACATAGAGCAGACAGAATGCAGGTGTGTGTGTGTGTGTGTGTGTGTGTGTGTGTGTGTGTATGGGGGGGGGCTGGTGGAGGTAGAAATCAGAGGAGGGGCTCATTGTAATGGTATGGGATGGAGCGAGTAGCGTGTTTGATATCGTTCCTCATTCCTCTCCATGCATTACAATGAGTCCGTCCTCTGATTTCTACCTCCACCAGCCTCCCCTTGTACCCAGCTATGGTAAGAAATCAAGTTATCTTCACCAGGTTGATCAGTACTTAAGTTATGGAGAAGGCACAGCGTTATATCCATTAGGTCTGATAATGCACATTCGTTTGTGAGGGATTGTCTGCATCCAGTCTTCCCCGGTACCTGAATTAAAGTCACATTGTCAGATAAAATATTTCATTTTTATATGAAATAGGCCTTAAAAAACAAAAACAAAAAAAACACATCACACTTGTAAAGTCATGTACCCATTGATAAATCTGGTCACGAATGCAATAAATAAAGTCACGTTTCCAACATGTCAGAGTTCCTAAGGCACCTGACGGTAATATCAAGAGAATAAAATCCCACCAACAGAGCTGCGTTTTCACACAAACACACTCTGGTGGAACTGGACCCTGGCTCAACCCAGCCCTGGTGGCAGGTGGTGGCTCTGCGGAGCACAGCCGATTGCTTTGTATGATATGTGACGTGGTTCCTGAGATATCAAACACTTCCCCAGGTCTTGTCACTGAGATCCGATCGTCCGTGCATCACGGCTGCAACCTGGAATCCCCCCCCCTCCCCTCCCCTCCCCCGCCCCCGCCCCTCTCCTGATTTGCTTAAGTTAAAGGAGACTGTTGATAGTGAGAAGGAGGGTTTGCTTGCGTGCGTGTATTTGCGTGTGTGTATTTGCATGCGTGTATTTGCATGTGTGTGTGTGTGTGTGTGTGTGTGTGTGTGTGTGACTTGACAGTCTGTCAGCTCTTTGGGTTGGCAGCTCCTACCCTCCGTTCACACACTAACACTAACACACTAACCCTAACACACTAACCCTAACTCTAACCCTAATCCACAATCCACAGTGTCGTGCCGGTCATCGTCTCTGTCCTCGCTGTCCGACAGTCTTATCTACGTCTCTCCCAGAGGCACCGGCGCTTTAGGGAAGCAGGAGGCGAAATGTCCACAAGGTAAGAGCGAAAAGTGGACTCTCTTCGAGTGTGTCTTCTCGAGTCCACGTAAGAATAATCATCAGTAGTATCGTAAAAAAAATAAAGAAAGGTGAATCAGTAGTATCTTATGCGGAGTGAGTTCCATCGTCATCACCACCGCCGCCATCGCCCCCGCCACCCTGGAGCTAGAGGTACCGTCTCACAGACCGAGGGAGAGGAGACTTCACGTCATCAAGTGTCAGGAATCGCAGCTGTCATTGGTCAGTGGCAAGGAGGCGTGGTGGGGGCAAAGGGGGAGGGGGGGGGGGGTTAAAGTGCGCTGGTTAGCCACGGTCCCGGCTGTGGCGTCGCCGCGGGTTACGCGGCGTTGCGTTGCGTGCGTCGGTTCCACATGCCGCGTTTGGAGTGGTAGTGGTGCATGAAGTTCCTCAGGTAAATCCTCTCCACCTCCAGGCCTGACTGTAGAATCCTGAGACAGGGGAGAGCAACAGAGTGACTATCTTGGCGGGGGGGAGGATGGGGGTGGGGGGGTTAAAGCAGAATATGGCAAGCAGAATATGTTTCTAAACAGGTTCTAAAAAAAATATAAATCAAAACCCCAGAGAACGTAGGAGAGGTAACAGAAGGCGTATAAATGTCAGGTTCAGACCCCCCCCACCCTCCCCACACACACACACCTGTCCAGTAACTCCCAGTCCTCCCCTCCCCAGCGGTCTGTGAAGTCCTTTGTGTTCATGCCTCCTGCTGCGTCCAGATCTGACTTATAGATACCCAACAGCCCAAAACCATTCACCTCCCAGTACCCTGAAACACAGTACAGTAGAGAGAGGTTGTCATGACAGGATCCCATTTCACAAGTGCTTGTAGGTACATGTATATGTGTGTGTGCATGTGTGTACATGTGTATGCATGTGTATATGTGTGTATGCGTGTGTGTATATATATGTGTGTGTGTGTATATATATATATAAATATGTGTGTGTGTGTGTGTACATATATATATGTGTGTGTGTGGTGTATGTGTGTGTATATATATATATATATATATATATATATATATATATATATATGTGTGTGTGTGTGTGTACCTTTGGGGTCTCTGGGCGTAGCCCCACAGTCCAGTCTCATGACTATGGGAGCGAAGGCCATGCGTCCTTCCACACAGTGTTTCCTCACAGCGTCAATGATGGTGGGAGGAAAGTGAATGTGGAGGTCACATAGAAACACTATACTGTGGTCATCCTGGGGGGGAGACAGAGAGGGTGTGAGAGGGGTGGGGGGGGAGAAAGGGAGAGAGAGGGCAGAACAAAGGGAGGGATGAAGCTAAAGATCTAGAATCAGGTTATCTATTCATCATCCCATTCAAGTCCATAAGTGGGATGAAAACGTATCGTTGCTGAAGCAAGCCCATGAATAACGACTGTCGGACTTGCTGAAGCAAGCCCACTAATGAGATACATGCCCTCTTCTCCGGTGTGTGTGTCTGTGTTATTGTGACGTCATACTCACAGAGATGAGGTCGATGCCTGCCTGGAGGCCTGCTGAGCGCTCAAAGTTCCCACTCAGCTTCACATACTGGTACCTAAACACACAAATACACTCTCAGCTGCTGTTTGATACAGAAAGCCTTTACACACACACACACACACACACACACACACACACACACACACACACACACACACACACACACACACACACACACACACACACACACACACACACACACACACACACACACACACACACACACACACACACACACACACACACACACACACACACACACACACACACCTGGGAAGTGTGGAGACGTGTAGTGCCAGCTCCACATCCATATCAGTGCTGTTGTAGTCAGTGATAATGAGGTTGAAGTTGGGGTCTCCTGTTGCTTGGTACAGACCCTCCAAGTCAACGATCAACTGCTGAACCCAACGAGCCTGGTTCTTCACTGAGACGCACACGCACGCGCACACACACACACACACACACACACACACACACACACACACACACACACACACACACACACACACACACACACACACACACACACACACCAGTAAAGCATCAACATAAAGAGGTGGACGGTAGCAGTAGGTTGTGTGAGAGAGAGAGAGAGAGAGAAAGCGAGCGCACGTGTGTGTGTGTGTGCATACCCGGTACTATGAAGTGGACAGTAGCAATAGGGTCCCATTGAAAGCCCACAGGGTTGCATAGCAACATTTCGGGGGCGGGATGATGGGGCGGCATTCCCCTGGGGTACGGCCGGCCGCGGCGAATCAGAGTGTAGACGTACTCTGACAGGCGGAGGTGTTGGCCATTCAGGTCCCTCAGCTCCAGCTCCAGGAGGTACCTGCTGCCCTGAGCCCCGTCCACACGCCTCTCCACATTCACCACACGGACCAGGGAGAAACGCCTACGGAGGGGGAGAGGGTTCATACTTTACTCACATGTCTTATTGGGATGCCCAATAAAGTCAAAAGCTAAATCTTTGGCATGTTGGTGCAGATATAAGAGTTGTACATCAACGGTTTTCCCGCCAATGGTTTTTTTCACATTCACACATCCAAATCTACAGTACACACAAGCAAGCGCACACACACCATCTACAGTAACACACACACACTCACCCATGATGCCTCTGGTTGAGTTTATCCATGAACTCCTTAACGACGGGCAGGGCATCACCAGGGGGCATAATCAGGTTGCCGGAGACGTTACATCGCAGGTCTATCCAATCGGAGCGGAGCACCTGGAGGTCGAGGGAGTTCACATCAAACGTCTGAACCCAGTTGACCTCGGGGTCATACACGGGGGGAGGGGTCAGGTCATAGGTCAGCTCCTCTCCCCCCCCCTCAGAGTCTCCCACCAGGGCCCACAGTGAGTCACTCAACCCTCCCATGTCCTTCACTTCTTCTTCATCATACCCCCTCTCATCCCCTCTCTCACCCCCTCCAGCCAGCATCTTCATCCCACCATCCTCTCCTACGTCACCCCTCACATGTGGCCCTCCCCTGACCCCCCTGACCATGGCCCTATGCATGTCCCCGTGCTGTAGTGAGTTTGTATCGGTCTCTCGGCCCCTGAGACTCTTCCTGGTAAGGGTCGCCTTCTGGTCGAGCCTCTCGGTGTGTGGTTCGACCGCAGGTAGAAGAGCGATGGACCGTTGAGTGACCACTGACTGGAGCTCCAGAGAGTGGTCCACCAAACTCCTCCCCGGAGAGACCTTGGAGGCATGACTGTCCGTCAGAGGCTGCAGATGATTTAGCTGCTTCACCTGGTCGACCTCGCCTCCTTTACCGGGCCTCACGAGAGCAGCCAGGGGGCGCTGTGTCTTTTTCACTGGCTTCACCGCTGACTTGAGCGGTTTACTCTTTGCTAACCTGGGTGGTTCTCTTTCTGCTGGTTTCAGCTGTTCTGTCTTTGCTAATCTGGGAGGTTCTCTCTCTGCTACTCTGAGATGTTCTCTCTCTGCTGCTATAACCTGTTCTCTCTCTGCTGGGTTCAGCTGTTCTGCCTTTGCTAATCTGGGATGTTCTCTCTCTGCTGGTGTACCCTGTTCTCTCTCTGCTGGTCCCAGCGGTTCTCTCTCTGCTAATCTGGGCTGTTCTCTCTCTGCTGGTCTCTGCTGTTCTGCTGGCCTAATGTGTTCTACTCTGTGCTGTTCCTCGGGTTTCCCGCCTCCTAATCTGGGCTGTTCCTCTGGTCGGAGTCGTTCCGTGTTCCCTGTGACTGGTTCTCGTAGTGCATGGGGAATATTTAGCCCTGCTGGTTTCTGCTGGCTCTGCTCTGCTGGTATGAGCTTCTCTGCTGGTTTCTGCTGGCTCTGCTCTGCTGGTATGAGCTTCTCTGCTGGTTTCTGCTGGCTCTGCTCTGCTGGTATGAACTTCTCTGCTGGTTTCTGCTGGCTCTGCTCTGCTGGTATGAACTTCTCTGCTGGTTTCTGCTGGCTCTGCTCTGCTGGTATGAGCTTCTCTGCTGGTTTCTGTTTCTCTGGTTTGGACTGATGTGTGTTGTCTCTCTTCTTCCTCTTCCTCTTGTACGTGTGTGTGTCCGACGTGTTCCTGAGTCTCTGTACAGAGAACAGCTTGCGTCTGCGTTGGAGAGCGTAATCATCGTAGTCATCTCCATAGTCAGGCAGAGGGGCATCCTCTTCTTCCCGAGGCTCCTCCTCCTCCTCTCCACCCAGTCTAGAGCGGACTCTGTCCTCTAACTCCTCCCCCTCATCTGGGACAAACTCCCTCCGGTGGACGCCGAAATCTACCAATCAGAGAAGAGGGAGGAGACGGTAAGAACACCCTATCGGTAAGAAAGGACCATTTCAGTAGAAGGTGACCGGTGAACACAGCAACATACCTCTGGTTCGGACCACTCTCTCCTGCCCCGCTGGTTGGTCCAGTCTCATGTACTTAGAGAAACCAAACCTGGAGAGAAGGAGCATATGGAAGATAATATCAGCATTGGGAGGGAGGGATGGAGGGAGGGAGGGAGGGAGGAAAGGGGAGAGGGAGATGCTTCTTGTTTGTCATTGCGTGTCTTTTGTTCTCCTGTGCGTCCTCTCTATCTATACAGAGTATGCAGTAGAGTAACTGATCCTATGTAAGATAAACTCAGTGTTGTCATTCCAAACAATACCAGCAGAGGGCGCTTGATGTCATGACGAACGTGAACCTTGTGCACTTGCCCATGTGGGTTTGAAGGATAGGATTGGTCTTGGCATGGGCTCTTATTCCAACCCATTCCCCTCTTAATCCATGGGGGAAAGTTCACAAGAGCACACATCAGGGAAAGGCTGCAGAAATGGGATGCGCCATCTGCTGGTAGTGGTTGGAATGACAATGCTGATTTTATTTGACATAGGATCTGTTCCTCTGTTGTATACTCCATATACGAGAGACAACACACAGGAGAACAAAAGACAATGACAGACAAGAAACAAATCCCTCTCCGCTTCTCTCTCTCCCTCCCTCTCTCTCTCCCTCTCTCCATTTCCCTTTGTTTCTCTCAAACACCCCTCCTGTGCTGTCTCTCTTCTATCTCTTTCTCCCTTCCAAGTCTCTCTTAGGTGTTACCTGTCCAAATACATCTGGCTTTCGTGGTAGAAGCAGGTGTTTTCTGTCTCCATGTGTGTGAGGCGTGTGTAGTCATTGGGGTAGATGTAGGACATGTGGACCTGGAAAGAAGGATCGACCAAAGAGTCAACAAAAGTGAACACACACACACAAACGCACACACACACGCCCAGACGCCTAACCCATGGTGTAGGGTATGCTGTATAGGGTGTAGGGTAACATAGGGTGTTAGGTAACGTATAGTGCACTTACAAACTGCAGGCCCTGGTACCGGAGCAGAGGGAAGCCTTTGATGATATAGCTGGGCTTGTAGGAGCAGTCAGGCAACACATTCTCTACGTACCTGCTGTCTATCAGAGGGACTGCACACACACACACACACACACACACACACACACACACACACACACACACAATGAGATAATCTGTTTCATGAATCTATCAATCTCTACTAGCTAGTATGTATATGTGTTATATGTACATGTGTGTGTGTGTTATATGTATGTGTGTGTGTGTTATATGTATGTGTCTGTGTTATATGTATATGTGTGTGTGTGTATGTGTTATATGTATATGTGTGTGTGTGTGTGTTATATGTATATGTGTCTGTGTTATATGTATATGTGTGTGTGTTATATGTATATGTGTTATATGTATATGTGTGTGTGTGTGTTATATGTATATGTGTCTGTGTTATATGTATATGTGTGTGTGTTATATGTATATGTGTTATATGTATATGTGTGTGTGTGTGTGTGTGTGTTATATGTATATGTATATGTGTGTGTGTGTTATATGTATGTGTTATATGTATATGTATATGTGTGTGTGTGTTATATGTATGTGTTATATGTATATGTATATGTGTGTGTGTGTGTTAGCGTGGTCTTACCCTGGTAGAAGCTGTCTCGGGGGTCCTCTCTCAGCATGTCGGCACCATGGCTGGACTGGCTGCTGGGGGTGTGTGTGTGTGTGTGACTGGCGGCTGTCTGTGGTACGTGAGTGACATCACTCATCCTCAGAGCAGACTCGTCTGGTAGGGGGGGGGCAGAGAGGACATCACACTCACGTCAAGACACTGAAATAACACTAGTCTAAACACAGCTGTGAGAGTGGGCAAAATGTGTGTGTGTGTGTGTGACTTACCGGTGTAGAGGGATATGTGGTCAGAGCCGATGACCATGAATTTCAGACCCTCCTGGTTGAGCTTCCACTGTGAAAAAACAAACACATGCAACATACACTTTATTACACGCACATACACACACACACACACACACACACACACACACACACACACACACACACACACACACACACACACACACACACACACACACACACACACACACACACACACACACACACACACCTACTGTGTAAATGACAATGGATATCCCTTCACAAAGAGAAAAGATCATGAATGAGGAGGAAAGGAGAGGAGAGGAGGAGGAGATGGAGGAGGAAGGAGCCAGGAGAAAGGAGAAGAGGAAGAGGAGGGGGGAGGGAGCACGTGGTCCACCACCAACACTCACCGCCACCTCCACGTGGTCCGTCCCTCTGTCGTTCTGCTTCTGGACCACCTCAAAGAAGTACCTCCTCTGTGGAGACAGCCTGTTGGACAACAACACTACATCAGTCAACATCACCTGCTCAGCACTCAGCACTCAACACTCCCTACGCTAGAAAACTACAACAACCAGCCTCCTCCTCCTCCTCCTCCTCCTCCTCCAGAGGCTTCCTGCCTGCCTGCCCATCTCTCCTGGCTCCACCTCCCTCCCTCCCTCCCTCCCTC
>NC_139657.1:9228758-9241258 GCF_951799395.1 Argentina silus
GGCACGCACACACACACACACACACACACACACACACACACACACACACACACACACACACACACACACACACACACACACACACACACACACACACACCTGTGCCCCAGTTTTCCCCTAAATTAATAAATAAACTAAACGGAAGGTCACACATCTGATTCTTCCCTGTAGTAGTATTCTTCCCAATACTGTGATCAGTGCAGATTGCAGAACCAGATAAACGAAGCCCAATTGTGTGTGTCTATTAGTCAGGCAAACAGGAATATGATTAAATGTCATGGGTACCTCAGCACCCATTGTGAATTGGAAACAAACAAGATAGTATCAGATGGTCAGTGGCAGTGACCCTGCACTATGATAACAAGACCAAGCCAGGTGTAATGAAAGTCAGAGTACATGGAGCTCATGATTGTCACACTCTGTGCTGCCTCAGTCCTTACACACACACACACACACACACACACACACACACACACACACACACACACACACACACACACTGTTATGGAAAATACATTCATAGAACTATTTTCAGGTTATACACTTTCATATGACTGATACAACTTGTGTAACTACTGTGATGACAGGCGCATCCTGTCGATAGGTGTGAAATGTTGAACAGCGATTAATCAGTAAGAAAGCCTCCCCATTGTTCATTCTCTCCCGCCCTTTCTCACGTAAGCACAAGGCCATCAGCCGATAGCCTTGTAGGCGCCTGGCAATATGTTTAAACTGTATAAAAGACGAACCTGATCATTGTCTCTTTAGACTTGTGCTGAACGAACCCCGGTTCTACGCTGGGCTGCTGTTACGCTCTTGTCTCTTGTTTGCAAGCAATAAATACCGGACTCAGATATTGTGGCTACTCTGGACTTGTTTCTTGATTCTTACCTCCGAAGAGCTAAAGTACAGAAGTGGTAAATCCTAGACTTCCACCACAACACACACACAGAGAGTTTGGTTCCCCTAATGGTAATACAACTGCAGCTATACCCCCAGTGTCAAGCCTCAAGGTGACATATATTGTACATATATATAATGCCACAGCCTATTTGAGTATTGTTGCTGACCATGTGCATCCCTTCATGGCCACAATTTACCCATCTTCTAATGGCTACTTCCAGCATGATAATGCACCATGTCACAAAGCAAAAGTCATCTGAAACTGGTTTCATGAACATGACAATGAGTTCAGTGTTCTTCAGTGGCTTTCCCAGTCACCGGATCTGAATCCAATAGAACACCTTTGGGATGTGGTAGAACAGGAGATTCACAGCTTGAAAGTGCACCTGAAAAATCAGCAGGAATTGCATTATCATGCTGGAAGTAGCCATTAGAAGATGGGTAAATTGTGGCCATGAAGGGATGCACATGGTCAGCAACAATACTCAAATAGGCTGTGGCATTCAAGCGATAATTGATTGGTATTAATGGGTCCAAAGTGTGTCAAGAAAACATTCCCCACACCATTCCACCACCTCCACCATGAGAAGGTGTACAGGTGGTCCTACAAGAGTGCTTGGTGAGTGTATATATATATATAGGGTATATTTGTATGAAGATGGGTCCATTGTATACAGATATTTTCCAGTCCAGTGATAATGTTCATGTGTTATCACTAATATCAGCTGAGTGTGACTTAGCAAACTTTAAACATGTGTGCAAGGATACGGATGTTACGAAAAGGACAAAGACATTTAAATTGCCATGACAATAATCATAATAACAACAATAATAATAATAATAAGAGGTCAGACAGCCAATGAGGGTAAACAGACTTAAACAGTACAGTATAAGAAAACGACACACACAGCGGGTTTTAGCTGTTGCTGTTGTTTATTTGCAGTTATTTGATCCTTTAGTTAAAGCAGACCAAATCATACCACAGACACAGACCAACCAGAACACAGCCTCAAATTCCCCCCTCCACCCAGGTAACTACTAGCCTGTTCCGTCTCTCAGTCCTCTACCCCCCCCCCACCCCCCCCCGACCCTTTGATGACCACAGGTCTGAACCCGCTAGATAGGAGTCAGCCACAAGGTCAGCGATACATGTTCAAATGGAGCTTCTACCATCCATGTGTTTCTTTCATCCAACATCAAAGAGTCAGTAGGGGAAAGCGCCTAGGGGGACTGACATGAACCACACCCCACTCCTTCTCTCCACCGAGCAGGGCTGTATAGAGCCTGACCCTGCTGTTCTGTACACCTGTATGTGTGTGTGTGTGTGTGTGTGTGTATGTATGCACTGTACAGTACAGACCAATAAGACTATAAGGACAGTTATTATTATCCGAGTGTCCACGAGCTGCTTTTAGTTAAAAAATCAGCTGCTTTCACACAGATCTTCCAGTTGTGAAGTAATTCAAGATCATCATACCACTTAAAAGAGCAATTGTACAGAAATCACACGCAATGGAAAAAAAAAAAATAACAATAATGAGAAAAAAAAAAAAAAAAAAGGAAAAAAAAACAAACAGAAGAAAGGAGGTAAGAACAAGGTCTATGTTTTTACAAACGAAGAGGAACGGGGCCTTGTTACTCTGGCTGCTATAGCGGATTTGCATCTTAGGTCGATTGAGAGAGAGAGAGAGAGAGAGAAGCCATGACTCAAGAGTCTCGTTATTCCTTTTTTCCTGTCCGCAGTGCTGCTACATAAGACGCATAAACATACACCTCACCGCTCAAACACGTCAGAAAAACACAGACATTCACACCCCCCCTCGCGCACACACACACACACACACACACACACACACACACACATCTGAGCTGGAGCTCCAGGAGTTGATCAGCTGGCCCGAGTAGGGAAAAAGAGTCAGGGGAGTCAAGGGAGGCTGGTGGAGGTGGAAATCAAGAGGACGGCCTTGTTGCGTCTGCATGGAATGGAATCGTAATAACGTTGCTCATTTCATTTCGATGCGTCACAATGAGCCGGTGCTCTGATGTCTGCCTCCAGATAGGGAGAGGGATGAGGGCTGTGTGAGGAGGAGGGGAGGGGAGGGGGGGGGGTGCAGAGCACGGTGTAAGTGGTGAATGGACTAGCCCTTGATGGGTGAAGGGTTGGAGTTTTAGGGACACAGAAAAGACTGGAATGGGAGGGGGGGGGGGGGGGAGTGCAGTGTGCTACATGCTAAACTCTTAGGGAGGTAGGGGTTGGGGGGGTAGCACTCATTTAGAAACACACAGCGACGAAAACTGTTGAGACACACTTTCCAAAAGGTGAGGGTTGAAAGGGGAGGTTAGGGAGGGGCGCACTCAATTTAAGCCCCGCTCCTGAGTGCAAGTCAGCTAGAGAAGCCCCGCCCAGCCAGCTAGCTGCCATGGCGATAGCACAGAGACACACAGGAGAGCTAGCAGAGACACGCAAAAGTTGGTACACACTCTCATACTCTCTCTCACACACACACACACACTCAGTACTCATATACAGTCACACTCATTATAAACACAAATGGCTGAAGTTACAAAAGTCTTAAGGAAAGACAGACTGCAACAGTCACATGTCCATCTAAAGCTACTCTACTCCTGCGCTCCATTCTCTTCCACCTCCATCGCTCCGCTGTTCTCCTTTCCTTCATCCTTGCCCTTCTCCACCTCCTTCTGTCCGGGAAAGCAGAGAGAGAGAGAGAAAGAGACAGCCAGATTAACAAACAGTCCTCTCTCTTTTATCAGGATTTCTGGCCTCTGTAGTTCGCCCTCTTGTGGTGAGTTCAGGGCACTACACCCCCCTCACGGTTGATCAGAGACCTGAAGAGGTTTAGGGGCTTCTCACTCACTCCTGTATCACCACCTTGCCCTCTCTACATATTGCCCATACACTATCTAATTCTCTCAAAAAGACTAGGGCCTAGGGGAGCAGTTTTGCAAGTTTTTACATTTTGCTTTTGATATTCTTTTTGTTTACAATTTTATATATGTTAATTTCTGTTTTTCTTTTTCATCTCAACATCCATTATTTAACTTTTCTTTCAAAATATTACATGTACATTTTCTATTTTTGTTTTCAAGCTTTCGATTTCATTTAATTTGAATTCAATACATACGGCGGGATATTGACCCCATACTAAGGATCCATTTGGAATAGGGAAGCTGACCCACAGTTCCAAACAAACCTCCTAGACACAGGTCCATAGTCCATACCATAGTCCATAGTCCATACACCTTAGTCCATACCCCTACTGTAATCTCCTAACAATACAGGTCCATACCTTAGTTCATACCCCTACTGTAATCTCCTAACAATACCCTGACCCAGACTCCCTGACCCAGACTCTCTGACTCAGCCCCCTTATCCTACCCTCTTGCCCTAACCATACCCCGCCCATTGGGGTTGCCGCTCACCTTAGCATCCCTCTCCGCAAACTTCTGGAACATGTTGGCATAGAGACGCTTATCCTTTTCGTGTTGCTCCTTGATCTGTTTCTGACATAGAACAATCTAGGAGGAAAATGACGGGAAAATCAATGGATATTAAATACAATCATATTCGACTCGATGTGTACTTCTGAGTTCATTCAAGCCATTGTCTGTGAACCCGGTTCCATCCGTGTCTAATCTTTCTTTATCTTATTCAAGGGCAGTACCTGGCTCTTGGCTGCCTTGTTGCCGGGATACAGTTGACTGACGTGCTGGAAGTCAGCTCTGGCCTTATCAAACTCCTTCATGGCGTACAGGGCCTCCCCCCTTCGGAAGAGAGCTTTCTCGTTGGCCTCATCCAACTCCAGAGCCTAGAAACACGCACACACACACACACACACACACACACGCTTAGATATAGGGAGTGGCTCGGTGTGTTAGGGTTCTTCTGGAACAGACATACTGTGACTATCATAAAGAACCCTTAAAGCAGAATTCTCTTCGAGGATGTGTGTGGGTACCTTCTCACAGTTGTCGAAGGCGGGACTTGGCTCCTGTAGTTTGAGGAAACACATGGCCAGGTTCAGATGAGCAGCCAAGCGCAACGCTTTGGCTTTCTGGTCTTCAGCTTCCGCCAAGCCCGTTTCATTCTCCAGCCATGACACGATCCTCTTATACTGCACTGATGCCTGCTTGTACTTTCCCTCCTGTACAAACACACACACACACACACACACACACACACACACACACACACACACACACACGTTAACATACAACATTCTTATACTGCACTGATGCCTACTTGTACTTTCCCTCCTGTACAAACACACACACACACACGTTAACATACAACATTCTTATGCAGCATTACTGCCTGCACATCCCCTCTCTCCTTCCACACCTTAAAGTACTGTGTCCCTTTCTCCTTCACAATGACGCTCTGCTCCAGTTTCTCAGCAGAGTTCATCTCCCATGACTCCTTAGCCTAAGGAACAGGGGGAAAAAGAGAAAAAAATTCAAATCAGTCACCTTTTCAGGCGCGGGACAGCCAGACAATGCTCCCTGGCTGGTAAACCAAGGTGAAGAGTGTGAATGCGTGTGTTTGTGTGCGCACCTTCTCAAAGGAGACCAGCTTGAGTTTGTATTGCAGCGTGGCTCCACCAGGAATGTTGTACTTGGTGCTTCCAGAGTCTCCATACCCATACCTGGAAAACACACACACACACCTTACTCATCGACAGAATACACGTATAGCTCTGTCAACATACCCTAGAACACTATCTTCAAAACTCTCTCTTTACATTATCCATCTAATTATTTCTGTTAAGAATGCTACTATCATGGTCATTTTCACTGGGTTAGTGACTGAAATATGTGTGTGTGTGTGTGTGTGGGGTACCTGGGTTTCATGGTGAACAGGGACTCCTCCTCCTGTTCCATAGACATCAGAGCTCTCTCCACTCCGGTTGGCAGACCCAGACTCTCTCCGTCTCCCACCTCAAACTTCAGCTCTCTCTGGTCAAACACACGCCCCTCACAGCTACCCTCCACAGTCACTACAGAGAGAGAGAGCGAGAGAGAGAGAGAGAGAGAGAGAGAAGAAATGTGAGAGTCAGAACGTGGTTCCCTTCCATACACACTAATTCCCTCACGTTTGCTGACCAGAGATGTCTGGATGTGTGGAAACAGTAGCTACACAGATCTAATAGGGGAGTGAAGAACCTTCTGAGGAGAAACATCTGTGTGTGTGTGTGTGGTTGTACCCTCGACTGCAGCTCCTTCATTGGGCTTGGAGTAGCCCTGGCCCTTCGTGACGATGCGGCGGATGATTCCTCCGTCCTCATTCTCCGTGATGTCCTCTCCATGGAACTCAAACAGCTCCACCTACACACACACAAACCACGCCACCATTAAAAAAAAAACGCCACGCATCAGGATTGTTACGACCAATGGAGCGGGACGTTGGACCGGGTTTGAGGACAGAAGACCAACTTCCAGGACGAACTGTCCTGATACACACACACACACACACACACACACAGCTTCTGTCAAGTCTTACCTGAAACACCAGCGTGGCGTTGGGGGGTATCTTGGGGGGGCTGCCTGCAGTGCCGTAGGCGTACTCTGGCTTACAGATGAGCTGGCTCAGCTCCCCCACCTTCATGGTGGCTACACCTAGGTCCCATGCCTTGATCACCTGACCTACACACACACACACACACACACACCACACACCACACACACACAATGTACAATACAAACACACATTCAAATACACACACTCATCATAGCACCTTTATAACCTTGTCCTAGAGAAGAAACAGGTTGAAATCATGGCTGAGTGAGTGTGTGGACAGCTGAACACAAACACTGGGAGCAATGTGTGTATCCACTCGAAATACTGACGGACAGACACATCAACTTCTCGGTCCCGGGTGTCTGACGACGGGTGGGTGGGGTGTCACTCACCTTTGCCCAGCTCAAAGGAAAACTTCTCTCCTCTGTCACGGCTCGAGTCAAACGGGGTGCCGTCCATCAGCGTGCCCACATAGTGGACAAACACCTTGTCACCCGTCATTGGCAGCTCTGCGCCTGTACCCTCCCTCTTCATCAACTAGAGAGAAAGGAAGAGAGAGGGAAAAGGGAGTGATATGTTTAAGGCTCATATTACACCCCAAAATGTGTCTCTAGCTACCAGCTACCAGCTACCAACACTAGCGGAGGTAAAATTCAGTATGTGGACGAGAAGAAGAAGCATTGCGGACGGCACCACTGGCCGAAATGATAAGATAACCCGTATGCTACATAGGGATATCCTACTATTGCACCGACTGACTGGTACTCAAACCCAATGCCTGTCAAAGTCAGCTAGCGCACAGTCCCTCTCAGTGTCAGTCATCGGCATCAATGTAAATAGTCATTGCCTGCAGAAATGTGACATCCGACACCAAGCGAGGCAGCTGTGTGTGTGACTGTATGTGTGGGAGTGTGTGTACACACATTTGCCTCCAACATCTGCTACCAGAGTATTCTAGAAATCGTGCATGATGCAGCACTGGGTCGGGTTGCCTGAATTAGCCATGAAGGGAACCCAGTTGCTGCAGCTCTCTCTCGTTCTCTCACTATAACCAGAATAAATCTCGACTAGGTTGTCGATTATTCACAATGAATGAGGGCTGACCACGTGCTAGCTCAAGAACTGCAGCTTATACGCAGAACAGTAGCAGTCCAGTGCACTGGCTTAAACCAAGCTAGGTAGCTAACTCCATGCACCCAGGCTCGTATTACACGCAAAAATGTGTCTCTAGCTACCATTTACACGATAACTGACCCATGCACTGGAACTTCAACTAGCTACAACTTGCTGGCTAGTTCAGTGAGCAAATGACAGCTGACGTGAAGAGTTAGCTGGCTAGCTCGGCTAGCTACCTTTAAAACCCCTCCATCTTTCTTCTCCGTGATATCATCTCCCTCCATCGGGATGGCGTGTTGTCCTTCACTGGCCAGCTCTTCTGCAGTCATTGCCGTGGAGTAGATCGTAAAAAAAACACCCCTTGCTGTGATCCAAGCTTCTTCTTTTTTTTATCTGTGATTGAGCTGTAGGTTTAGGAGTGGGTTTAGTTGACTCGCTAGGCAGCTTTAGCTGACTGCGCCACAAAATCAAAGCTAACTGCAATTTGATGTTAGCTCGGTAGCTACGAGCAAGAGCGTAGATGTTTCGGGCTGAATGAATGCCTGGCCTTGACTGGAGTTAGCTTGAGGGTCCACGTTGCTATGTTGTTTCTCTAGCCAGCAGCGGTCTCACCAACCCGGTCGCCAATTGTCAACGGTGTCTACCGAGTATGGATCTGGAGGAAGGACAGAGAACTTTCCAGACACGGCGGCGATGATGATGATGAAGGAGGGAGGGGATGAGCTGAGACTGCCAAGCCGCTAGCGGTGAATGGTTGTTGTTTAGGGACCGTCGTGATAGGGGCTGAGCTGGTATCGCCCGAACGGGGTGTCATTAAAGGATATTTTTTTACCTGGGTCGAATCATTGATTTGTCATTCGAGCGCATTACGATTTAGATGATGTTTGTTCTTGTTAGGTTTCTCCTGATGTTTTTAGAGGGTTTTTTGAAGGGACAATCACGGTCCGATTTCGTCTCCGTTTCGTTTCGAGTAAGACACTTTATCCAACACCCCTTATGGTGTTTCTGCCTACGGGCTCTCCATTGGTCAGTTTCCCAAACTGCTTGGCGCGTTTGTTGAAGCAGGAACTACAATAAAATCAGACCCTTCATCGGTGAGTACTGTACAGTGGAGGTCCTAGATCTATATCCCATTTAGGTGCATTGTTTGTATTCTATATCTATATCAATAAAGTGACATGAACCACTAGAAAAGGAGAATGTTCTGAAGAAAAATTCGTGCGATTGTTTCAGCAGGCTTGGAGGTAATAACGAGTTGAAGGTAATAATGCTGTCACAGTGACCGTGTGTGTGTGTGTGTGTGTGTGTGTGTGTGTGTGTGTGTGTGTGTGTGTGTGTGTGTGTGTGTGTGTGTGTGTGTGTGTGTGTGTGTGAGAGAGAGAGAGAGAGAGAGAGAGGGTTCCCCTCTTAAGTGGTTTTAAATGGTATCGAAGGCCACAGTGCATTGATGATGGTTTACTGACATGATTGCCTTCCAAGTGTTTTCATGCATTTTGAAGAATGTTTGATCAAATACACCACAATGAACCACACTTTAGGACTTGAATGATGTAACATTACAGATGCAATGCGTCGTATGTCATCTGCAAGCATCAGCAACGTCTTGAAGATGAATGATGTATTGCACATTTTTGATGGATTCGTCAGTACAGCCATACAGTCAATCTAAAGTGCATGGGAGTATCAAAATGTTGTTATAATATTTACAAACACGCGATGAACAAGGGTATAACGTGATTAACAATCATTACTGAAGTAGTCATTAATAATAATTAAGCAAAAGTGGAGTCATATAACATTCATATTCATGATATCATCAATAACCATAATTAGTCATCATGAAACTTGCCACGATCATTGTTATTTTTCAACAATTTTCATTAGATCTCTCTTAACAACACACTTTCTGTCAGACTGGGAACATTATCATTCTGACAAGGGAACACGATCAGCCACGACACTGGTGGTGTAGAATCACTCAGTCAGAGAGCCTTATATGTAGCGGTCTCTCACTGTCCCTGGATCACTGCTTTGAATTGTTAATGTTTGTTCTACTTATTTCTACTGTCGCTGCTCTAACCCCCCCCTCACAGACTTCCCCCCCCATCTCCAGGACCGTGAAGCAGGAATGGAGCCTGAGGGTGCGAGCCCCCAGTTTCCGTTCCCGTTCCAGCCCTATCCCATACAGGAACAGTTCATGCAGGCTCTGTATGGTGCCCTCGAGCACGGCAAAGTTGGCATCTTCGAGAGCCCTACGGGAACGGTGTGTGTGTGTGTGTGTGTGTGTGTGTGTGTGTACATGTTTGCTGCAAGGCAACTTATGGTCTCTCGGGTCTCTGTCTCTTTCTGTTTCTCTGTCTCTCTGTCCGTTCATCCATGCTCAATCTGTGTGTGTGTGTGTGTGTGTGTGTGTGTGTGTGTGTGTGTGTGTGTGTGTGTGTACTTTATTCTCTAGGGCAAGTCTCTGAGTTTGATCTGTGGGGCTCTGAGCTGGTTGAGGGACTATGAGGAGAGGAGGAGACAGGAGTCAGAAGCTCTGTTACTGGGGAAGGTAGAAACTGCCCTCTCCACGACCTCCATCCTCCCTGCCTCCTCCTCCCCCTCCTCCTCCCCCTCCACCCCCTCCTCCTCTGCAGAGCCTGACTGGATCACTGACTTTGTGCAGAAGAAGGCCGAGCGAGACTTGGTGTCTAAACTGAAGGTAGTGTGTCTGTCTGGATCTTTGGTTCTAGAGTTTGGATGTCATTGAATACTTAACTGGTCCTCAGAAACATTTCATGTATGTACGCATGTGTGTACGTGTGTGTACACATGTCAGGAGGAAGAGCTGAGGAGGAAGAAGAGAGAGGAGCAGTTAGAGATGATCAGAAACAATGTCCACCTGAAGTACACGTTGAAGAGGAAGGTACATAATGACAGTAATACAGTCTACCATTTGTAGGCATTTAAAAGGAATAATCCAGTAAGTATACACAGTTATTGTACAACATTATGTGGGTGCAACAGTGGGTGCACAGCGAAACATTGTGACCAACTTACAGTGTGTGTGTGTGTGTGTCTGTCTGTCTGTCTGTCTGTCTGTCTGTGTGTCTGTGTGTGTGAGCGCAGAGCTGTGAGGATGACGAGGCGGTCAAGCTGCTACAGCTCAGTAAGGAGGGGGAGGGGGAGGGGTCAGGAGACCCAGAGGAGGAGGAGCTTATCGTGGCTGAATACGAGAGTGATGACGAATCAAAGACCAAGAACAGGTCAGGACAACCAATCAGAAACAGACGGGTACGAGGAGTCAGTCAGAGGTTCAGGTTCAGGTTCAGGACAACATCAAAAAGTCTGGGTCTTTTGCACCGTGACAGGTACCGCGGTGGTGATGACGATGATGAAGATGACTTGGTGGAAGAGCACGTCACTAAGGTGTGTGCGTGTGTGCGTGTGCGTGTGCGTGTGTGTGTGTGTGTGTGTGTGTGAGCGAATCCCTAAAACTGTGTGTTTGATCAGATTTACTACTGCAGCCGTACACACTCTCAGCTGACCCAGTTTGTCCACGAGGTTCAGAAGAGCCCCTTCAGTCAGGAGGTCAGCCTCGTCACACTGGGATCACGACAGGTACACACACACACACACACACACACACAGCGAATTTCCTATGCATTTTTTAACGGGTCTTTGATGATAATGATGATGATGAGGTGTGTGTGTGTGTGTGTGTGTGTGTGTGTGTGTGTGTGTGTGTGTGTGTTCTGTAGAATATGTGTATCAACGACGAGGTGCTTCGGCTGGGCAGCGCCCAACGCATCAACGACCGCTGCATGGAGATGCAAAAGAATAAACACAGTGAGCACACACACATACACACACACACACACACACACACACGCACGCACTCAGATCTGGTTCTGCTTCTCTGAGAGAGAGAGAGAGAGAGACACACACTCACACACACATAATTCTAAACTAGTATCTGAGGAGCTCTCTCTCTCTCTGCCCCCCCCCCTCCCCCTCCCACCCACCTTTCAGAGAAGCGGTCTCAGGATGAGGCTGTGAAGCGTAAGCGGGGTGACTCCAAGAGTGTGTGTCCGTACATGGGGTCTACGGCGCTGCAGCATCTCAGGGACCAGGTGTTGGGGGCCGTCCGAGACATCGAACAACTCACCAGCCTGGGCAGAGAGACACACTCCTGTCCCTACTACGCCTCCCGCCTCGCAATCCCCCGGGCTCAGGTAACACCTCCACTCCCTGTGTGTGTCTGTTATTGCACTTGCCTTTAGTTGCGATTCCATATGTCCCTTCATTTCTGTCTTTTCTAGTATTGATTGTCAGCATTCCCCCCAAAAAATATTTGTGTGTGTGTGTGTATAGCTGGTGGTGTTGCCCTATCAAACAGTGCTTCATGAAGGTACAAGGCGAGCCTCGGGAGTCCAGCTGAAAGGACAGGTAAAATCCTACACACAGATCCTCCTTTTTACCACGTCTGTTAGTCAGCGGTGGTCATCGCTCTACATTTTATTATCATTTAAATAGCGGGATTTTTTAAACGTGTAAAAATTATTATCTTTGATTTCTTATTTTTTCTGTGTGTGTTGCACAAATGTGTGTGTGTGTGTGTGTGTTTGGATTCATTTGGATCGCACTTTAAATGACGTTTTGAGTTTTGTTCTGGTCCAGGTTCTGATCATAGACGAAGCCCACAACCTCAGCGACACTCTCTCCTGCATACACAGCTCAGAGCTCACTGGAGCACAGGTAAACACACGTGTGTGTGTGTGTGTGTGCCTGTGTGCCTCCATTAACAAGGTCGACAGGAAATGGCAAAGGCAGCTCACCACGCGGTTGGACATCTTGTTCTTGTCTCTGATTCGATGTGATCAGTATCATTTGCCTCTGAGATGAGATTGAAGTTTTGTCTCTGTGGTGTGAATGATGTTTTTCCCTCCCTGTTCTCCAGCTCTGC
>NC_139657.1:9246258-9256258 GCF_951799395.1 Argentina silus
TTTACTACATAATTCCATATGTGTTCCTTCATAGTTTTGATGTCTTCAATATTAATCTACAATGTAGAAAATAATAAAAAATAAAGAAAAACCATTGAATGAGAAGGTGTGTCCAAACTTTTGACTGGTACTGTAGGTTAGTTTTATGTAAAAGCTCCTCCCTTTTTTTTTGGTCACAACACCACTTCCCTCTCTCTCCGCAGGAAGGGCAATCCGTCACCGTGGTGACTACGCTTGCATCGTACTGTGTGACCGGCGCTACTCCCGACCCGCTACGCTCGCTAAACTCCCTGACTGGATCAGAACCCAAACACACACACACACCAGCTTCGGCCCCGCCTTCGCCGGCCTGAGACGGGTGAGGAACACCCACACAGTCAGTCTTGGGTTGGGTGGGGGCGGCACCAGTTGGGTGGTGGGCGGCAAGGACCAGGACATAGGGGTGGAGTAGCCTGGACCGATTCAGGAACTGGAGTCTTATTTTTGAGGGGCTCTTAGACAGATAAGCACAAAGAGGACAACACAAGATTAGAGGATGTTGCAAACTGGAAAACCGGATACATTAAACAGTCGGAGAGAATCAGCATAAAGCAGATGGCCTGAGGCCCCCCGGCACAACGAAAATACATCGAAAATACATCTAAAGGACAAGGCCAGCGCCCACTTCCACCGCGTCCACTCTTGTGACTGGCTGGCCTGCCAGAGGGACATCAGGGAGGTGGGGGTGGGGGTGCGGGGGGACGACGACAGCATGAGCCAGAACCAGAGCCAGAGATGCCCAGAGCCAGCACCGTGACCATCCCAGCCCACACGGTACTGGGCTGTATGCCTGCATTGGAAGGGCCTACAGCAGAGGCCCCCAGCCAACCCAAACCCACACACCACAAGAGCCCACCCACCACTGAACGGGAAGGACCCGAGATGGGCCCAGGCAGCAGATGCCACCGAGAATGAGAGCACAATTAGCCAACGCAGCCCTCCTCTCCTTTCTGTCTTCACAGAAGGATTTATCATCAAGATTTCAAGCTTGTTTGTTTCCACACAATATCTCACGAATTCATCTTTTCAGTAGAAGTGTGACTTCAATATTGAGGGTGTGTGTTGAAATATAGTGCCAGGATATTAATAATGTATTTTGAATGAAAATACATTATTAATGACCTGGCACTATATTCTAACACACGTCCTCGATATTGAAATCGCAATAAACATTTATTTTTTCATTTTTTATGTAACACTGCATGATGGCATTTGAAAAAAACAAAACAAATATTCTCTCTCTCATTATCTTTTTGTCTTTTACAGTTTTTCATGGAGAAGAAGAAGCAGGAGAAACTCAGGGTAGATATATAAAGGTCAAAGTTCAACCCCTCAGGAGAAAGCTGCCTCGTCTCCTCTCCCAGACCTCTCTGTTCTGGGGTTGAGTCCCTGTCATTGGACCAGCAGCTCTATTTTCTTTTCAATTGGAGGAATGTCCTCATTAAATGAGTTATTTCTAGTTTCAGTTTAAACCATGAATTTGTACTTGTACAATACCAATACATGTACAATTGTTTAATGCAAAAAGCTGTTTATTGAATGAATTGACGTTAGTGACATTCTCATGTTCTGTCTGTGTTTCATGTTGTAATTATGTTAACTTTCTATATATAATAAACATTATGTTGGATTTCTTTATAATAAACATATCTATATTCATTTATGGTTTGAATTATTTTCTTGTGTTTCATTGTTCTGCAATCAGGCACCAGTATAAACATAATCATGATTCTCATAACAAAGATCAGGGGTCAGTTTCATGAAAGCTTCTTAGCCAGAGTTGTACTTTATCTCTTGAAAATCCAGGCCCGCTCTTCTCCTAGACCAGAAAAGCTCTTCATTTAACAAATGTCATCCTTTCATGAACAGAAGATTGACCTGCAAACATGGATTTTACAATTGTTGCTATCTCATGGCTTTGCGGCCGGGTCTGTCAGGAGAAATTAAGTACTACTTAAGCTACAAAGCTTTTGGGGAAACTGACCCCAGTACAGATGTTCCATGTATGTAGGATTAGTTCCACAAAAGGCCAGCAGGTGGAGTCTCTATATACATGGACACTAAACTAAAACCCAGTCTGCACTGTACCTGCTCTGAACACACACAAAGGGTCTGGCTGAGCTGGGCATATTAAACATGATCACAATCACTAGAAATCACAATCTAGAAATCATCATCAAAGAAGCTAGAAGCTGCCTCGAACCACTGATACAGGGTCATATGTTTTATTTCCTTTAAATGGTTAAACCTCAATTTCTTTCTGGTTTCACCTCAATTAAGAAACCGGGCATCAACAGATCCTTATTGCAGAGAGACTGTAGCTTAGCTTGGCTTGGCTGACCCTGGTGAACAAGCACAGCTTTTCCCATCCGTTAGAACATTCTCATCAGAATTCCATTCTCTGATCTGTTGGGCGGTAGCTGTGCTCGAGAGTTCCAATCCTTCCGATTGGCTGGTATGTGTTTGTGTCCGTGATTACGCCTCCCAGTCGTCCTCGTCCTCCGCGGCTCCGGAGTGAGGGGCCGGAAGGGGCGGAATGACATCCGACATCCGAGCGAAAGCGCTGCCAGAATTGGCCGGAGAGTCATTGGGTTCCCCGCCTGCCGGACCTTTCCCAGAGATACCTGGAAGAAGAAGAGGAGGAGGAGGAGGAGGAGGAGGAGGACACAGACGAGGCTGCTTATAACACACTCTACTGACCGGTGTCGAGGGCATCCTAACTGTTTAAACCTTTGAGGATCGAGTCACTTTGGTGGTGGAGTTTAAACACTTGGTCAACGCAAATATCAGAGATGTGTGTCAATGTCATGAGGACAGCTGTTTTTAGTGATGACGTTTGTGTTTTCGATATGGAACTGTTGTTCTGTATGTGTGTCCATAGTTTGTTCCATGTTGTGTCTGTGCACGTACGTTGTTTTGTCTGAAACTTTGTTCCCCCTGCAGCTGTTGAAACAGGACTCTCTTTCATCTCAATGAGACTAACCTGGATAAATAACGGTTCAATAATCCTAACTAGCTCATCTCAGTAGAGGAGAGGCTCACCTTTCCTGCGCATGGCCAGCTTATTGAAGAGATCGGACATGAAGTCTCCTCCACTGGCTGCTGCCGTCACTGAGAAAGAGAAGAAACAGAGAGAAGAAACAGACGTTTAGAAAGCAGATAACAGTATTTGGAAGAATTTTTTTTTTTCAACTCTTGTTTTCTAAGGGGATGGTGAGTCTATCTCGCTTATTTCGACGCCCTACGAGTTCTACTGCTGAGGTTCAGGCAGTGAAGAGGAAATCCAGGCTTACTCTAACAGCTCTCAGTTCATTTCTTGATGAACCCGAGTTGTTAAATGTGAGTGTGACCTAGCTACTGAACCAGGTGGAATGTGGATAGACTCGCAAGCAAAAGGCCAGGCAGATAAAAACAGACTGTAATGAAATATGCATTTTAATGAAGGTGGCATTCATCCTTCATAAAGGTCACACTGCCAGGAGCTGTTGGATGGAACCTGTGATAACCCTGCTAAGTAACCATGCGGTTCAGAGTGTGGTGTGGTGTGTCACTCACTCTCTCTCTCTCTCTCTCTCTCACCACACACACACACACACACACACACACACACACACACACACACACACACACACACACACACACACACACACACACACACACACACACACACACACACACACACACACACACACACACACACACACAGGGAGGCCTGTGTGCTCTGTTTAGGTCTATTCTAGGATGTTCTCACCTTGTTCCTGCTCCTTCTGTTCTTCTTCTCCATCTTGCGGTCTTTGACGTTGCGTAGTTTGGCCCCTCCGATGCCTCCGGCGTTGCGTATGGACTCCAGGAGACCGGCCCGACCGTCTGATGGCTTAACCACCTCACTGGGAGCTCCCGCCACAGGCCCTGGGGTTAGAGCAGAGGGTGAGGGTGAGGGTGAGGGTGAGGGTGGGTGGGTGTGGGTGTGTGTGTGTGGTGCTATGTATACCCTACACCTGCTCTGTGTGTGTGTGTGTGTGTGTGTGTGTGTGTGTGTGTGTGTGTGTGTGTGTGTGTGTGTGTGTGTGTGTGTGTTGCTGTGTGTGGTGTACTGTGTGTATGGTGCTGTGTGGTGTTATGTATACCCTACACCTGCTCTCTGTGTGTGTGTGTGTGTGTGTGTTGTGTTGTGTTGTGTTGTGTTGTGTTGTGTTGTGTATACTGGTATAAGCTACCTGTGCTCTGTTTTCCACTGGCATCTGCAGGGCTCCCTGGTGGGTGGGTGGGTGTGTGTGTGTGTGTGTGTGTGTGTGTGTGTGTGTACACTTGTGTAACCTACCTGTGCTCTGTGTTCCACTGGCATCTGTGGGGCTCCCTGAGGGGGGAGGTGGTGGGGGAGGGGGAGGCGGGGGAGCCCCAGGGGGAGTAGCAGGCGTGAGAGTGGGCTCAGGGGGAGGAGGAGGGGGAGGTGGGGGAGGAGGGGGAACAGCAGCTTGGAACCGAGAACCTGAAACACAGATGCACAAATGAGCAAAATAAACCAACAGAAACAGTATTTGCCTCCAAAAGCATGTCAATTTCTCTTTCCACCAACTTCTTCTCCCATGGGAAATTCTGTTTGTGTGTGTGTGTGTGTGTGTCTCTGTCTGTCTCTCTGTGAGTCTGTCTGTCTGTCTGCCTGTCTGTCTGTACCAAGTCCATTGCTCTCCTCTGCGTCCCCAGTGAAGGAGGGTAGTTCGGGGATGTTGTGTGTGGGTCCAGAGGGGGCGAAGCCGGGCCCCAGGTCGGCGCTGTAGGAGAGGTCGTCTGCGATCCCGGGCAGGTCCGGGAGGTAGGACGGTACGTCTATCTCTGGTACCTGGCCCAGGTCTGGCACGTAGAAATAACTCTCTGCTGTCTGAGGGGCGGAGAGGGAGGGAGGGAGGGAGGGAGGGAGGGGGAGGGAAGGAGAGGGAGAGGGAGAGAGATAGAAGGGCAGAGGAAAGTCAAATTATGAAAACAAATTCTTATTGTCTAGTGTGGAATAATAAACCAGCAGCCTCTTCATCCGACTTATATCACTTATATTCCACCGCCATCACAAAGAAAAACACAGCACAGACTGCTTATCCATGCTGACAGAGAGACAGAGACAGAGACAGAGAGAGAGAGAAAATATTTATAAATGCTATTGCTAATTGAGAAGGGGAGGTGAGGGAGAGGTTGTTCTCTCTTGGTTATGGTAGAGTGTGTGTGTGTGTGTGTGTACCTGTCTCTCCAGCTGTTCTCTCTTAGTGATGGATAGCGGAGCGTCAAAGGGTTTTTCTTCTTTCTCCGTCTCCAGAGTGTTGTGCGTTTTAGTCACGGCCCCCGCCAGAGGATCCAGGAAGACATACTTCTTATACCTACACACCAGGACGCTACTTTAGGCACTCCACTGTACATCAGGTGTGTGTGTGTGTGTGTGTGTGTGTGTATGTATGTCTATGTGTGTGTGTGTGTGTTTGTTTTACTTACAGGTTCTCTGTAGTGTTGAACAGCAGTAGGGAGCTGACTGAGGAGATATTCCGGGGCAAACTGCCCAGACCCTCCTCCGTTTCATCCTCCGATCGCTTCTTATTGCTCACACACACCGGGAAATATAACAGTTTATCCTGAGAGGGGGAGAGAGAGAGAGGGGGGGGGGGGGGAGAGAGAGAGGGAGAGAGAGATTCATATACAAGTGTCAGAGAATGCAATATTTTGATCTGAAGGCTTTTGCGGAAAAGGCTCTATGGTAAATTCCCTGCATCAGAGCACCACCATAAAACAACAGTACATAGGCTTTACTTGTTGCTGTGAACGTTGATAGAATGAATAGCCCATCTCCCCCTCCATCTCCTTCTCTTTCTCTTCTTGGGGCTGATTGGAAGACCTCAGAATCCCTCTCGTACTCATTCACTCAATGACTCACATACCCAGAGTGCACAAACATGCACAGACCGAGACACAGCAGAAAAAAAAATACTATTCTCTAAAGGCGAAGAAGGGAGGATTCGGTGGTGTTCACTATCAATAATGCAGACCCTCACTGCTGAGCACAAACAACAAACTGTCTCTCACTCTCTCTCTCTCCCTCTCCCTTTCTTTCTCTCTCTCTCTCTCTCAAACAAAACAGGGCTAGCCAACACAACATACAGTCGACGGAACCACGGTTGAATTTTCTTTCTGAACCAAGGTACACAAACAACCGAGCACCATAAAAACACACACACACACACACACACACATATACCGTGAGCAAAGAGAGAGACACACACTGAAAGAGAGCGAGAGACCCCACCTGCTCCTCCACGCTGTCACTACGAGTGACAATCAGTGAACGTCGTGACTCTCTGCGTCGACAACTTCCACCAGAGGGAAGGGAGGTCATCGGAAGGAGTCTTCTCTAAATCTCACACAAAACACAAGACGCTTCCCCCCTCACTGTGACTCACTTGCAGGGCCTTGTCGTCCAGAGGCCGCAGTTTGTTTTGTATTCTGTATCGGGGGCGGGTCTGTGAGGAGGGGTCCGTGGCGCCACTGAAGATGGAGGAGTAGTCCTGTAGGCGCTCCGGTGCCGGGTATTTGGCACTGGAGAACACCTAGACCGTACGGAGGGAAGCGATATCATTTTGAACGTTTTCGAACAAGTCAGGTATGATAATGTGTAAGAATGTGTGAGAAGAGCATCTCAATGTCTTCCTCCTGTCTCCTTTCCTTCATTTTGAGTGACAGGTCGAACAAATCATCTTCTTACGTATCACGACGACCTCCAATGATTTGGATGTTATGCATTGCTCAATCTATACGAATATCATATCATATATAATAAAGGCCATTTTGCTGACGCTTATCCAAGGTGACTTACATTGCAGTGAGTGCATACAATTTTTTTTAATTTTTTTTTGCATATATGGTCCGAGCAGGAAGCTCTGGGATTGACAATATTTCTGGAATATTTTCGATTTCGGGATGACGTTTCGTTACCTTGGTAGCCTTCTTGCTGCCTTTGATCTTGTCCACGCGAGCCTGAGCCAGTCTGATCCGGTCTGTCACAGTCTGCAGGTGGCTGCGGTTTCTCTCCACACTCTCAGACACCCTACACACACACACACACACACACACACACACACACACACACACACACACACACACACACACACACACACACACACAGTAGGGGGGTTGTCACTGGGGATCATGATAAAGTATTCAAATGAGTGTGTATGAGACAGTCCTCCAGTCAGCTGTCTCTTCCATTCATGTTATACAACATCTCATGTATAAACACTGAGTGCTTACAGGCATCTGCCTGGGTGTCACCTCCTTAGACTGGTGTGTGTGTGTTTGTGTGTGTGTGTGTGTGTGTGTGTGTGTTTACCTGTTGAATATGTCAGTAGATATGGTCTCTAGGTAGAGCAGGGCGTCTGTGATCTGGTGAACAGCCTCCTCTCTCCTCAGGTCCGACTGGATGAGAGGCACTGAATACACCTGGCCCTCCAGGCAATGTTTCTGGGTCATCCTGCATACAGGACAGGACAAATAAGCCACCCAGCACCTTCAAAAGCCTTACACAGACCCTTGTGATTAATAAAACCTTGCTTTAGTGAGAGGAGGTGAAAGTCTGTGATACGAAAAAAACGGTACAGTGAGTGAGCACACAATTCCAGCTCTGAACACAAGGTCCTCTCGTCTCTCCATCGCAATTTCCTCTCTGTTGGCGGTGTCTGTCTCTCTCTCTCTCTCTCCTCTCTCTCTCTCTCCCCCCCCCCCCCCCCTCCCAGCTGGCACATGACCGCGGCGGGCTAGGCAGAGATATTAGCCCGTCCCTAGCTAAGCCAGCTAGCGAATACACTGCTTCTCAATGGGCTAAAGTTAGCTACCGTTAGCTCACAAGGCAGCATGTTGGCGTGTGTCTTGCAGTGAATAACACGGCCACACGATCACCCACTCACAACGCAACACCCGAAGAGCTCCGATCTAACCTCCCCGCTCTCTAATCACCCTGCCCCCGCAGAGCGCATACTTCGCTCCGGGCTACCTATCAACAACCCTATCTCCGAGGCTCTGATAGCGCACACACACAGCTCGATGATATTGGCGATCTATAATCATCATAGCGGACATGAGTGACACAGCAGCATCTTACCTGACCATTTATGGTCTGTAGTGTCAGTGGCTGCAGATGTGTTTGTTGGAAGGTGTTTATTCACAACATCCAAATCGAAGCCGCTGGTTTGTCTGTCAAACTGTTCACTTCCGCATGGTCCTACCGCGTGACAGGTTGATTCTGACGTTGAACGCTTAAAGGGGCAATGAACTAAAATGACACACACATATACACACACACACGCACACAGGCACACACACACGCGCGCGCACACACACACAGTACATTTTACACACACAAACACACTGTGGTAAGTTAGTACGTCAGGCATTTGGCTCTTCAAATCTCAATAGCTCTGTAGCCATACAATACCGATATCTAAAACCAACGTCATTCAAACCAGAGATTTTTTTCTTTTCTTTAAAATGACATTTCAATTTGCATTTAAACCACATGATATAATCATCTACCAGTGTGTCTCCGGTTTGAATGAAAAGAAAACATATATAAATTCATGGAAGCCTTTTTGGAGAAAGATAAAGGCTTGCCAGTGTGTCTATGGTTTCTCTCTTGTGGTTTAAGGGGCCCCCCAGACCCCTCGGCGCTTACAATGTGAGGGCCCCCAGGTGTTATTCTTGATGTATGCACCTAGTGGTCAACTCACACTGTAAGCACTAGTGGTCAGCTCACATTGTAAGCGCTGCGGGGCCCGGGGGCCCTAGTGGTCAGCTCACTCTTTAAATGCCAAGGGGCCTTGGGGCCCTCACACTGTAGTGGTCAGCTTATGTTTTGACCACTAGGGCGCCTAGGCTTTGAGCCAATTGAGAGCCACACTGGTAAAAGTTTAGCAGGCTGTGTGACTTTGATGGTGGAGGGCCTTGGGTTGGACCTCTCAAACTGTAGAGGTCAGTCATATGACAATGCAAGCAACATGTCAGGAGAATCCAATGGGCTACAGGCCCACCTGAAACAAAAAAAAAACTCTGATAGAGTATGTGCCTTGCGCAGCGCATTCACTTAACTTAATTGGTGTTATCACCTTAGACGGCAGTAGCCCAGAGGCTGACGAGTTTTTAAACATGTTGCAGTCACTGTACACATTTTGCCCTTCATCCACACACAGATGGGGGAAAGTCTTTCGGAAGACAGATGTCAGCCTGACATTAAAATAGCTGTCCAGAGTCAACCAAGGCACTGTGGAATTTACACCCACATTAGAGAGGCCTTCGGTGGTATGTGCAATGATGATAATGAGAAAAGAGATACACGAATTGAGGCCGCTGGACTATGTGCTAAATTGGACACCATAGAGATGGTGTTCATGGCACATTTCTGGGATGTCATACTTGATCGTTTCCACATTACAAGCATGCACCTACAGAAAAGTGACATTAACATCTCTGTAGCAGCACAGCTTTTGTCTTCGTTGAGGGATTTTGTGGTGGGACAGCGAGACCAGTTTGAGGCTTTTGAAACGGCAGCCTTAAATGTGACAGGTGTCTCTCAGTCAAAATAGAAACATTTTACGTGGTCATTGATAAGCTAGTGGCATGCCTTGAACATCGCTTGGAGGCTTACAAGCCTTTGACAAGTCTCTTTGGAGTTCTGTTTATGTTAGGTCTGGTGTCTAACAGTGATGCCATAGTGGAAAAGGTAAATGCACTCTCCGCTGCATATCCATCAGACCTGGACATAAACTGTGCCAACAAACTCATCCAATTCAAGTCTTTCATGTCTGACTCTGAGGGTGAGAAGTGCCCAACTAAATTGCTTGAGACGTTGCAGGCACTTCATCATCGGTAAGTGTTCTCCAATATTTTCGTGGCACTTCGGGAGGGGAGGGGGGGGGCTCCAAAAGACATGTGCCCA
>NC_139657.1:9273758-9278758 GCF_951799395.1 Argentina silus
GGAGAGGAGCTCAGGAAGTTTGCCGAGGAGCTCCGAGAGTCCATCACCGAGGTCAATGAGATGGAGCAGATACACATCCAATGTGAGGATACACACACACACACACACACACACACACACACACACACACACACACACACACACACGCATGCACACACACACACACGAGATGGAGCAGATACACATCCAATGTGAGGATACACACACACACACGCATGCACACACACGCACACACACACACACACACACACACACACACACACACACACACACACACACACACACACACACACACACACACACACACACACACACATGCGCACACACACACACACACACACACACACACACACACACACGAGATGGAGCAGATACACATCCAATTTGAGGATACACACACACACACACACACGCACGCACACACACACACACACACACACACACACACACACACACACGCACGCACACTGAATAAATCAGAAGTTAGGGGTCATGGGGTCAGGGGTCATCGTTGACAGGGGTCTCTCTCTGTGCTGCAGGGGAGCTGGAGAGTCAGCAGGGGGTCCAGCCACACCCCTCACACACCAATGGGAGCCAGATGGACATACACCGAGGCTATGGGTCTCCATCAGGTACTGTACCGCCCTCTCTCTCCTGTCCCCCCCATCATACCCTGACAGGGCTTACCTGGATCCATCCTGAGGTCAGACAGACGACTTCAAGGTCATCCAGATGATTGGTCCTACCGTCATGGAAATGAAAAACACAGATGAAAAGTCACATGGCCTGTCTCCTCCATACACACACACAGATCCCATACCGTACACATCAGGGGAGGCCGGTGGAGGGTAGAAATCGGAAAGGCGGGCTCGTTTTTACCTCCACCCGTCTCTACTGATACACATGGATGCCTGACCAGTACATTTACATTGACGTTGATGGCATTTAGCAGACGCCTTTATCCAAAGCAAGTGACAACAAATACATTTGTTTAAGGAAGTGAATCATTTATCCATCAGTCATCGTAAGATAAAGTAATCAATCCTCGTTTTACTGACAGAACACACACACACACACACACACACACACACACACACACACACACACACGGTCAACATTGACAAGCAATCCTTTTTACTGTCCAGTACTGTCCTCTGTGTGTAAATGATGTGTAGGAGGGGTACTTTATGAGTGTTGCTGTGTCTCTCCTCTCAGGTCAACAGGACATGTATGAGAAGACCGGCAACAATACTGTCGAGGTGAGTGACACACACACTCGCTCAGGTAAGTGTGTGTGTGTGTGGGCAGGCAGGCAGGCCTTTGGCATTATGCTGGAAGGAGTGTCAACTCACGTCAAAGTGTATTGGTCCTATACACACGATACAGTTGTAAGTTGTGAGATGAAATGCTTACTTTGCCAGCTTCCTCTCAACAGTGCAAATATCAGGACATCAGAAAAAAAATACAATAATCACACGATAGACAGTCAGTGTATGATAAAGTGAGCAATACAATACAGTAAGAACACTGATGGTAGTGAGTGTGCATGTCTGTGAGTGTGTGTGTGTGTGAGTGTATATGTGTGTGTGTGTGTGTGTGTGTGTGTGTGTGTATGATAGGAGAGAGCGAGTGTGCATGTCTGTGTGTGTGAGTGTGTGCGTGTGTGTGTGTGTATGATAGGAGAGAGCGAGTATATGTGTGTGTGTGGTTGATAAAGTGAGTCAGTGCAGATTGTTGATGAAGGTGAGCAGCAGGTCGTGAAAGGTGGACAGCTAGGGTTAAATCTTCTGGCCTGGAGGTAGAAACTGTCTCGGTACCTGTCGGTCAGAGACCAGACACACCGGTACCGTCTGCCAGACAGACCGTGTCTATGATGGCTGAGGTCCTTGGTGATCGTCCGGGGTGTGTGCTTCTCCCGTGTGTGTGTGTGTGTGTGTGTGTGTGTGTACTTTTAAGCCTGCCTCAGGCACAAGGTTTCTTCTCTGTCAGTCTCTAGTGCTCGGCTTCCAGAGGTTTCATGTGTGTGTCATCCTCAGACACTGTGACAACAGACACATCAGCTGCTTCCCAGCCTTCACCACATCAACTGCTTTCAAGGCATCACATACGCATTTCTAAGCCATTCCGGGTTTCTAGAAAACCATCTCCATGAAAGCCATCTACACTCAAGCTTGATGCCATGAAGGGTGTGTGTGTGTGTGTGTGTGTGTGTGTGTGTGTGTGTGTGTGTGTGTGTGTTAAACCAGCCCAGACCCTCTCCTCTAAACGTCCTGTGCGCATAGCTAATCGCTTCCCCTCTTTTCTTCTTTCCCGATCCTCCCTCTATCCCTCCTCTTCTCCTACGTTCCCTCTCCCTCCTGAACCTAGTCGGTCCTTTAGAGTTGCATAATAACTGTGTTAGGGAGACACCAAGCCCTCGGTGTCACCTTCCCCCACACACACTCCTCCCTCCTCCCCTAGGCACACATGCCCCCCCCCCTCTCTCCCTGGGTGTGTCTCTGGGCTGGTCTGTGTGTGTGTGTGTCTATGTGTGTGTGTACATGTGTGTGTGTGCATGCGCTGCCTCCCCTGCATGCCTGTGTGTAACCCACCAGAGGGCTGCGTAGAGGCTGCGTTCAGGCTGGTAACTCCTCATGCGTTCTCTGACTGTTCCTAAACTAGGTGTCAATTCACAACAGGCTGCAGACCTACCAGCTGAACCAGCCCAGCTTTGACTCCTCCTCCTCCTCCGCTCTGGCCCTAGCCGCGCCCCCAGCCCTGCTAAGCACCGTCCAGTCCGGGGAGCTCCGCCCAGAAACGCTCATCCAATGCCAGCAGATCGTCAAGGTGATCGTCGTGGACCAGAGCGGGCGAGGACGAATGGAAGCGTTCCTCAGCCAGAGTCCCACCTCCCACCACCGCCTGATCCAATCAGCCATGTCCACGCCCATACGTGTCCGAGAGGGTGACGGCCCCCAGCCCCCTCTGCCTCCCCCGCCTCCCCCCTACAACCACCCCCACCAGTACATCCCCCCTGACTCCCCCATGCCCCTGCACCACACCCTGCCCCACCCGCTCCTCAGCAGGAGACGGAACTCCAGCGGCTCACGAAGCCTCGTCTGACCCAACCCACCAACTGCAAACCTTTACAGAGGAGACCTTTATAGTTTTACACACACATAAGAACTGGGGAGGGAGGGAGGGAGGGAGGGAGGGAGGGAGGGACAAAAGGGAGAAGGAGAAGGGTGAGAGGCAGGGAGAGGTCAATAGAGGGATGAGAGAGAGAGTGGGGGAGAAGAGGAGGGGGAGGGGGATTGTCGAGAGAGGCAAGGGGGAGACACAGCAAAGAATTAAACCCGACAAGAGTCCATTTAAAGTTCTACCTAACGAGTATTTTTGAATATGAAGCACTGTAGTTTTGAAAACATTTCTTAAAAACAGCTTTTCTAACCCTAAATCTGAACTTATGCGTACTGTACCTGATGCAGTGACACAGTGTTGTTGATATATGTGTTTCTCTTTCACACACCTAGATTTGCAAGGGAGACCCTTGCGGTTTCCTTGATTTTTGCATTTTCGCTCGAAGTTCACTTGCTTGTTTGTGAGATGTTTCTGTGATCTATGTGGCGTCCGACGCCTGTGACAGACTGGGAGGTTACTGTATGTCACAGAACACACCCTGCCAGAGCCTGAGAAGGGCTGTGAGTGTTTCCGCATGGTGGACCACGGTGACAGACTTCCTAGCCCAGACTCTTGGCTCGAAACACAGTCACAGGGTAACAGTTTGTGAACCAGTGTTTTCCTGAGCCCTTTCAGCAGAGCCAGACCCAACTGTCTTTGACTCATTCATACTTTCTCCTGCTGTAAACGAGATTCATGGACAAGGACTTGCGCCCCTGGCCTCCACCAGATTCTGATGACAATCTAATCTTCTTTGTGTCTCATGATTGATTTGCTACCCTTGTATGATTTCAGCACTGATGATCATATCTGTATAATCGTGTCTGTGTGTAATTGTTGAGCCCTGGTCCAAATCTTGACCAGGATCCTGGAGGATCCTTAAAGATCTTGGAAGGATCCTGAATCGGAACAAGATTCTGGCAATGAGCAGGGTCCACTCTGGAGTCAAACCCCTGTTCAGATTCAGGATCCTAGTGAAATGCTACGAAGGTAAAGAAGGAACCGGAAACAAGAGCTGTGTTCCAAAATGGGTTCTTGGTATACGCTCTAGATAAGAGCGCAAGTATGCCTTTTGGAACACAGCCAAGATCTTTAAAATCCTACAAGATCCAAAAAGATTTGACCCAGGGGAGAGTATGTGCAATGTGTGTGTGTCTGAGGATGTGTGAATGTCCTGTAGAGGGAAGGGGTGAATGTGGGGAGGGTTAGACATAGCCTATTGTGAGAATCTGTGGCGTTTTGCTTTTGCAGAGCTCAGGAAAAGATGTACTAAACATACACACATATATGCTTCCTTTTTAGAAATGCCGAGGGCATTATGCTATCCTTTGTTCAGCATTCCAACTGATGTCATTGAAAAAGTCTGCAGTGAAAATTCTCTGGTAGAACACAGTGCGTACTAAACTCGCTCCATACAGGGTTAAGCAACTCACCTCACCTGATGACTCTCCTCCTGTCACCTAGTGTATTCTTCACACAACTGCATGTCCAACAGGAATGTATATACACACGCGTGAAACGCACACACACACACACACACACACACACAGTGAAACGCACATAAACACAGATAATACTGACGACTGAATATGTTAAATTACCAGAAGAAGAATTGAATATGTATACGTTTATTTATCTGTCATTGATTTCAGCACACTAACTCTTTATCTGTCAAATCTCTCTGGTGTCTCGTTTGTGGGACAGCGTATTTCAATAACGGATGGGACACTAGGACGAAGACCGGTTGACAAGATGTTGCTGACCCACTCAATTTCTCTTGTACCTTTTGCACCATAGAGTATATTAGATATCTTGTATATAATTGATATAGATTTAATATA
>NC_139657.1:9283758-9286258 GCF_951799395.1 Argentina silus
TAGCGAAACATGGGCCCCACTCAACAATCAGTTCCTCAAACAGGACAAACTCCCTGTCGAAACATTCAATGAAGAGTTCTGCAAAAGCATCCTGCATGTTCAAAGAAAAACACCAAGTAATGCATGTCGAGCAGATTTAGGGCAATGCCCACTAATTAACACCCAAAAAAGACCCCCAAACACTCCGTAACAAAGCCCTAATCTGGCATGAGATCTGGCTCTGCAGAAGAATGCCCTCAGCCAGCTGGTCCTGAGGCTCAGTTCTCCAAACCAAACCAACGCCATAGAGCCTCATGACAGCAACACTAAGGAGATTAGACCTAACCACATTATAAAGACACAAAAAGAGAACTATGTAACATATTGGAAAGAAACTGCCAAAAAAGTAAATTGAGTTGCTATCTGGCCCTAAACAGAGATTACACAGTGGCAAATTACCTGTCAACCGTGACTGAACCAAAATTAAGAAAGTCATTGACGAGTGTGTTATTAGCTTATTACGATTTGTCTTCACTTTCTGATTCTTTTTTTTACCTGTTTACCGTATGATTGTTCAGGATGCTTTGGCAATGTAAACATTTGTTTGTTCATGCCTATAAAGCCAACTGAATTGAATTGAGAGCGCGAGAGAGAGAGATGACAAAATAAGAATATGTTTAGACACGCATTCCAAATGTGGAAGGTAAGACCCGATAAAACACACCGTACGCTCATTACTCATTCACTGCCTAAACACATCAGATACACATCAGATACACATCAGATGACTTACTTGAGAGACTTTCTGTAACTGAGAAGCCTGTAACAGAGTTGACAGAGAAGACCATGAGAACCACAGCGCACACACCCCCAAACCAAACCAAACCAAACCAAACCAAACCAAACCAAACTAAACCAAACCAAACCAAAAACATTTGTCGCAATTACAGCAGACACCAAGATCATCCCCCAGCATCTCTCAGTGACAGAGGAATCAGTGCGCACACACACACACACACCCACACACACACACACACACACACCCACACACACACACACACACACACACACACACACACACATGCACACACACACACACACACACACTACGTCATGTAAAGGCCATGTAAAGATGGTTCACACACTTCACTCCACCACCAGTGAGACAAACGGAGACAATCGGAGAAGCCGATCTACACACACACTCACGACATCATAGAGTACACACACCCTAATATGAACACACACTACTGTACACACCAATAATCCCCTACAAACATGCATGCATGCATGACACACAACCACTTATCTAGGATTATTATGATGACAGACACACACACAGAGGAACAATTTAACCTAAATATGGATGTGATTAAAACAGGCTGGGTAACACAGCAAGACACATTTAGAACACTACACACGTGGTGCGCTATACACACACACACACACACACACACACACACACACACACACACACACACACACACACACCAGCAACTTACTGGATGACAAATATCTCCTTCCGTCTAAAGAAGAAAGAAGAGTACCTGGAAAGAGAGAGAGTGTGAGTGGTGGGTTAGAGAGAAAGCAAAGCACAGTCTGAGGAGAATGAGCAGAATGTGAGCGTAGGCCTGTGCACGTGTGTCTGTGTGTGTGTGTGTGTGTGTGTGTGTGTGTGTGTGTGTGTGTGTCTGTGTGTGTGTGTGTGTGTGTGTGTGTGTCTGTATGTCTGTGTGTATGTGTGTGTATGTAAAGCTGCAGTACTCAGTGCATGAGAACAAAGACCCAGGAGCAGACAGCGCAGAGGAGTAGAAACCCCCCCCCCCCCCCCCCCCCCCCACACACACACACACACACACACACACTGACCGGTTCAGTTTCTCCTCTTTCAGCTCCAGGTCTGCCACAGCGATCAGCTGGTCCAGTTTAAATTTGGTCTCTATAATCTCTGCCTCCCTAGGGGAGTAGGTCCCTCCCTCCTTCTGACGCTGACGGATCCTGCCATTAGAGGAGGGACACGTCAATCACTCAGACACCCATCAGATTGGACTGACGTCCAATCATCACAGTGGATAAGGCCACAGCTGGGGTAAACAGACAGTGTATAGACAGTGGGTGGACAAGGAGAGGAGGAGGAAGGGTCTTACCTGACAGAGGCGTAGATGATGATGATGAGCAGCACGGCCAGGAAGAAGGAAAGGAGGACACCCAGAATGATCTGTTCATCTCTCGTCAACAATCCATCCACTGAGAGAAAAGACAGAGAGAGAGAGAGAGAGAGAGAGAAAGAGAGAGAGAGAATGGAGCATTCATAGAATTCGCATGAGAATAGAAATCAATGGTGTGTGTGTGTGTGTGTGTGTGTGTGTGTGTGTGTGTGTTGGTGAGGTTACCTGCAGTTCTCACATGGTCAGAGTAGTCAGAGTCTGTGGACTGGCCCTGGATGTTAGTGGCTCGGAACTTAAACCTGGAAATGCATACAGAAGGGAACTGTGAATGCCTGCATGTGTACATACTCACA
>NC_139657.1:9288758-9303758 GCF_951799395.1 Argentina silus
GGGGTGAGTATGAGATTTGTGTGTGTGTGTGTGTTTGAGTATGAGATGTGTGTGTGTGTGTGTGTGTGTGTGTGTGTGTGTGTGTGTGTGTGTGTGTGTGTGTGAGTATGAGATGTGTGTGTGTGTGTGTGTGTGTGTGAGTATGAGATGTGTGTGAGTATGAGATGTGTGTGTGTGTGTGTCCCTTACTCGTATGCTGTAGTTGTTCCCTCCCTTCAGCCCGTCTATGACGGCGGTCAGGGTGCCGTTTTTGTTCTGGACGACCGTGAGGCGATGGATGGTCATCACCAGTTGCCCTTCACTGTAGACCAGGACCGTGTAGGAACTGATGTTCCCATTGGGTTCTTCCGGAGGGGCGAAGGTCACGAACACACGTGTCACTTCCTCTGGAATCACCGCCAGGGTCACATTGGTCGGAGGGTCTTTCGGCTCTGGGGGGAGAGAGGGAGGGAAGTCAGTGATGGTAAGGGAGGGAGAGAGAGAGAGAGAGAAAGAAAGAGAAAGACAGGAAAAACAGATTAGAAAACGGAGGTCATCTCATACAGCTGAGTAACCTCTCAGACTCTCCTTTATCTGACAGGTGACTGAATGCCAGACAGACAGACAGAGAGAGAGATAGATAGATAGAGAGAGATAGATAGAGAGAGAGAGAAAGAGAGAGAGACAGAGATAGATAGACAGATAGAGAGAGAGATAGATAGAGAGAGAGAAAGAGAGACAGAGAGAGAGATATAGAGAGATAGAGAGAGAGAGAGAGAGACAGAGAGAGAAAAGGAGAGGGTGGGAGAGAGATAGAGAGAGAAAAAGAGAGGGTGGGAAAGAGACAGAGAGAGAGAGAGAGAGAGAGTATATCAAATATTCATGTGAGATGTCAGACTGGATCAGCAGTTCCTCACCTTCCTCCAGTGTTCTGATGATGATTGGCTCAGCCGCCTGTCCGTCCCTCCGCGCATCCACAAGGGGACCAGTGAAGGCAGTCAGGGTGACAGAGTAACGGGTAAATGCGGTCAAGTTGGACACGATTACCATTCTCAGCTCCTTTGGGCCCCGGACCATTGTGTGGTTAATCCCCTCGCCATCCATCTGGGACAACAAGCACAACTTCATTTGGATCCACAAAATAAATTGTTATTGTTGAATAAAAACCCCAAAAAAGCTTGAGGCCACCAGTTTCTCAGTAAACACAAGCTGTTTTGGATAGTGTGGGTGGGTGTGTTACTCACAGAGATGACACCCATGCGGTAGAAGGTGCGTGTGCGTGTGGGTGAGTGTGTGTGTGTGTGTGTACACACTCACAGAGATGACACCTATGGGGTCGGAGGTGCGTGCGTGTGTGTGTGTGTGTGTGTACACTCACTGGGATGACATCTATGAGGTAGGAGGTGGGGCCAGAGAGGACAGTGGGAAGATCCCATTGGACGCGGAGACTGCTGGAGGTGGGAGTCACTGATTTGACGCGTGGAGGAGCGTCAGGGTCTGGGGGTTGGAGGATGGGGTCATCGTTAAACACACACACAACCAAGGTGCATTGTGTGAAAATACTTGATAAACAGGGGATTCAACATGACACATTTATATATATATATATATATATAGTACCAGTCAAAAGTTTGGACACAAACTTGCCAAGAGTGTGCAAAGCTGTCATCTAAGCAAAAGTTGGCTACTTTGAAGAATCTAAAATATAAAACATATTCTGGTTTGTTGGAACACTTTTTTGTTAATTACATAATTCCATATGTGTTCCTTCATAGTTTTTATGTCTTCAATATGAATCTACAATGTAGAAAATAATAAAAATAAAGAAAAACCATTGAATGAGAAGGTGTGTCCAAACTTTTGACTGTTACTGTATATATATATTAAAACATATATATATATATATATATATATATATATATATATATACAGTAACAGTATATATATATTCATCGGGTCGTTTTGATTTTGAGATGCTGATCCTGTGTGTGAAGGTGTGTTCTACTCACTCCCAGCCAGTGTGTATGTGTAGCTCCAGGGTGTGTGTTCTCCTTCTCCAGCATTGGTCAGCGCTGCCACTGTAAAGCGGTAGAGTCTGTACTTGGCCAGTGATTGAAGGGTAATACTCCGGTTCCCCTCAGACCCGTTAGAACCATCAGAACCGTTCATAGACACCACCACTTCAGAGTCCACACAGCCGGGGCCCGGGGGAGGGTCTGGACCTCCCGGGGGTGTGTCTGGGTCCATCTCGGGGGGTGTGTCTGGCTGGCAGGAGGTGGAGAGCAGCTGCACGGTGATGCGGTACTCGGTGAGCATGCCCGAAGCGGAGAGGGGAGGAGCCCAGTGGAGCGTCACGCTGGTGGATGTGGCTTCAGACGCACTCAAGGCACGAGGGGCACCAGGAACTGCAGAGGGGGGGGGGGGGGAGGGGGACACGGGAGGACATTTCACATTTAATGTTCATGTCTGCAGAGAACTCATATCCTCACAAAGTAAAGTAGGCTAGAGGTGTGGGTATAGTGTGGGTATAGTCTATAGTGCGTAGGGTATAGTGTGCAGTGTGTAGTGTATAGTGGGTAGGGTATAGTGTGGAGTGTATAGTGTGTATGGTACAGTGTGTAGTGTATAGTGTTTAGGGTATATTGTGTAGGGTATCTAATGAAGGTTACTTGTCACCTTAAACTCTTGTAAAATTAAACTCTTGCATCAGTAGATTGATCATCATATATTAGATCATAGAACTCAACCACAAACGCTGGGGTTTATTGTGTGCACCTCATAAGTCTGTGTGTGTGTGTGTGTGTGTGTGTGTGTGTGTGTGTGTGTGTTCTTTCAGTTATTACAAAGCAATGTGGTATGTTTATGATAAAGCATATTCATCCATCTGACATGATATATTGAACTCTACATGCTAAACATACTCTTCATAACATGAGATGTATGAGAGAAGTGTCACATGCCTACACTGTCATTAGCGTTAACGCCATCGCTACTTGTCAAAGTCTCAAACACAATATCTCTGCCAGAGAAATGGTCCATTCCTTGAATATCTATTTTCACCCAGATAAGCTGAAAGCAGCATTACACCCTCGCAAACAGTCCAGCGAATACCTCTCGGTTTTACGTATAACAAACCTGTTCGAAATGTTCGGACACACAGACGCGCAATACTGAGCCCTTTGCGCACCTGCCTTGCCCGCTCTTTTTACACACTGACATTTTTCACCCAGAAAGTAGGCCAGACTTGCACTGCCAACTTGTCTCATATACAATTCTTATGTAGACATTCTTAGTTTATAAAGACATGAAAATAAAACAGGCAACGGATGTTATTGGATACTATAGCCTAATCAATAATGGGACATAAAAGTCTCTTTACTATATCTTATTTTCCATTTCGCAAACGACAGTAGGGGCGGCGTTTTCAAAGCCCATTATGTGTGTGTGTGTGTGTGTGTGAACCAACAACCGCATAATTTGATTAGTGCCTACTTTTCAAAGCAATTTTGTGAAGAATTCTTTTACTGTAGCTAAAAGTGTCACTAATAGAATTCCATAGAATTCCTTGATTGCGTAATGCCACGTAATGGAATGTTGTAGTTGTGAGGAATCCGAATCCATCTCTTCTATCGAGCATCACAATACAGACACATTCTTATGACTTCTGAAGAACTCCCATCAATTAGTTCTTCTTTGCTCGCAAACAAGACAGTCACACAGCGATAACCTTACATTTTACAATATTAATTACGGACGACAATGGACGAACATTACTTTTCAGGTGAGAAAACGAAATTCTAATTCAAATTGTAGTTTTAAAACGCAGACTTGTATTGAAAATGTAAACCTTAGTGCATGGGGTTATCACTGAAATGTAGGTGAAATCGGCTCAAATCACTGTATATTGCTTTTCTTGTTACCAAGCAATACAAGAAACAAATACTGTTAAATATCTCATGCATTGGTGTAGGGTTTATTATTAATGGCTTTTAAAATACTTTCTGTAGTTTTTAAGAGTTCTGAGAAGGGAAAATGATATGTTTGTTGTCAAATATCCTTTGCCTTCAGAGACAAAATCAGTTGTGTTTACCCCATGTTTCCATGGTGTTTCTTTCAGACTTCTCAGATGACATGGTGAATCAACTCAATGCCCTCAAAGGGCCTGACAGCCAATACATCGCCCAGAGCTTCGCTGAGATGTTGGGAGAGAAGTATTGCTATGCCCCAGCAGGCTGTGAGGACTTCCTTCTCTGGGTGGATGACTGTTCCCCAGCATCACCCCCCACTCTGGATGACTGTTCCCCAGCATCACCCCCCACTGTGGAGGCCAACCTGCACGCTGCTGCCCAGGCAGCCCTTGACAGCATGGAGTGGGAGACGAAGATGACTGTGGATTCTGCTGAGTATCAACTCCTCCTAGCGATGGGAGAGGAGTATGATCAGAGCTGTTCTGCTACCAGCCTGCTTCCTTCTGGCGAGCACCTCACGCCAGCGTCAGTGGTTGACATCAGCCTGCCCCACCCTGGTGAGGACATCACACCAGCAGCAGTCAGTGGTACCAGCCTGCTCCGCCAGGCCAAATCCATATCCCAGTCCTTCCGTGAGCTACTGGGTGAGAAATACTTATATGCTCCAGCAGCCTGCGACAGCTCTCTGCTCAGGGTGGATGAACACTCCCCATCCTCACCCCCCACTCTGGGCACCAGCCTCCAGCCCGGAGCCTCAGGTGTGGCAGACCTTGACAGCATGGTGTGGGAGCCCATGGTGATAATGGACTCAGCTACTATTCAACTCCTGCTGGAGTTGGAAGAGGAACATGAGCAGAGCGGTTCTGTTACCAGCCTGGTCCACCTTGGTGAGGACCTCAAGCCTGCTGCAGTGGTTGACACCAGCCTGCTCCACCCTGGCAAGGACCTCATGTCCAATGCAGCCAGCCTGCTTCTGTCTGGTGAGGAGGTCAAGTCTTCTGAAGCCAGCGTGCTTCAGCCTAGCCAGGACCTGAAGCCAGCAGTGACTGACACCAGCCTGGTCAACTCAAACCAGGACCTCAAACCTGCAGTGATTGACACCAGCCTTCTCCAGGCAAGTGAGGACTTCAAGTCCAGTGCAGACAGCCTGCTTCAGCCTAACCAGGACCTGAAGGCAGCAGTGACTGACACCAGCCTGGTCAACTCTAACCAGGACCTCAAGCCTGTAAGCAGTAATCCAGTAGTCAGTAGCAGTAGTATTACTGTCCCTCTCTATTACACTGTTGTTTTTTCTCATTATAGATCTTTATCAATACATTATTCATCTTTATTTATGGTAAAATGTTCATGCAATTGTCACTGTATTACACATCTTGTCAAAACAGTATTCAATGTAAAACAAGTTGTGTGATAACAACTAGTTGTAAATGAGACGCTGGAATATCCAGTTTATATCTGTTCTGTCAAGATTTATTTCTGTATTTTCTTCTCACCCTTTTTAAGGCTAAGGTCATGGCCGCCTTAAAGCCAGCAGTGATTGACACCAGCCTGGTCAGCTCTAACCAGGACCCCAAACCTGCAGTGACTGATACCAGCCTTCTCCAGGCAAATGAGGACCTCAAGTCCAGTGCAGCCAGCCTGCTTCAGCCTAACCAGGACCTGAAGCCTGCTGCAGTGGTTGACACCAGCCTGGTCCACCCTGGTGAGTGCCTCAAGGAGGCTGTCGATGCCACCAGCCAGTGCAAGGACCTTAAGCCTGCTGCAGTGATAGATAGCAGCCTTCTCCATCCTGGAGAGGACCTCAAGTCCAGTGCAGCCAGCCTGCTTCAGCCTAGCCAGGACCTGAAGTCAGTAGTGACTGACAGCAGCCTGGTCAACTCAAACCAGGACCTCAAACCTGCAATGATTGACACCAGCCTTCTACAGGCAAGTCAGGACCTCATGTCCAGTGCAGCCAGCCTGCTTCAGCCTAACCAGGACCTGAAGCCAACAGTGACTGACACCAGCCTGGTCAACTCTAACCAGGACCTCAAGCCTGACAAAACTGTAAGCAGTGGTCCTACTGTCCCTCTCTGTTACACTGTTGTATTGTTTATTCTCATTATAGATCTTTATTATCTGTATTAACACATTATTTATTTATTTTACTAGTCACTGGAATATCCAGTTCACAGCTGTTCTGTAAAGGGTTTCTTCTGCATTTATTCTTCTAAGGTCATGGCCGCCCTAAAGCCAGCAGTGATTGACACCAGCCTGGTTAACTCTAATCAGGACCTCAAACCTGCAGTGACTGATACCAGCCTTCTACAGGCAAGTGAGGACCTCAAGTCCAGTGTAGCCAGCCTGCTTCAGCCTAACCAGGACCTGAAGCCTGCTGCAGTGGTTGACACCAGCCTGGTCCACCCTGGTGAGTGCCTCAAGGAGGCTGTTGATGCTACCAGCCAGTGCAAGGACCTTAAGCCTGCTGCAGTGATAGATTGCAGCCTTCTCCATCCTGGAGAGGACCTCATGTCCAGTGCAGCCAGCCTGCTTCAGCCTAACCAGGACCTGAAGCCAACAGTGACTGACACCAGCCTGGTCAACTCAAACCAGGACCTCAAGCCTGTAAGCAGTAGTCCTACTGTCCCTCTCTGTTACACTGTTGTACTGTACTTTCTCATTATAGATCTTTATCAACACATTATTCATCTTTATTTATCCTGTATGGATCAATATTTTTATGTTAACAATATCATTATCAATGTGAAAATGAAATAATGTTTTTCTTTTTGTTCATTGAAATGTGATGGTAAAATGTTCATGCAATTGTCACTGTATTACACAACTTGTCAAAACAGTATTCAATGTAAAACAAGTTGTGTGATAACAACTAGTTGTAAATGAGACACTGGAATATCCAGTTTATAGCTGTTCTGTAAAGATTTATTTCTGTATTTTCTTCTCACCCTTTTTAAGGCTAAGGTCATGGCCGCCCTAAAGCCAGCAGTGACTTACACCAGCCTGGTCAGCTCTAACCAGGACCTCAAACCTGCAGTGATTGACACCAGCCTTCTACAGGCAAGGGAGGACCTCTTGTCCAGTGCAGCCAGCCTGCTTCAGCCTAACCAGGACCTCAAGCCTGCTGTAGTGGTTGACACCAGCCTGGTCCACCCTGGTGAGGACATCCAGTCCAGTGCAGCCAGCCTGCTTCAGCCTAGCCAGGACCTGAAGTCAGCAGTGACTGACACCAGCCTGGTCAACTTTAACCAGGACCTCAAACCTGCAGTGATTGACATCAGCCTTCTCCAGGCAAGTGAGGACCTCAAGTCCAGTGCAGCCAGCCTGCTTCCGTCTGGTGAGGACCACATGTCCAGTGCAATGATTGACACCAGCCTACACCCGGTCAAGGACCTCATGTCCAGTGCAGCCAGCCTGCTTCTGTCTGGGGAGGAGGTCAAGTCCAGTGCAGCCAGCCTGCTTCAGCCTAACCAGGACCTCAAGCCTGCTGCAGTGGTTGACACCAGCCTGGTCCACCCTGGTGAGTGCCTCAAGGAGGCTGTTGATGCTATCAGCCAGTGCAAGGACCTTAAGCCTGCTGCAGTGATAGATAGCAGCCTTCTCCATCCTGGAGAGGACCTCAAGTCCAGTGCAGCCAGCCTGCTTCAGCCTAACCAGGACCTCAAGCCTGCTGTAGTGGTTGACACCAGCCTGGTCCACCCTGGTGAGGACATCCAGTCCAGTGCAGCCAGCCTGCTTCAGCCTAGCCAGGACCTGAAGTCAGCAGTGACTGACACCAGCCTGGTCAACTTTAACCAGGACCTCAAGCCTGACAAAACTGTAAGCAGTACTCCAACTATCCCTCTCTGTTACACTGTTATACTGTTTATTCTCATTATAGATCTTTATTATCTGTATTAACACATTATTAATTTATTTTACAACTAGTCGCTGGAATATCCAGTTCATAGCTGTTCTGTAAAGGGTTTCTTCTGCATTTTTTCTTCTAAGGTCATGGCCGCCCTAAAGCCAGCAGTGATTGACACCAGCCTGGTTAACTCTAACCAGGACCTCAAACCTGCAGTGATTGACATCAGCCTTCTCCAGGCAAGTGAGGACCTGAAGTCTAGTGCAGCCAGCCTGCTTCCGTCTAGTGAGGACCACATGTCCAGTGCAGTGATTGACACCAGCCTACACCTGGTCGAGGACCTCATGTCCAGTGCAGCCAGCCTGCTTCTGTCTGGGGAGGAAGTCAAGTCCAGTGCAGCCAGCCTGCTTCAGCCTCACCAGGACCTCAAGCCTGCTGCAGTGGTTGACACCAGCCTGGTCCACCCTGGTGAGTGCCTCAAGGAGGCTATTGATGCTACCAGCCAGTGCAAGGACCTTAAGCCTGCTGCAGTGATAGATAGCAGCCTTCTCCATCCTGGTGAGGACCTCAAGTCCAGTGCAGCCAGCCTGCTTCAGCCTAACCAGGACCTCAAGCCTGCTGCAGTGGTTGACACCATCCTGGTAAAGCCTACTATGGTGAAAGGGAGGAAGAAAGGAGGTGGATGCTTCCGTGGCCTTTGGAGAACCATTAGAAGGGGTCGAGGAAAAGACAAACCAGTAAGCGGTTTTTTGTTAGTTGTTTGTTATTATCTTGTAACACTGTTATTGTCTGTTACACTGTTGTACTATTTACTCTCATCATGCAAGATATGCTTGGTTGACGCTGTTATCATCAGTGTGAACAGGTTTCTCATTATAGAACTGTGTATATTGAAATGTGATGTGAAGAACGTGTATAGTTGTTGTATAGAGTAGCTGGAATAGCCAGTAAAAAGTGTTCTTTCTTTTTCTAAGGCTAACCTCGTTGCTACAGGAGCAGAGGACAGCCAGAGTGTTGAGAGCAACACCCCAGGACATAGTCCAGGAGCAGAGCTACAGCTCTCGTGAATACTGCAAGCCGTTCATAGTTGCAGAGTGACACCTGTTTCTCATTTGTGTTTTCCTCCTTCCTCCTTGCCCCCCCCCCCACCTGTCACACCAAATTTATATTTACTTCAGTAAAATTATTTCATTGCATTAACATGTGTTTTGTCCAATATGTTTTGTCTTATAGACACCGTTATGAGTTTCTAGTGTAGTACTGTACTTACTGTAAGTGTGTGTGGTTGTAGTACCTGACTCAGGGAGTGTGTAGTCTACAGTGTGTGTGGTTGTAGTACCTGACTCAGGGAGTGTGTAGTCTACAGTGTGTGTGGTTGTAGTACCTGACTCAGGGAGTGTGTAGTCTACAGTGTGTGTGGTTGTAGTACCTGACTCAGGGAGTGTGTCGTCTACAGTGTGTGTGTGGTTGTTGTACCTGACTCAGGGAGTGTGTAGTCTACAGTGTGTGTGGTTGTAGTACCTGACTCAGGGAGTGTGTAGTCTACAGTGTGTGTGGTTGTAGTACCTGACTCAGGGAGTGTGTAGTCTACAGTGTGTGTGGTTGTAGTACCTGACTCAGGGAGTGTGTCGTCTACAGTGTGTGTGTGGTTGTAGTACCTGACTCAGGGAGTGTGTCGTCTACAGTGTGTGTGTGGTTGTTGTACCTGACTCAGGGAGTGTAGCAGCGCTACAGTTGATCTGATCTCCTGGTCCGGCAGAGTTCACTGCCGTCACGGTAAGTGTGTATTCTTTGTCCGGCGCCAGTCCGCTCACTGTGTAATGGTTTGTGTGGGCCTGGTGTGTGTGTGAGTGTGTGTGTGAGTCCACCTGGACTTGGTAGAACAGGATCTGTCCATTGGGGTTGGCTGGAGGCTCCCAGGCCATCAGCACCGAGTCCCATCCCACACCCGCACAGGAGAGGTTGCCCACCGCATCTGACACTGAGGTATAAACAGAAATAAACATGAAAGCGTGAACCCTCTTAATACAACGACCACAACGACCAGTGAATTCTGACGTCATGAAGACATACAGATTCATCCTATATTTGCAACCCAGTCTCCAAATGATTAAGTTTGGGCGGATTGTTTCGGCAGACCAAAGAATACAATATGTGTGAACGTATTATCTGGCTATACTGGCAGGTAAATACGAAAGGCAGAACCTCACATAAGGAGCTTGGTGGGGTGGTGGAGGCATGAACCAACCCGAACGTCGTTTATTTGAATCACGCTTGGGACAATACATCTTTTTTTTAATGCTAATTCTTGCTAATTGTTGTTGCTAATGCTAATATTTGCAAATGCCTTCCCTGACAACTTACCCAAACCATAACCACTTGAAGTTAATGCCTAATATTGCCTCACCGCCATGCACGTAACTCTTACGCAACATAATCTTTAGTTTTTGACGTACCTTAAGTCAAAACAGGTGGTCAAATATTGGTATAAGCCAGATAATACGTCCACACAGACCTTATTTCCTTGGTCTGCAGAAACGATCGCCGCGAACACATTCCGTTGGAGACTTTGTTGTATATTTGATATGCCCTCATTGTCCAATTAATTACTCATCAAAATAACTGTAGCAAGTTGTCACCTGACTCATTGGTGGTGAAGGACACGGGGAGGCTGTACTGGTCTCCATGTCCCACTCGGGTGTAGCTGTACACACTGATCTCATAGGAGCTGTGGGGTCGAAACCCACTCAGGTGGCCAATAGTCCACGTACCTGTAGAGTTCTGACAGACACACACACATATAAACATTACACACACACACGCACAAAATCCACTTGTGACCCCCTCACACACACAAACATTGACACTGTGTGTGTGTGTGTGTGTGTGTGTGTGTGAGAGAGAGAGAGAGAGCGGTACCTGGTGTTTGACTGTGTGTGAGATGAGCTCGCGGATCCTGAAGCCGTAGTGTGTAACGACTCCGTTAGGCTCCAAAGAAGGCTCCCAGCTCAGCCATGCAGAGTCCGCCGTATGGTTATACAGTGTCAAGTTACGAGGTGGGGACATCGGCCCTGCAACACACACACACACGCACACGCACACGCACACGCACACGCACACACATACAGTCCGGTAAACACCCACACCCACACCCACACCCACACCCACACCCACACCCACACATAGTCAGGAACACACACACACAGTCAGGAACACACACACACACACACACACACACACACACACACACACACACACACACACACACACACACACACACACACACATAGTCAGGAACACCCACCCACACACACACACACACACACACACACACACACACACACACACACACACACACAGTCAGGAACACACACACACACACACACACACACACACACACACATTGGGTCCAAGGTAAACAGTGAAGGGGTGTAGGTGTGATCTCACCTGCTTCGTCGGTGTGCAGCAGCAGTATGAGGGGGGGTCCTGAGCCCTTGCGTGTGGCTGCAGTGATGGAGAGGTTGTAGGGTGTGTATGGCAGGAGCTGTGTGAGGGTGACAGAGGTGTTGGAGGTGTGTGTGGTGTTGGACCCTCCGGGGCCAAACAGTGTGATGGAGTACTTTGTTATCTCCCCATTGGCCTCCAGGGGGCGCTGCCACACCACAGACAGAGAGGTGGAGGACAGGTTCTTATTGGACACCAGCAGTGGAGCAGAACTAGGGACTGATGAGAGAGAGAGAGGGAGAGACAGAGAGACAATCAGGTTTGTGTATTTGTGTGTGAAGGGTTGGGGTTGTGTGTGTGTGTGTGTGTGTGTGTGTGTGTGTGTGTGTGTGTGTGTGTGTGTGTGTGTATGTGTGTGTGTATGTGTGTGTGTGTGTGTGTATACTCACTGTCATCATCCGTTCTCAACTGCAGCATACTGGTTTGGTTGTAGGCGGGGCCAGCGCTGGTCGCCGGGGTGACAGTCAACACGTAGGGGAAGTACTTCCTGAGTTTGGTGAAGAGGGAGATGGTGTCGGTGGTGTTCTCGGTGATGGTCTTGTTGACCGTGGGGGGGCCGGGGTTTGGACCAGCGGGGGTAGGAGGGATCCCAGCCTCCTGGAGGGTGAGCAGGTAGTAGGGACGTCCATTGGGCTCGAGGGGGGGGTTCCAGCTGACGATGATGGTGGTAGAACTGAAGATCTGAGCACTGAGGTTGTGGACCGGGTCACTGGGCACTGGAGGGAGTGGGGGGGTGGGGGGGGTGGGAGCACCAGGTAATATTAGTATTTGTTGGAGTGAAGATTACTATACACACACAACTCACAATGGCATCTGAGGGAGGGAAACAAACCCACATACACATACTGATCATCATCATCATCAACATCAACATCATCATCATCATCACCACCATCACCATCATCATCATCATCATCATCACCACCAACATCAACATCAACATCATCATCATCATCATCATCATCATCATCATCATCATCATCATCAACAACATAACCCAAGGACAATATCAACAGTCAGGTAGAACACTGGAAGACACTCAGCAACAAAACCACTGGGAAAACAGCACATCACATACTCCATTAGAACAGAGAAACGTTAAAATGCAAGAAAACGTTAAAAAGAGAAACTTGGAATTGAGAAACTTCAAAAAGAGAAACTTTGAATCGAGAAACTTTTAAACAAGAGAAACTTTGAATGGAGAAACTTTAAACAAGAGAAACTTTGAGCAGCAGATACTCATCCTGACCACACCCACTTCCGGTGTGCATCCTCTATGCCCCTCCCCCTGGTCGCCAAGTCTGAGAACGCACTGAGCGTGTGCAGCAGGTCAAACCTGAGGGACTGGGAGTGAACTGAAGGGATTCCTCCCCCCCCCCCCCTCACTAAATCAAAGAAAGTGAGAGGGCCACTGAGATGGATGAGTGGAAGGAAAAAGGGAGAAGTGTGTGTGTGTGTGTGTGTCTGAGCCCGGGGAGGGGGGGGGAGCGAGCCCCAGCTGGGCATGGCTGGGCGGGAGAGGCAGGGTGGGCTGGAGGTCCCGGTGGTTGGTTGTGAGTGGCTAGAGCACAGGCAGAGACACACAGTCAGTATCAGCAGTTCCCAGTCAGAGACAGAAAACAAGAGCACTTAACAGGTACTAAACCTAGATATATATATTCAGGGTTCTGTCTTCACCATTTTTCCCAAAATCATATAAAAACAAAGAGATCATTCTAGAACGTGAACAATACCCGTCTGAGCGACTGTATCAGAACCAGAATCAGAATTCATTTATTTTGGCCAAGTATATTTGCACTTACAGGACATTGACTTGGTGAGGTTGGTGCATGGGACATAGAAAACAACGTACTAGATGCTGCATCGTTAACTGCATGCTGCCGTCAGACGGCGATTCATTTAAAGCTGCGTCAGAAGCAAGAACGTACTGTAAACATCTCTACTTTTACAGTCACTCACAGGTAAACTAGCGACTACTGTACTGAACCTAAACGTAAATGTACTCATCTCTCTAAAAGGTATTCTACAAGGTGAAACCAAGCTATATGCTGATAAACATAGGGTAAGGACCAGACAGATGTCTGTGTAATGTTTGGTGCTCCCAAGAAATGTTCTTCACCAGGCGTGAGCTTGTTCTACTCTTTCGATCCTATTGGTCTTCAGAAGGAACCTTCTCTTGGGAGCAGCAAAGCATCTGGATCTCATTTGTCCAGCTCTGGTGCATTTTAGATCTGAAAAAGACTTGGGCCCTTCATAACTTTCACCACGTTGAGGAAAAGGAAATACAAACTGGTTGTCCTAGAGGTACTGAGGGCTCTGGAGGACAATAAGGGCCAGTTTGCCAGACTGACAGTTATCTCCTTTCACTAACATGCTCAAAGTTAAACCTTCAATCGCAGAGTTTTTATGTGATTTTATCAAGTTCAAAGGGGTTTGGAAAAAAGGCGCAGACTCCCCCTATCCCCCACTGTGTGGTATTGTGCCTAAGCATCTGTCTGTCTGCCTGTCTGTGTGTGTGTGTGTGTGTGTGTGTGTGTGTGTGTGTGTGTGTGTACAGTATGTCATACATATGCATGCAACTGGTGGTATGCATGTGTTTGAGAGTGTGTGTGAGTCTTTACAGTGTGTGTGTGTGTGTGTGTGTCTGTGAGTCTTTACTATGTGTGTGTGTGTGTGTGTGTGTGTGTATGTGTGTGTGTGTGTATGTGTGTGTGACTGACCATCTACTGGGGTGAACAGGAGTAGGGGCCGGCTCCTGACCCCTCCGTCTCCCTGCAGGGTGCTGGAGGTCAGCCACAAGGTGTAGTTACTGTCCCCAGTCAGCCCAGACAGAGAGTAGGAGTAGGCTGAGCTGTTACTAACAACCAAGGCAGACACTGGGATCCTCTACAGAGAGAGAGAGAGAGAGAGAGAGAGATGTTACCACTGAAAAAACACACACTCACGTACATTTTTGTGTGTACTGTATGTGTGTCTCACCTGTTCTCTAACAATGGTATGGTCTGTGTAGTATATAGTATAGTGTTGGATGATTCCATTTGGCTGAGTGGGGGGGAACCATCGCACTGTGACTGAGGAGGAGGTCACGTTCACCACAGACACATTCTGGGGCGGGTCAAATGGCACTAAAGGACAGAACACACACAGACAATAGTCATAAATACATAGTCATAAATACATTTTTAAAGCCAACTTTAGAGGTGGAGGCTGTGTTGCTGCCTCTGAACATTCATCTATACACAAAGAGTGTTTGTGTTGTAGTTCGAATTCAACAATCTGAATCATGTCGCTTTTCGCGGTCACCATTGCCTTCACCTCAAGACCAGGTGTGAGAAGGTGATTTGGAGGTGTGAGGGAGAATTACTGGTATGCGCCCACGTGCACGGACTGAATGGTTGCGAGCCCAGTTTTCTGTAATTAAATGCATCGGCCTCCTATTCTCCTTCAAAGTGTGTGAAATGAAGGCTGGTGAGAGGGGAGAGGGAGAGAGGGGAGAGAGGGACGGGAGGGGGAGAGAGAGGGGGGAGAATGTGTGAAAGAGCAATGTGTTTCGTAAAACCTTTCAACAGGGTGTATAAATCACCTACAACAGGCATTTTTGCAGAAAAACGCTTCTGAGAAATGTATCCGCTTGTGTGTGTTACTTCTGTAGAAGTACAATCACTGGAAATATGTTTTCTTGCCATAGTGAGAGTGAAAAAATAA
>NC_139657.1:9308758-9321258 GCF_951799395.1 Argentina silus
CACACACACACCACACACCACACACACACACACACACACACACACACACACACACACACACACACACACACACACACACACACACACACACACACGTGTTAGAAGGAATCTTAGACACTGAGAGGAAACCTTAGACAATCAGATAGAATCTAGACTGTCAGGTAGGACCTTATCCCGGTGTAATCTTGGACAGGTGGAATGTTAGACTGTCAGATTGACTCTGATTAAAAGTGTATGTTCTTACCCTCGGCAGGAGTGAGGATGTTGGCATACGCCTCAGGTCCCACTTCTCCAGCAGACTTGGCCCGTACCTCCAGTCTGTAGTATGTGTAGGGGGTCAGACCCGTGTACATGAACCTCAGGTCCGCCGTGGCGTTCTCATACATGTACCCTGGAACACAGGAAACACACGCTCAAACAGTTAAGGTTAGGGTTAGACTGCCAGTTTAAACACGGCTTGTTAGAATGTATTTTCCTGAGTGACCCTTGGAATGTAGTTTACAACCAGGGGAACCAGACCCCAAGATCTCTGTTGATAACATGTCAGACTCACTGGCGCCAAGCCTAACTGAGATGAGCCTTATGTCCTGGTTTCACGTTTATTACCTACTATAAAATTGACTGCAAACTCTTTGTGGTCGCCATTTCCCTGCTGACCATTCTCTTGGACAGTAATTTGGTGTCCCAAGTCGACTTGACTAATAAATTGTCTTTTCTTCAACTTTTAATTTGAGTATCCGCCTTCTTCCACGCACCATTGGATCTTATTCTTCAATATCAGAAACATCATCATTACAATCACTAAAGCCCAACATCCATAATGAGAGAGGCTAAGTGGGATCCTTGGGACTACCCAGCCCTAAACCTTGACCTTGACCGTAACCATAACCATAACCATAACCCTTACCTTAATTCTTCTATTAACCCTTTTAATTCTCAACTTTAAAGTCAGAGTCAGGACTTTAACGTTGAGAATTAAAACGGTTAATATAAGAATTAAGAATATATAAGAATTAAGAATATGTAAGAATTAAGCATGTTTGACTATTATCTCCTCAGAAACTCATACAAACAAAGAGTTGATTGTATGAATCCACTGACCGGTCCATGACTAGAAATGTGAGTTCCCTGCTGTTCCACCCTTGACCAGCGACAGCGTTTGACTTCCAGTAAGGATGGGGGAAGGTGGAAGGTGTCATGGTGGACAGAAGTCCATAGATGTGTGTATGCTTACCGGAGGATCCGTAGAGGTAGATGACGTAGCTGAATCGTCCTGTGATGATGGTGGGGGGATCCCAGGACACTGAGACAGACTTGGACGTCACGTTCCAGACAGAGAGGTTCTGAGGAGGGTCCTCTGGGGCTGCAACACACACACACACACGCACACACGTGCACACACACACACACACACACACACACACACATATATACACACACACACACACACACACACACACACACACACACACACACACACCCACCCACCCACCCACCCACCCACCCACCCACCCACACACACACACACACACACACACACACACACACACACACACACACACACACACACACACACACACACACACACAGATTATCATAGAGGATATCATAAATAGAAGCTGCTGATAAACCCTTCAGTGTTAATTGTTGTTTGTTGTGATAGCGTAGATACCAAGATATGGGCTTGGCATATCATCTATCAGACAGAGCTGACTGCCTCTGATAGATGATACACACGCCCACATTATACACACACACACACACACGCACACTCACACTCACACGCACACGCACACGCACACGCACACGCACACGCACACGCACACGCACACAGACACACACACACACACACACACACACACACACACACAGGCTATCATAGAGGATATCTTAAATAGAAGCTGATAAACCGTCCAGTGTTGATGTGTGTTTGTTGTGAAACCGTAGATACCAAGATATGGGCTTGGCATATCATCTATCAGACTGGGCTGTAACCTACTTAGAAACCTGGGAGGAGGTTTCTGTCTACAACGTTCTTTATATTCACCTCAATGAATATACTGGACCTATGTTTCTATACTGTAGTATAGGATTCAGGGGAGGCTGGTGGAGGTAGAAATCGGAGGCTCATTGGAATGCATGCAATGGAATGAGGAATGGTATCCAACACATTCCTCATTCCGTTCCACGCATTACAGTGAGGCCCGTCCTCCGGTTTCCACCTCCACCAGCCTCCTTCCATGCATTACAATGAGGCCCGTCCTCCGGTTTCCACCTCCACCAGCCTCCTTCCATGCATTACAATGAGGCCCGTCCTCCGGTTTCCACCTCCACCAGCCTCCTTCCATGCATTACAATGAGGCCCGTCCTCCGATTTCTACCTCCACCAGCCTCCCCCGGTGTGACGTGGTGTGTACCTGATTCCGGCATGCGGGCCATGGTGGAGGCGATCTGTCCCTCTCCGTCGGAGGTGAAAGCCGACACCTCGAACACGTAGGCCGTGTAGGGCCTCAGCTGGTCCACCCCCACGGATATGGGGATGCTCCAGGAGGCAGCGGGGGGCACCGCCGAGAGGGTGATGGGGGGAGAGGACGCTGTCAGGGCCGTCACCTCCGATGGACTGGGGGTCCCACGGGACAAGATGTCCGCCGCGTCCTGCACACATCAACAGTCCAAACGGGGGAGGGACACACACACACACACACACATGAAAGCGACAAAGTCTTTCTCCAACGGGTGATGGGGGTGGATCGGTCAGAGATGGAGGAAAGACAGAGGGGAGAGTGAAAGAGAAAGAGAGAGAGAGAGAGGGGGGGACGGGACGGGACGGGGGTGGGGGACATACGTTGCAGTGGGGGAGCGCTCCCATCATGATGTCCTCGGCGTTGAGCTCCAGGTTCCGGACGTACTGGTTGTTGCGACCGTGTTTGGCTTTGACCGCGAACTTGGTGATGAGCCCGTTGATGCGGCGTGGGAGGAACCAGGTGACCTCCACAAACGTGTGGTTCTGAGCGGCCGCTGTCAAGTTCGTCACCATGCCAGGAGCTGCAGGACGCGTGCGCACACACACACACACACACACACACACACACACACACACACACACACACACACACACACATAGACGCGCACACACACACACATGCGGGCACACACACGCATGCACACACACGCGCGCGCACACACACGCGCGCACACACACACACGCACACACACACACACACACACACACACACACACACACACATTTCATTGCTTTATTTGGGTCCACAACAAAAGGGATTGTCACAAAGAAACCGACACCAGTGTGTGTGTGAGATTGTGTGTGCTCGTGCGTGACTGTCTTTGGGTGCACGTTGGACATGGATACCCACGAGCCTCAGCCGTCTTGATATACAGAGACTTGCTGAACGGTCCAATCCCACCAGAATTCTCTGCTGCAACCTGGAGAGAGAGAGAGAGAGAGAGAGAGAGAGGGAGGGAGGGAGAGAGAGAGAGAGGGGGGGAGGGAGGGAGAGAGAGAGAGAGAGAGGGAGAGAGAGAGGGAGGGAGGGAGGGAGAGAGAGAGAGAGGGAGAGAGAGAGGGAGGGAGGGAGCGAGAGAAAGAGAGAGAGAGCGAGAGATCAAGTATTAAGGAGAGGGAGAGAGAATTACTCGTCATGACTTATTCACGACTGTGTCAATAGAAAAGTCATCAGATCCACTCTGCGTTTAACGACACCCGCGATCGGCGTCCTGATTGTTTTGCGGACCACAGTAACACCAGTCATACATCAGTCTCATATCAACAGGCTGAATAGCAGCTGATACTGTAGTGCAGGAGGTCACAGGCTGTCTAACACAAGCCACTACATTACCCACAACAGTGCCCACATACACACACACACACACACACACACACACACACACACACACACACACACACACACACACACAGGTCACGTCTGGTAATGTGATAGGTCAATCACACGCACGCACGCACGCACACAGACACACACACACACACAGACAAAGAGACAGACACACATAGACACAGATACAGACACACACATGCAGATACACACACACAGACATAGAGACAGACACACAAAGACACAGACACACAGACATTAGACACAAACACACGCGCACGCACACGCACATACACCGACACACACAGGACACAGACTCTCGATGAAGGTCATTATAGGTTAATGAATTCTGAAAACTAATAACCATGATCACATTGGAGTGCATTGAGAACACAGACAGTGGAAAAAGATCCATGGCTGATCCATAGATCTGTTTACCTGATCAATTATTCAATCACTATTTAATTATTCAACCAGATCAACAGAATAGAGGCTCAGCCAGTGGCATCTGCCCAGACACACTGGTATGTGGAGAGCTATGTTGTAGGTGTGTGGGTGTCTGTGTGTGTGTGTGTGTGTGTGTGTGTGTTACCTTGATGTTGTAGGTAGACCCGGGGCTGAAGGTGTTGAGCAGGGTCTCAGGTATGTCCATGAGTTTGGTCACCTGAGTGAAGACAGGGTCAGGATAAGGACACACCTCCTTGTACCTGCGGGAGACAACACACACACACACACACACACACACACACACACACACACACACACACACACACACACACACACACACACACACACACACATCAATAATCACAGGGGACATTGTACAGGACATGTAGTGCATCAGTATGGTTCTGATCAAATCCTATAATAATAATAATAATAATAAATGTGTATCGCGCTCATTGGACTCAAGGCTCTTAACATGTAAAAAAATGCATTTGCAGATCCATGTATGCAGTTTTCTGATACTGTATGCAGGGAATAGGGTGTCAGTTGAGTGACAGCCAGCGTATTCTACACGTCATACATACACATTTGACCGTCGAATGTCTGTGTGTCTGTGTCTGTATCTGTGTCTTTGTGTGTCTGTCTGTATCTGTGTATATGTGTGTCTGTCTCTATGTCTGTGTGTGTGTATCTGTGTGTGTGTGTTTGTGTGTGTGTGTGTGTGTGTGTCGGTATCTGTGTCTTTGTGTGTCTGTCTCTATGTCTGTGTGTGTGTCTCTATGTCTGTGTGTGTGTATCTGTGTCTATGTGTGTCTGTCTCTATGTCTGTGTGTGTGTCTGTCTCTATGTCTGTGTGTGTGTATATGTGTGTGTGTGTGTGTGTGTCTGTCTCTATGTCTGTGTGTGTGTGTATCTGTATGTGTGTGTGTATCTGTGTCCTTGTGTGTTTTTCCTCAAGACATCCCATTACCTGATGACATATCCGTTGATAGAGGGGGAGTCAGAGGCCATGGTCCAGGAGAGGAGGATGCCATTGGACCCCACCCTCTCTCCTTCTAGACCAGTGGGAGCTCCGGGGGCTATGAGGGGAGGAGGGGAGGAGGGGAGAGGAGAGGAGAGACATTTGTTGATGCATCTTTTAATGGAGTGATATCTGTCTGAAGGTTGCCTGTTTGGGCCTGAGAAACAGCATGGAGAGTCAAGGAGAATGAAAGAGAGAGAAAGAGAGAGAGAGAGAAGAGAGAGAGAGAGAGAGAGAGAGAGAGAGAGCAGTCTTGCCAATAAAGCGTTTGAGGGAGAGAAACTGACAGTGTTTGAACAGTGAGTTTACTCTGTTGGTTTACCCATCAGATACTGCATATCTACACAGCAGTGAAGAGAATAGCAGTGTTGTCTGTTAGTGGGTCGTTTCTGATCTGTTCTGGTCTCCTGGCTGAGACCAGGCGTGGCTCAAGAGATGTGTGTGTGTGTGTGTGTGTGTGTGTGTGTGTGTGTGTGTGTGTGTGTGTGTGTGACTGTATGAGGCCAGACTCTGGTGAATAAGCCCTCACAAAGTAATGGCATTTCACTGACATTCACTGGAGGACCATTCATTCTGCTCAAAAGCCGAGGCTTAGGTTACCTCAGAGGAGCTACAGAGAGGGAGCAACCACATGCACGCACGCACGAACACACACACACACACACACACACACACACACACACACACACACACACACACACACAGGGTGTGTAAAGGGGTGACATGTAAAAACACTTCCCTGTTTCTGCAGCAGGGGGCAGGAGAGGACATCATTTCTGAGCCATAAAACACTCACTTCACTTGCAGTTCCTCTCAAACTGTACAATTGTACTCCGTCCTGTACAAGCAAAACCTCTACTCTGCACACTGCAGTCCACGCCATGAAAAAAATCACATCCTCTCTAACCAACCTGATCCTATTGGATCTCGGCAGTTCAGAGCTGCTGTACAGGAGTAAATGTTGTGGAATGCGCGTGTCCCACTGTATACGATCGCTATAACAGACTCTAAGCCCTAACTCTAGGACTCTAAGCCCTGTGATAAGAACTCTAACTCTAAGACTCTAAGCTCAGGCTCTAAGCACTGTGATAACACCGCCCAGATCAGGGACTGGTCTTGAAAAGCCCACGCTGCTGAAATGCAAACATCAACATCAACAATCTCCACTCTATCCCCTTATCTCCGGGCAGAATGCTCTCCTCATCTGTGAAATGTCCTCTCAGGGTTCCGTTCACCTCAGTAAACAACATGATCTGGCGATCGGCTTGTCAAGTTACAACACGTTACCCAAGATGCATCTCACTCTCTAGCTGTGTTAAAAGAGTCACAAGTACTAGCAGGAATTTCACTTCCCCGGAATGTCTTTCCCCCTCACTCCTCCTCGCCTCTAGTCCTTTGCTCCCTGTCCTCCTAGCTCCTTCCCCTCACTCCTCCTATCTCCTTCCCCTCACTCCTCCTATCTCCTTCCCCTTACTCCTCCTAGCTCCTTCGTCTCACCCCTCCTATCCTTAGGTCCTTCCCCTCACTCCTCCTAGCTCCTTCCTCTCACTCCTCCTAGCTCCTTCCCCTCACTCCTCCTAGCTCCAGAACAGTAAAGGGAAAAGCACAAGGGTCTGAAATGGTAAAAAGCACTGTGAGAGAGAGAGAGAGAGAGAGAGAGAGAGAGAGAGAGTCAGTATAGTACACTACACAGTATAATGATGCTGAGTAAGTGTCTGTGTGTGTGCGTGCGTGCGTGCGTGCGTGCGTGCGTGGGTTTGTGCGTGCGTGCGTGCGTGCGTGAATCTCACCAGACTCATTCGTGTTGACAATGCGGCTGACGGGAGGGCTGATGTTGGAGGAGGAGGCTGCAGACACACTGACCGTGAACTCTGTGCCGGGGCTCACACTGACCACGTCTGCCTGGAAGAGACCACAACACAACCACTCTGTCAGGAGGACCCAGTCACAGGGTTAGGATCTGCTCAGCATGTCTAGGAGCCTCAGCGTGACCTCAGCCCTGCAAAAACCCACCTCCTCCTTCTCAACCTAGTCCAAAACCAGAACCACAACCGATGTATGTATGTATGTGTTAAGGAGAGAGCAGGCCTATCTGCTGGTGGATGTGTGTGTGTGTGTGTGTGTGTGTGTGTGTGTGTGTGTGTGTGTGTGTGTGTGTGTGTGTGTGTGCGCGCGTGTGTCCGTGCGTGCGTGCCTGTGTGTGTGTGTGTGTCTGTGTCTGTGCGTGTGTGTGTGTGTGTGTGCGGTGTGTGTGCGTGTGTGTATGTGTGTGTGTGTTTGTATGTATGGATTGGGCATCGGGCTGTCTTACCTGTGAATGTGTCTGTTCCAGGCAGAGGGCAAGGAGCAGGATCAGAGACAGGGCCATGCTGGTGTTAGCCGGTTAGCCGTGGTAGCAGAGTTAAGCCAAGGTTAAATGCAGCAGGCGAGGGTTAGAGAGGCCAGCGGTGGTTAATCCAGTGAACTGAACAGAGTCGAAGCCGGTGTTAGCTGCTTAGCCGTGCCAAGTCAAAGGGTTAGGTCACGGTGAGTGGTGCTCTGCCCCTGATGCGGTCCCGTGGTTAGAGGTTATCCAGGTAGGGGAAGTCAGTGGCCAGGCAGTGGGTCCTGCGTTAGCACCAAGCTAACTCTCTCTCTCTCTCTCTCTTTCTCTTTCTCTCCAGGGAGAGAAGCTTCAGCAAATGAATGATTCAGAGTTGAGCTCAGGAGGCCTACCGAATAAATAATGAGCTCTATTACTCAACCCGTGTGCTGTGTGTGTGTGTGCGTGTGTGTGTGTGTGCGTGTGTGTGTGTGTGTGTGTGTGTGTGTGTGTGTGTAAGGTTACGTTTGGGGGGGTATCTGACACCTGGCAGCCGGTAAGAGCCGGTATGGGGCGGGGCATGGGAGAAGGGGAGGAGTGTGTGTGTGTGTGTGTGTGTGTGTGTGTGTGTGTGTGTGTGTGTCTTCAGCTCCATAACTCAGTGGTGTTGAAGTCTACTGTAGCAGGTTTACTCCTTTCTCCCTGGGTCCTGATAACATCAACGGTGTAATAGCTCCCATGTGTGTGAGTGTACAGCCTACAGCCGCAGAGTAACAACACAGAGTAGCAATGGTAGGGCCCAAAAATTTACCCTGGAAGTCTTGACCAAGACAAATTCACTGATATGTATTCATACCTCTTTTAGGATTTCAAACTGGAACTTCATTCACATATTATGTTGACCGGGAATGACCCAGGTTCATTATGAGTGGGGTTCAAATTTGTACCCCTTCAGATTGATTGACAATTGTCTTTACACCTCTACCCCCCCCCCCCCCCCCCCCCCATAAAGTACCTACCTACCTACCTATCTATCTATCTATCTATCTATCTATCTATCTATCTATCTATCTATCTATCTATCTATCTATCTAGCTGTCTGTCTGTCTGTCTGTCTGTCTGTCTGTCTGTCTGTCTATCTATTTATATACTGTGAATTTAGCGTGTCAGAACCATCCACATTAGACATGTCCTACTGTATGTCTTCCTATTAACACAAGTAGAAATCTCAACAGTAGGAATACAAGGACAGCGTTTACCTGTACGTGTCTGGTGTGTGTGTGTGTGTGTGTGCGTTGTTCCTGTACGTGTCTGGTGTGTGTGTGTGGTGTGTGTGTGTGTGTGTGTGTGTGTGTGTGTGTGTGTGTGTGTATGTGTGTGTGTTTGTGTGTTTTACCTGTACGAGTCCGGTGTGTGTGGGGTACAGAGTGACAGTCCCCTGGTTCGGCAATAGGCTGACATGGTACTTCTCCACACACCCCTCTGCCTGCTCCCACCGCAGAGAGAACGCCCGCTCGGACACACTCACCACACGCAAATCCTGTACCCGGCCTGGCACTGAGGGAGGGGAGGGGAGAGAGAGAGAGAGAGAGAGAGAGAGAGAGAGAGAGAGAGAGAGAGAGAGAGAGAGAGAGAATGAGGCAGAAAAGAAAGTGATAAAGAAATAGAGTCAAGTGGTTAACTTGTTCTTAACGTGGTGGTGGTGGTGTGGTCCATTTGCGGTCGGGTACCTGTGGTGACGGTCAGGGAGGCTGCGGTCCCAGCGAGCCCTTGTCTGACTCGCTCCACGCTCACGTTGTAGCTACAGCCGTCCCTTAACCCCGTCACCATAGCGACCTGCGTCTCTCTGGAGACTGTCAGCGTGTGTGTGTCTGAGCCGTTGCCCACGGTCACTCTGTGGAAGTCAAAGTGGCCGACTGCAGTGTCCCACCTCACCAGGGCACAGGAAGAGTTAATGTGGAGCAGAGAGAGGGAACACACACCAGCTGGACCTGCAACACACACACACACACACACACACACACACACACACACACACACACACACACACACAGAATATCATGATGAAAGACAAATATTTCGGGAGGAATCCTCCCCTCAGTGTGTGTGTGTGTGTGTGTGTGTGTGTGTGTGTGTGTATGTGTGTGTGTGTATGTGTGTGTGTGTGTGATGAGTACAGGTATTTGTGTCTTACGTGTGTGGAAAACTCTGATGAGAGGTTCGCTGCTGTCTGAGCCCAGCAGGGTCTGAATGATGAGGTCATAGTCTGACCCTGGGGTCAACTCCCCGATCCCAAAACTGTTACCACGGACAACCACCTCACGCCAGGACTTCCTGTCCCCTGACAGGCCAAACACCAGCTGGGGAGAAAACACACACACACATACACACCCACACACCACACACCACACAAACACACACACACACACCAGACACACACACACACACACACACACACACACACACACACACACACACACACACACACACACAGGCACATTAGATCATATTGAACTTGTTGTGTGTCCTCATGAGTCATTGATACAACCTCATATACTGTATTTTGGCTGTTTTACTTTGGATGCTGTATTTTGGTTTGCTTTCTGCAGCCCACAAACTTCAAGCATGTCTTTCATCGGCATCTACTATGTGTTCCTTACCCTAAGAATGTGTGTGTGTGTGTGTATGGGTGTGTATGTGTGTGTGTGTGTGTGTGTGTGTGTGTGTGTGTGTGTTTGTGGATAGTGCTTGGTCATTCTTCCTGGCCATGGCTCTGGGGGTCATACATCTTTAAAGGGTGAGTAACCAAAACCTTACTGCACTGACAATGGTTGCTAGGCAACCGGCAGGCGAGTGTGTTCGCCGAGAGTCCGCAGGTGAGTGTGGAACCCGACCCAGGTAGCCTGCTTCCTCTAATAAAGAACCCATTCTGTGAGGAGTGTGTGTACGCATACGTGTGTGTGTGTGTGTGTGTGTGTGTGTGTGTGTGTGTGTGTGTGAGAAGGTGTATAAAGAGCTTATTCTGTAGGTGTAAACTGAGACAGCTGACGCTGATGTTAACACTGATGCTAGCATACGTGCTATCAGCGAACGGGTGGTTAGTCAGCGTGGCCGACCATGAATGGACAAACCTTGAACCCTTCCGCCTCCCCAGGCGGTGGTCTCCAGTTCACAAACATCGAGGTCACTTCCTGTTCGATCAGCATCACTTCCTGTGGCGCTCCGGGGACTGGACACAAAACACACAAATCATGTCATCTCCAGCAATTAGCATCAATAATTCAATAATCCTGGGTTTGGTGTTGTCTCCCTGTGTGTCGGAGTGAGAGACTGTCTGTGTGTGTGTGTGTGTGTGTGTGTGTGTGTGTGTGTATCTGTGTGTGAGTGAGTGTGAGTGAGTGTGAGTGTGTGCGTGCGTGTGTGCGTTCATGCGTGCGTGTGTGCGTGTGTGTGTGCGTGTGTGTCTGCGTTCATGCGTGCGTGCATGTGTGCGTTCATGCATGCGCGCGCGTGTGTGTGTGTGTGTTGTAGACACACTCCTCCCAACACCAGGACAAAAACATGCAATTGTAACTGTATGAATGTGAACGTGCTGTTGTTTCTCCACCAAGAGGCCTCCCTGGATGGTTCCCCTGATGGTAGGGAGGTATCAGACAGAGACACCGTGTACGTACGGCCTGAACCCTTTGTAAGGCCTCTACCCCCTACCGAAGCCTTTGTGAAAAGCAAGACGTTACCTTATCGCCAATCTGCAGGACGGCCAAGACGCACCGAGAAGGCCTCTCTTCCCTACTGGGCCTATTGTGATATGCAAAGCACACCCTTTGGCTCGATCTCAGGAGAAACTAGGAACCCATAACTAAAACATGAAATGACATTCAACCCCCTTCTCCCCAAAGCACGCAACACTGACGAACATCTCAGTGTGATGGGATCATCTGAAGAATAGTGACGATGATCGTGTTTTATGTTTTGTCTTTTATGCTTTGTGTTTTATGATGGTCACAGGTAGACACGTGTGGAATAATAGGACCACGGTTGATGGACTGCCGACCTCATTTCCTGAACTCTGAGAGGGATTCTGGGAACGTACAGTGCAGTTATGGTAGTGTTTCGGTTATCAGGCGTGATATCTAAGATGGTTAACCTATTTCTTTATCCCTTTCTTTTCTGCCTCATCCTCTCCTCTCTCTCTCTCTCTCTCTCTATATCCAAGATGACCGCCAGATTAACCACCTGAGGATGTCCTCTCGTGAGTTGTCCTCATATATCTTCTCAACAAGAGGTGTAACGGTACTGGACCCATATTCAGACTGAACTCGGATCCGTCCGTCCGCACCTGTGAACCGAATACATTTCCACAGGCCACATTCAAAAAAAGATGTAAACCCCCCCCCCCCCCCCCCACACACACACACACTACAGGCCTACACTACTCAAATCTGAACTGGCACCTTTCAAACTATCCTTTTGTGAGGCGCAGCACGGGGACGCAGGAGGGAACTAGTTGTGTATGAAGGTGCGTGGAGGGGTTCGTACACCAGAATGGGTTTATCTACTCCATCCTCACTCACATCTTCAGTTTGGGAACATGTTGGCTTCCCTGGAAATGATACAGGACACATGGACAGAGACTTGTGGATAAGACAATACCGGCATGTTGCCATGGCTCAACCGGAACCGCCGATGTGACTGCCAACACCTCAAACATGTTCCCGGTGTTCCTACCACCGGAGCCAGACAAAAACAACACTGAAACAACAGAACTCTGTCTCCCCTCTGCGTGCAAGCAGCCCTGCACAGCTGGTTCTGACCGGGCCAAAGACATCACAAGAGTGACAGGTATGGTTAGAGATTTGGATATGTCTCCATTCTCAGT
>NC_139657.1:9326258-9333758 GCF_951799395.1 Argentina silus
AAAACAGTCTGTCTGATTGGCTGGCAGTGATGACGTCACAGCACTTGTCAGGTTGTAGCCGGATCCGTCAGACCAACGGGGCTGGCCCTCTTCCTGTAGAGAGACACGAGAAAGAAACACATTTGTAGTCCATTAAGTGCCATGTGTAGTCCATTAAGTGTCGTTTGTAGTCCATTACATGTCATTTGTAGTCCATTAAGTGTCATTTGTAGTCCATTAAGTGTCATTTGTAGTCCGTTAAGTGTCATTTGTAGTCCGTTATGGGTCATTTGTAGTCTGTTAAGTGTTAAGTGACTTCTTGGGCCTAGGAAAGGGCATGTCAGCAAACAGCCAGTGTAAGAACTGACAAGTCATCACCTTGGTAGATGATACACAAACACACCTCTCCTTTAAGGAGTCAACCCTGAGCTGTCTCTGAGGGGTTTGTGTTTATAAAGTAAACAGCATGAATGCCACCATAGGCTCTTTTTCACCAACATACTCACACACACTCACACTCACACTCACACTCACACTCACACTCACACTCACACTCACACTCACACACACACACACACACTCACACTCACACTCACACTCACACTCACACTCACACTCACACACACTCATCACAGCTTCCCAGAGATCTCCTAGAAGTGGTCGAGACCCTAGTACGGGCCGTCTCTCAAATCAGGTGGTCTTGAATGATATGTTCCTGAATACCATAGCTGATCTCTCAAACCAACTAAAATCCAATTTTATTGGTCACATATGTCCCATACAGCCGTAAGTGATATAGCTTTTTGAATCGAGCTCCTCGGGCTACAACAATCAATAAATCAACAACACGATATAATAAATTAATAATAAAGCAATAAAACAATCATCTCTGACACATTCTAACCCGTCTCAGGTGGTGTGTGTGTGTGTGTGTGTGTGTGTGTGTGTGTGTGTGTGTGTGTGTGTGTGTGTGTGTGTGTGTGTGTAGGGTGAGGAAGTGTGTTACCTGTCGGTCGTTGAGCGCGGTCCACAGCAGAAGCAGGGTGTTGTGGGTAAGCAGGTGAGAAGAGATGAAGAGGAGGTCTTCCTGCTTTTTAAGGTCGGCCAGGTGACTTCCTCCAGCCACGCCCCTACAGGTACGCTGGGCGTCGACCCACCCCAAACCCCTCCCTCTTACGCTGTAGCAGCTCCTCCTACTCGCCAGCCAGCCAATAGGACACTGGGCTGCAGAGAGAGCCGGTGGTCAACTCACAGTCAACAACAGTCAACTTCAATCAGTCGATCTAGATTCTAGAGAATCGATTGGTCAACTTACGGCGTGCCTGAGGGAAGGGGATCTATCACGTTGAGGTGTGTGTGTGTGTTTCAAGTTTCAAGGTTATTGTTACGTCTCATAAACAAGTGCAGGGAGTCAAATTCTTAGGCTCGGTTCCATGACAATGCAGCATACAATACAAATAATACAAATAATACAAATACGCAGTAGTGCAATGAAATAAGGACAAGACAATAAGTGACATAGTACAGATAGAGTGTGTGTGTGAGTGTGTGTGTGTGTGTGTGTGTGCTGTACCTGTCTCCACGTCAACGCTGAATCTCTGCATCAGGGTGATGTGGAGGTGTGTGAGGGTTGTAGTCACCTCTCCTGTGAGGCTGTAAGGTGTGCCAGGCTGCAGACCTCTCACTGTGTACCAGGAGTGTGTGTGTGATGGGTGTGTGTCCAAGGTGTGTGTGAGAGTTTGTGTGCGAGCGTTGTGTAGTCTGAGGGAAGTGAGGGTCTGTCCTCTCTGGAGTCGACAGGCGAGGAGAACAGAAGTGGTCGTACCCTCAACATGGAAAGAGGACGGAGGGACTGGAGCTACACACACACACACACACACACACACACACACACACACACACACACACACACACACACACACACACACACACACACAGGAGATGGGAGAGAGACCAGTTATAAACACATTATGACTAACCTGTTGCAACCACACCATTTTCAGTGTCCATGTCCACATGTTTTCTAACAGGGCCGTGGTAGTTAGGGGTCAGAGGTCATCAGTCCGAGCCTCACCTATGTGAAAGGTCTTTGTCTCCAGTGTGGTGTTGTCTCTAATGGCTCTCAGTGTGATGTCATGTCCTCTTGTTGGGTCCTCAGCCAATCGCAGCAGTACCCTGCAGCAGTCTGGAGAACATGCCGAGCGACCTATCGGGTCCAACCACACCTGGGGGGGGGGGGGGGGGGGAGAGAGAGAGAGAGAGAGAGAGTGTCAAGTATCTGTAATAACATCAAGAGCACAGAACTGGTCAGTTCTGAGGATATTACAGTGTAATATTGGTCCATCCCTACATGGCATCTAGTGACTACTCATCTGTAACACCACGTCACAGTTTTTCTCATCAGTTTGGAGGTTTCTGTTAGAGGTTTGGTTTTTGTATGTCGTTGTACAGAGGTTGTGTGGTGGTTGTTTGGCAGGCTGTTCAGACCGTGCGGTTGCGTGCGGTCCTGTGGGTGACTGTGTAGAGCTCTGGATCCTGACCGGAAGGAAAGTGACCAAATGCAACTTCGACCACGACAGGGTCTGACCGCAGCACGCAGGACAGACTCACCACCTGAGAGGGACGGTGGGGGGGGGGAGATGTTACAAGTTATTGGAATATTTCGTCGATTTGAAAAGCTTTGTTTCATCCATTTCATGCACCTTATCAGCAGTTACACTTGGCTAGGCTGATTACATCCTGAGTTATTGTTTAACTACATGACATAGGCATATTATTTGTTTGACTAGGTCTTAGTCAACCAAAGGAGCATAATGGTTTGTGTGTGTGTGTGTGTGTGTGTGTGTGTGTGTGTATGCGCGCGTCAGATAAAAGTTTGGTCTTACCTGACATAACCCCGCCAGCAGCCACAGACGAGTCGTTCCATCCATAAGGACCGCGGTTCACTTCATCTCACAGCGAGAAGCGGCACACACTCGTCCATCAAAGATATCTAATAAGAAATAAGCACAAGTCGCATAACATGAGTTACATTCAGAGAGCACACAAAGGTGAAACATCCATTCAACATACACATTCAATATGCATTTAGGCTTACAGATAACTGACACTTGCGCGTAAAACACGGATTCTCAAGTTGCTGTGGAGAGTGTCGTTGATGAAATTTAAAAGTTCCAGTCAGGATTACAAATTGAAGTAATCTGCCGCAGCTGCTTAGAGCTTCGTACGTGTCGAGCAGACACAGAGGTCAGAGAGACGGGACCGTCCTGTCCTGTCTCTGGTGTTTCTCCTCACAGCTGAAGTCACCACGCAGCTCTGCGTCACAAAAAAAGTAATCTTTGAATTTAGCGCGCTCTCGGCGCCGGCGCCCCGCGGCATCATTCCGAGAAGCGGAGGCTCGCGTGGAGGCGCGCAGTGTGTGTGTGTGTGTGTGTGTGTGTGTGTGTGTGTGTGTGTGTGTGTGTGTGTGTCTGTGTGTGTGTGTGTATTGGGACCAATTTGTTCTGGCTCTGCCGCCCTTTCCTCTTTGTTGGGATAAGAGCAGGTCACCATGACAACCAAGGCACACAGCCACTCCAGAGTGGGACTCTTGAGGAGAGAGAGAAAGAGAGAGAGTGTAGTGATTCCTACTTAAGTAACTTTTCAGGGCTCATCACACACACACATACACACGTGTGCGCGCGCGCACACACACACACACACACACACACACACACACACACACACACACACACACACACACACACACACACACCACACACCACACACACGTTTCAGTCTATTAATTTCTAGGTTGTAACCACTCAGCCTCTTGCTCACAGGGTCATGCATTGCTAATCAATCCTGTGTGTGTGTTCCGCAGGAGAAATCAAAGCAGAACACTGTGTGTGTGTGTGTGTGTTATTTGTGAGTGTGTGTGTGTGTGTGTGTGTGTGTGTGTGTGTGTGAATGTCCAGAGAGCGGATGGATGTGTGGTGGAGGCATTGGCCCATATGGAATGTGGAGAATGTGAAAGAGAGAAATGATTGACTGATGAAGGACCAACTCTGGAGAGGGTTTCTGCTGCTGACCACTGGGCTCAGGAGACGGGAGGAGCACACAAACATCTAATGACCAGCTACTGCCTCTCTCTCTCACACACACACACACACACACACACACACACACACACACACACACACACACACACACACACACATACACACACACACACACACACACACACACACACAAGAGAGGAGACTCCTACATAATTATAACACATCAGGAGTGAAACACAAACAGCCATCAGCATGTAACCTGCTGCAATCAGAAAGGGAGTGTGTGTGTGTGTGTGTGTGTGTGTGTGTGTGTACATAGGAAGAAAAGGACAAAAGAGTGTGTGGGAGAGACAGTGGGTCACCAACCACCTGGACTGTGTCCTGTGTTCCTCGGGAATGCTAGAAATCCCCCTGCTAAAGGATTTGAATCATCAAATCATCAAACAAACTCAGACACAATGAGACGCTGTTCAGGGTTTTATTGGACTATTCCATTTCAATATACAAATACTATGAACCGCGTATAGACAGATAATGGATAATCACATTAGCAATTGATTAAAGGTCCCTAAGGGAAAAGTTACATACAATTGTTGTGTAAAAGCTTTACAGTTGGAATAAATGTGTACTGTGCTAAGTCATTGTATCAATAGAAATCAGAACGCCCGTGAGGAAGCCAAAAACTCACTGATATAACAAAAAAAAAAGCAACATTGGCCTTCACTGTGACTAACCGATGTTATTATTCATAAAAAAACTCCTCCAATGACAGTCTATAGTCCTAGCTGCAAACTAGGTATCAGTGTAAAGCACTAGGTCTCTTAACTGGGTGACTACAGCAGACTGAAGGATTATGGACACTAAAGTGCAGACTTGGCTATCTGTCTGGTTTAACCTCAGCCATGGGGGGGGGGGTCTACACCCTTCCTCTGTCCCTTGATCATCGCTAAGACCTCCTCGCTCATCCTTCGCTAGACTAGAACAAACGACCACCGGGGGACGTGGCTATTTAAATACTCATTCATTAGTGCTGTACAATCTCTCGCTCTCGCTCTCGCTCTCGATCCACACGTCCGCAATCAGTCTTCTCTCTATCTAGTTCCACTGGCAGGAGCAGTCCAGGGGCTCCTGGAAGCTGTAGTCCACTTGCGTGGAGTTGCGGGAGCAGTAGAGTGTGACGGAGCGGGATTGTAGTCCGCTCTCCCTACAGCACTTACAGAACCTGGCATGACTGTTAATGTTGAAGTTAAATATGGTGGCGGACGGACACTTCCCGTCACAGGAATACACAGTCACCTGAGAGAGAAGGGGGGGGGGAAGGTGGGGGGGGGGGGGGGGGAGGGGGAAATACAGATATCATACTCTATACAGTTTTGGAGTTGATTTCTGAATTGAGTTGTTCCCCTCCTCTCTTTCTCTCCCTCCCTCCATCTCATCCCCCACCCCTGTCCTCTATCCTTCCCACCCCACCCTTGTCCTCTACCCCTCTATCCCTCTACCCCTCTATCCCTCTATCCCTCTGTCCCTCTGTCCCTCTATCCCTCTATCCCTCTGTCCCTCTACCCCTCTACCCCTCTACCCCTCTGTCCCTCTCACCGGTGCGTTGCTTCTGCAGTCATCTTTTCGGATCGTGGTGCGTATGGCCACGCGCTTACACGTCTTACCGTCCTCTTTACCTACACACACACACACACATTCACATACAGAAAAGCACTCAGGTACACACAAATACATAGATACACAAAAACACAAGTACACACACACACACACACACAGGCACAGGCACACACACACAGGCACACACAGCACACACACACACACATGCACACACACACACACACACACATGCACACACACACACACACACACACACACACACACACACACACACACACACACACACACACACACACACACACAGGCACACACACAGGCACACGCACACACACACAGGCACACACAGGCACACACAGGCACACACACAACACACACACACACACACACACACACACACACACACACACACACACACACACACACACAGGGGAGCACAACTCCGAAAAAAATGAACAGAAGAGCACAACACTCAACACCCCCCCCCCTCCCCCCTCTCTACACACACACACACACACACACACACACACACACACACAAGCTTTCATCCTCAGCCACAGAGCCCTGTCACTCTCCCACAGTCAAAGCCTATTGAGCCGGGCTCTTTGTTGCCTAGCAGTGGGGGCTCACTTTGATTGACAGCGAGGTGACCAGGGGGGTTAGTTCTCACTCCAGAGGTCCAGCTCTCCCATTGGCTACTGATCAGAACTTGACCTTACATTCTAACCAATCGGGGCCTGTCACGCGGAGGAATGGAATGTTTGGTGGCTGCAACATGGCGTCTGGCTCTAGCTGCCCAGACTGTTTACTCTGGAGACTCCGTTTACTCTGGTTTCAAACTGTGTTGGGTTCAACACTGGGTCATGCTGGGAGACACTGTCATAGGACTCTGTTCTAGAGAATCAGGTGAAGTTTGTGTAATTGTTTGTGTAAAAAATATTTATGTAGTTATGATATGACTTAGTCGTGAACAGACAGACAGACAAGAAGGACGACAGATGGACAGACTCGCTTGGTCGTGCACACACACACGCTCACACGCACGCACGCTCACTTGCACGCACGCACGCACGCACGCATGTACACACACACACACACACGCACACACACAGAATAGTAGGCCTAGACGCACAGAGCTCTGAGGCTGTGTGAGAGTGAATGTCAGGGAGCGGGTGAAGCATGGTGAAGGTTAAAGGTGAAAGGTGGTAGTACCTTTGTCACAGTTAGTACTACCAGGTGGGGGTTACGGGGTTAACGGTAAACCGGTAAAACACCCACTCCAGAACCTGGCAGCACCGTCGGAGGGGGAACAGGGCCGGGTTAAGAGAACGTTAGGAGAACACACAGGGTTACGCTGGGTTTGGCACACACAGATCATCACCGGTTATCACACAACACAACACAAAGAGGATGGAATCAGCACAGTGGGCTGCATGCACGCCATTTGGGACTCCTGCGGGAGTCACTCAGAGGAAGCCAAGACGGCCTGTCATTTGGGGGTCAGACACTACAGAGCAGCCGATTGGCCGAACTCTAACCGCGGAGCGCCCCCCCCCCCCCCCCCCCCCCCCCCCCTCCCCCCCCCAATTGGCCAAACTGCACAGTCAGGGCTAAAGCAGGCAAGCGGGCGAGGCTGCAGAGCCGGGTCCACGGGGAGAGGACTTTATCTGGTTTAGGAACAGTTTACAATGTGAAAATGGTGCATTTAAAAAGGATAGTTCATCCCGATGGCTCTCCTCCTTATGGATACCCCCTGAGAGATAGCCACCCTATGCTTGGGTTGGATGACCGGGCAAGCAGTTTAACACAAAGGATTCATTGAGTGCAAAAAATAATGGGAGCGGTGGGACCCCTGTTAGCAAGCTCT
>NC_139657.1:9346258-9348758 GCF_951799395.1 Argentina silus
CATCTGCAGCCGGCCGCGCCCGGAAACCACCAGGAAGTAGTTGGGCCTCTCGGCCGATTCCAGGGAGACCACTGGGAGGCCTGAGAGGGTGAGAGTGAGACAGGGTGAGAGTGAGACAGTGTGAGAGGGTGACAGTGTGACAGTGAGACAGTGAGACAGTGTGAGAGGGTGACAGTGTGACAGTGAGACAGTGAGACAGTGTGAGAGGGTGACAGTGAGACAGTGAGACAGTGAGACAGTGTGAGAGGGTGACAGTGAGACAATGAGACAGTGAGACAGTGAGACAGGGTGACAGTGAGACAGTGTGACAGTGAGACAGTGAGACAGTGAGACAGTGTGAGAGGGTGACAGTGAGACAGTGAGACAGTGAGACAGTGTGAGAGGGTGACAGTGAGACAGGGTGACAGTGAGACAGTGTGACAGTGAGACAGTGTGAAAGGATGACAGTGAGACAGTGTGACAGTGAGACAGTGAGACAGTGTGAGAGGGTGACAGTGAGACAGTGTGACAGTGAGACAGTGAGACAGTGTGAGAGGGTGACAGTGAGACAGTGTGACAGTGAGACAGTGAGACAGTGAAACAGTGTGACAGTGAGACATCTTTCACTCAGTGTGTGTGTATGTGTGTGTGTGTGTGTGTGTGTGCGTGTGTGTGTGTGTGTGTGTGCGTGTGTGTGTGCGTGCGTGTGTGACAGGCTCACGTGACGTGCGGTCCTTCTGCAGTCCAGCGGTGATCATGAAGTTGAAGAGCAGTCCCGGGGGAGGCAGCCTGTCTGTCCTCTCCCTCACCAGGGGGAACACTGAGCCACTGCTCCGGTTCACCCCAAACACTGTGTCATTAAACACAGCACTGACCAGAGAGAACGGACCATCACCCAGCTCTACACAGAGACAGAGAGAGAGAGGGAGAGAGAGAGAGAGAGAGAGAGAGACAGATAGAGAGAGAGAGAGAGAGAGAGAGTGGGAGAGAGAGAGAGAGACAGAGAGAGAGAGAGAGAGAGAGAGAGAGAGAGAAGGAGGGAGGAAAGGGAGATTATGGTAATCATGTCATGTGTGGTTAAGAAGGATTTTACAGTACATCTGAGTGTGTGTGTGTGTGTGTGTGTGTATGTGTGTGTGTGTGTTGTGTGTGTGTGTGTGTGTGTGTGTGTGTGTGTGTGTGTGTGTGTGTGTGTGTGTGTGTCTTTGTAAACAAGATGGAGCTCCACTGCCAGCCAGCTGAGCCAAGCCTATTCCAGCCTTGGCACCATATTCATCCATACCTTGGTTATAGTATTCACAGTCATAGGCTAGAAGAGAGGAAAGGCATCGTATGTTAGAAACACTCCAACACCAAGTCTACATCCAGAACAACAGGAGATACGTAGAACATTACAACATCACACTGGGTCATGGGCATACTATGTACTATTCTATAATACTATGTACCATTCTATAATACTATGTACTATGTACTGTTCTATAATACTATGTACTATTCTATAATACTATGTACCATTCTATAATACTATGTACTATGTACTGTTCTATAATACTATGTACTATTCTATAATACTATGTACTGTTCTATAATACTATGACATGAGGTTACTCCCTATTAAAGTGATTTGAACATTGGAAAAGTGCTGAAAGTGTGTGTGTGCGTGTGTGTGTGCGTCTAGGAACATTGGGTAACCAGGCGTCAATGTGTGTGTGTGTGTGTGTGTGTGTGTGTGTGTGTGTGCGTGTGTGTTTGCATGTGTGTGTGCGTACATGCTTGTGCATGCGTGTGTGTGTGTGCATACTCACGGCAGACAGAGGGTGATCTCCAGTGCACGGTGACCCCCTGCTGGCAGCATTTGTGTGCATAAGCGGCGATGGAGGTACAGAGACACTCACAGTCACCCCCTCGGTTACAGTTACACGTGTCCGTCAGGCAGTTCCTATAGAACCAGGCCACATCCACCTGGGGGGCGCACACACACACACACACACACACACACACACACACACACACACACACAGACACACACACACACACAGACTTAGGGGTTTCGGTGACACAGTTCCTATAGAAGCAGGCTCCCGGACTACCTCTACGTGGGGGGACAGGGGGGGGGACAGGGTGGTTAGAGGGGGGGGGGGGGGAACAGTGATCAATAATGTAGACTGGGGCTGACTGATGAGACACCAGCACAATGAGATGTGGGTCTGAGAGGATCAGGTGAGAAGCATTAGAGACACAGCAACTCCACAATGACTTCCACATTCAAAAGGACAGAGAGATGAACTGTGCGTGTTTCTGTGCATGGGGGCGGGGGGGGGTGGGGGGGGGGGGTTGGCGGGGGGGGGGTAGCAGTAAACAACAAAAGGCAGTTATGCAAGCCGATCGGATTAGCGGTAACAAAGCTTTGCTCCGTTTGTCGTGATGAGAGAGACAATTTCACATTCGATTAGTCTAATATTTGAAATGATCCCAAAAAAAATATGGCATCCGTGCCGCCGGGGTACGGCTGTGGTTC
>NC_139657.1:9361258-9368758 GCF_951799395.1 Argentina silus
TGCTGTTATGGACCTGAGATGAGAGAGAGAGCGAGAGAGAGAGAGGGAGGGAGGGAGAGAGGGAGAGAGACTCATTAATAAGGATTATATCTGAGATCTGACTGGAATTCCAGAGGAGGCACACTGTCTGATACTGAGACACCCTCAAACAGATCACTAACATATAGTACAAAACCACAGCTGTGGTCTATGAAGAGTCGATGAGTTCACACTAGAACAGGACTAGAACTTCAATCAATACTGAGGTCCTATTCAATTACCGACACCGTGTACTGCACTGTGCTTCACTTGTATTGACATTGTATTGAGGTTCTTAGGTTCTCTTACCCAGACGGTGTATTGAGGTTCTAAGGTTCTCTTACCCAGACGGTGCATTGAGGTTCTTAGGTTCTCTTACCCAGAAGGTGTATGGAGGTTCTAAGGTTCTCTTACCCAGACGGTGTATTGAGGTTCTAAGGTTCTCTTACCCAGACGGTGTATTGTGGTGCAGCGGAGCGGCAGTCTTGGGCCAGTATGTAGGAGCAGGTGCCAGGGAAGTAGAAGTAGGTGCCATCAAACGTCTCATAGTGGTGCTGCCCCCACGACCGGCAGATCCCATCCCTGTCCTGCCCCTGGTTAGGGACTGGGGATCAGACGAAGGTTTTGGGACACTGATTATGACTTAAGGGAACACTTTCACTGAAACCATTTGCATTTCACTCGGCAGCGAGGGTGAGTCCTGCAGGTTAGACGACACACACCCTCCCAGACGTATTAGCCCTCCTCTCTTCCCTTTCCAGATGCCTCCCAGCACCCACCTGGGGCGGCGGCGGCGGCGGGGAGGGGGGGCGGCGGGGGTGGGGGGGATGCCCAAGGTGCCAACTCCCTAAAAGCAGCTCAGTTACAGAAACCCCCATACCCATCCATGCCAAGACTCTGTGTGCAATACCCCATATCCACCCATACACACATACTCATACACACACACACTCCCATAGACACACACTCCCATCTCAATCCCATACTCAAGCCCAGCTATGTCACCTGCACCCCCTCCAGAACCGAGAGGGGGTTTCAGGGTTTAACGGACGCACTGCTGTAATAGATGATTAAATACAACGTATGATAAAACCTTTACTAACTATACCTATAGCAGAAACAGTCAGATAGAATCAACTCATATCTTGTATAGTTCACTTGTTAGAACACTATTGAATACAGTCTTGTTCACGGGAGTAATTGGCTGAAATCATATCCAGTGGGTCTCTAGAAGTCAAGTTGAGAGACCCTGATTCAGTGAGAAGGGACCCTATTTAGTCTATAGAAACCAGACACCCTGCAGCCCTATCCTAATCCCCCTGGTTAATGAGAGACCTTACCTGCTGTAGCGCTCATACCAGCACAATTTACCGTATGGGGAACCTGCGTGTGTGTGCGTGTTTGTGTGTAATCTGGTTATCAATGCTGGTGTGTGAGCAGGTTATTAACGTTTGCTGACTGATGTGACAGTTCAACACCCCCCTCATAGACTCTCTCACACACACGCGCACACACACACGCACGCACGCACGCACACACACACACACACACACCATTTTCCAATAAGATCTTTTTGTATTATCACATCATCATGATGGAATGCTTCAAAAATTGTTCTGGTATGAATTCATCTGAATGATAAGCTAGCTTCTTTGCAGGCCCCATGCTCTCATGTCGCCTGCCTTTCAGTTGATAGTGATAAATTACTTATCTATTATTTTATATCAATGAAAGATGAATATTCATGAGTTTAGTGACATGGCTTTCTTTAGGCTTGTTGGCATACTGAGACTTCTGCAGGAAAGGGCACATTTACATTCAGACTGTACAACAGTGTGTGTGTGTGTGTGTGTGTGTGTGTGTGTGTGTGTGTGGGTGTGTGTGTGTGTGTGTGTGTGTGTGTGTGTGAGAGTAACTCACTGATCTGGCAGCGGTCCCCCAGGGCCTGGAACTGGTCGCAGTCACACACACCTCCCTCCTGACACCAGCCCCCGTTAAGGCAGCCGCAGTACTCTGGAAGAGACACACACACAGCTGTTTTACACTCAGTTCACCTGCGGAGGCGGTGCTAATGGTATAGATACAGTATGCTTGCCAGGGGAGGCTGGTGGAGGTAGGAATCGGAGGACGGGCTCATTGTAATGCATGGAATGGAATAAGGAATTATATCAAACACGTGTGTTTGATACCATTTCTCGTTCCATTCCACGTGTTTGATACCATTGTGCGTGTGTGTGCATGCGTGTGTGTGTGCGTGTGTGTGTGTGTGTGTGTGCGTGTGTGTGTGCGTGTGTGTGTGTGTGTGTGTGTGTGCGTGCCTGGGTACCTGAGGAGGAATCTCTGGCTGTGTAGTTGTGTAGAACGCTACGTGGGAGAGCGGCCTCAGACAGAAGGGGTCTGAACGTCTGGAGGAAAACACACAGAGGTTACAAAACACGGTACTGTACGTCTGTGCATCTGCCCCATTATGTGTGTACCTGTCACACTGTGGGTACAGTGTGACTGTAGTGTATATGTGTGTACTTGCCCCAGTGTGTTCATAGTTGCCCCAATGTGTGTGTGTCTGTGTGTCCTACAAAGAGAGCTTTGTGCTGGACTGCGTATGTGGGTGCCCTGACCTCCTCTGGATCTCTTAGGTGTAGTGTACCAACCTCCTCCCCAAGGAGATCCCGTTTCCTCCGAAGTGCATTAGCCCTCCTGCACGCACACACACACATACGCACATTAGGAGGAGAGACAGTCAGGAGGGAGAGTTAAGTGCACTTTAGACCACTTGAATTCAAACTCTCTCCTTCTTCTCCCTCTCTCTTTCTCTCTTACACTCACACTCACACTCACACTCACACTCACACACACCTCATCCCAAACTGTTTCACTTAGTTTGAAACCTATGGATTGACCCCATACGGATGAATTGAATTCATCTAGATCACAGTAATGAATTGGCAGCAGATCCTGTGCGTGAGTGGCTCGAGACAGACAGGAGCAGATAGCTGCTAACCCTCAGGGTCACACATCAATACCTAATCAGTAAACATGTATATCCCACTCCGAGGAATCATCCCAAATGTACGCGTAGGTCAGATTCTTACCTCTGCAGTCTTCCCTCTGCTTCTGACAGCTGGCTGTAAACTCCTGAACAAAACAGACACTCATCACAACATTCAAATCATTACTAGCCTACAAGAGCTGTACAAATAACCCTTTATGATAACGTCACACATGGTTGTTAGAATGATTTGCACATAAAACAATGTATAAAAGCCTATATTTAATCATCATTTGTACAATCTATTTAGATAAATAAGACAGTCATATAGCCTCATGTTGGTTATTCTGGTTTAGGACCCTATTGAACAGCTTCCGACAAGTTATAGGTCACAGCAGGTTCCAATATCGAGGCTCTTAGGCTACTCTAGTCTACCCTAGGCTACTCTAGTCTACCCTAGGCTACTCTAGTCTACCCTAGGCTACTCTAGGCTAAGGGACAGGGGACTAAAAGTGGACTACAAAAAAAAACAGTGTATCCTGCTCATGAAAATAATGAGTGCTAAAGCTAAGCCGTTATGTATATCAAAACAACGACAGACATGAACGCTAAAGAAGCAACACTGTTACAAAAAACTGGAAAAAAGCAAAACTCATAACGCCTAACTGATACGTCAGGCTTATCTTGAAAACGTTGAAAACTATGTTGAAAACTACGTTGAAAACTAGGTTGAAAACGTTGCAAATTAGGTTGAAAACGTCCAAAAACAGAGACTTCACAGGTGTCCCATCACTGACAGCCCCGGCGCGTGGCTCTGCCGGTCGGAGCCCCGACTCACCTTCCAGTCTCAACAGGTGGAGGATTGAAAAAGAAAGAAGAAGAAACTGTTTTAGTGTCCGCTTGATGTTCATCTCAGAGTCCGGACGGAGTCCCACCGAAAACGTTAACGGTGCATTTCAGTAGACTGTCGGTGGTGTTGGTGGTGGTGGGGGTAGTACGGTGTCTGTCCGTTAACCAGGCTTCCCGCGGTAGGATCAACGCGCACGGACACCTGCTCGCGAAAGCCCTTCGGAGAGATGACGAGTGCGCCTGCGCACAGGTGAGGTCCACACCTCTCTCTCTCTCTCTCTCTCCTCTCTCTCTCTCTCTCTCTCTCTCCGTGATCTAACGGAGGAACGAACAAACCACCATCAAACCGACGAGAACACTACGGAAATCGCCTCCACTTCACTGTAGGACAAGGCCGGCGAATTTTGGTGGAGATAAAATAAAAATGGAAGAGGATCGGGCTGTAGTTTAGGAAAGTTCTCATTTTCAAATGGAACCGCTGAACTGGCTGGAGGTGACCTGCGATGATCATAAATGCAGCGAAAATGTAGCCTAAATGACTTTGGCAGTGGTAGAGTAAGGTGTAAATCATTACAACAGTATAAATAAAGTTGAGCTCAGCTTTAGATCGATCAGTCCGGTCCTGAAGGCCACATTATTCTTTTACACCTTCACTATAGACTTTTACACGGGAATAAAAATAGTGCAACTTAGCCTTGCGAGCAGTCTCAGAGTGCCCAACAGAGATTGATACCCTGTGTGTCATACCAGATTCCTAAAGCTTGCTGCCGCTGCTGTTTGTGTGTGTGTGTGTGTGTCTGTGCGTGTGTGTGTGCGTGCGTCTGTGCGCGCGCGCGCGCGCGCGTGTGTGTCAGACTGACCTCTGCTGGTCAGTAGTGCTTCTGTCAGCCCTTTTCTCATGAGTAGAATAGAATGTCTTAGTTTCAGTAAAAACATACACATGGGTACAAATCTAAGTATGTTTAATAGCATGATGATATACATGTTAAATCGTTTACACAGAAGTTTATACAGTGTATTGTGGGGTAGTCTTTAAGGATAGGGGTTTCTTTTTTGTGATGGGTAGAGGAGTTGGGGCAGTATTTGGGGTGTAGTAGTTTGGTGCTGTCTGTTAGGGAGATGGGTGTCATTGGGGGTTGGGGAGTGGGTAGTTTTGGGGTATTTTTACCAGAGATAGTAATTTCCATAAAGTAGCTATAGGTGCTGGTTGATGAGGTCTCAGTGATGTCATTTCTTGGCAGACAGAGCAGCGTTGACTTCCTCCTCTGTTTTCAAGCCGTGCCATTGGGCAATGGGCCGCCGGGGGTTGGCCAACATGTCTGACCAATGGCGTAGCTCAGTCCCAGTGCTGGCCCCACCCAGGTATACCTTCCCGATGGCGTCGTTCTTCCCAATCTTATCGTAGTCCAACACTGTCACTGCGACCTGTACCTTCTACACACACACACACACACACACACACACACGCGCGCGCGCGCGCACACGCACACATACACACACACACACGCACGCACACACACACACACAAACAGACACAGTCACCATCACCATCACATTACTTCTGATGGATAACAACAGTCAGTGTGTGTTTGTGTGTGTGTGTGTGTGTGTGTGTGTGTGTGTGTGTGTGTGTGTGTGTGTGTGAGAGAGAGCGAGTGTGTATATGTGCTTTGTGTTTTAGTGGATGTGCAGGTTTGAGTGAGTGTATCTGTTTGAAGTGCCCTTGAAACTGTGTGTGTGTGTGTGCGTGCGTGCGTGCGTGCGTGCGTGCGTGCGTGCACGCCTACTGTACCTGTATCTGTTCGAAGGGCACCTCGAAGCTGAAAGACTCGTTGTAATAAGGGTTGAGAGTGTTCTTTTTGGTGCTTGTTTTCTTCTTCTTCAGTCTCTTCCCGTTCTGCAGCAGATGGATCTTCACATAGGGGTCTGAGAGTGAGCAGGGAGACAGAGGTCAGAACAGCACAGCTCCTCCCAGCCTGGTGTAGTACAGCAGCGAGACAGCAGATCAGCTCAGTTGAAGACAGATCTACTGTCTACCTCTGACTCACCTGACAGGCCGCCCACGTCCATCTTCTTCAGGTTTTTAGCCTCCAGAACAACGACCGTCAGCTTCCCTGCTGTGGGAACATACCTCAGAGACAGGCAGATGTCACCTAACCGCTCACTCTGAGAGAGAGAGAAAGAGAGAGAGATACTGGAATGAGAATTTATTTTTCTTAAATCTCAAATGCATCTATCTTTCACCTTTTGATACACCTCCTTTACCCTTCTTCTGCCCATTCTCTCACCTCCTCCTTCTCTGCCTTTTGCAGCTCTCTCCACTCCTCCGTCATATGACTGAAGTCCACGCTGCTCATTGGTACTCGCAGTGCTCCAATCGCGTCGTGTTTTGAGAAACGGTCAAAGTCATACACTGTCATCACCAGAGTTCTACCGCCCATCTCAGAGTATGGTACCTAAACACCAAAACAAACACACACACACACACACACACACACACACACACACACACACACACACACACACACACACACACACACACACACACACACACACACACACACACACACACACACACACACACACACACACACACACACACACACACACAATCACCTAAGACTGCAATTTAAGAGGTTTGTACAGGTTAGGTGGGATGTTATTTTTCTTTAGGGTTAGGGGTTGTTAGGTTGCCATTAGCTGCCTGGTGAATGATCAGTATCACTGTAGAAATATGCCGAAATTCCACCCAGCCAATCAAAAGATAAGGTGAAACAATAATTACCATATTTTTTTATTCAATCCTTTCAGATCTACTGGGGTACTACTTGGGGTAGTAGGGGCAAGAGGTTCATTTAGGGTTCGCCATGAGTCTTAGCATTGTAGGGGTCAAGGGTCAGGTTTAGGGTACCTTAAAGGTGAAGGTCTCGTTGAAGGTGGGGTTGAGGCTCTTCCTGTGGACTTTAGTCTCAAACTTTCGCTTTTTGTCCGGGAGGAGATAGAGTTTAACGTAGGGGTCTGAGCTACCTCCCATATCCATGGCTGGGAGATCACTGGCCTGCAGGATACCTACGACCATCTAGGGAGAGAGAGAAACAGAGGGAGGGGGGCCAGGGTGAGGGAGGGAGACAGATGGAGGGGGGCCAGGGAGAGGGAGGGAGACAGAGAGAGGGGGGCCAGGGTGAGGGAGGGAGACAGAGGGAGGGGGGCCAGGGTCAGGGAGGGAGACAGAGAGAGGGGGGCCAGGGAGAGGGAGGGAGACAGAGAGAGGGGGGCCAGGGAGAGGGAGGGAGACAAAGCTCCTTTTCACACCTCTCATTCACATCCAACTTCTGTCCTCCAATTACCCTATCATGAGCATGAGTTTCTACACCTGCCTGTTGGATGTTTCCCATATCTGCCTCCTTTACACACACTGGATTTCTGTACCCCGCGCATTATTCACATATGCCTATCTTGGATTTTTTTTTTTATGCATTTATGAATCAAAGCCAAATGTTTTTCTCACATCAGAGACTCGTGTTAACGCCGACATCTCTGGTCGCAATGCTTTAGATCTATTAGGCATTGAAATCCATAGGTTAGTCTTATTTGCTGAAATACAAACATATACAGTACATACAGATAATATAAATATCAATAGA
>NC_139657.1:9373758-9376258 GCF_951799395.1 Argentina silus
AGTCTACAACCACACCCCACCCCTCTCCCCCTCTCTCTCTCTCTCTCTCTCTCTCTCTCTCTCTCACACACACCAACATTTGTCCCCTCACATGGGCACACATGGCACACTCACTCACTATAACAACACAGGTGGGATGTGTGTTCCTAACAAATGCTACACCGTGCATTTAGAAAACATGATTGTACTGTCAACATAATAGCTTGTGATTAGGCACACACACACGCACGCTCGTACACACACACTAGATAGACTACGTATATTGTTTAGTCTTTTTTGTTTCACCTCCAAACACCAGGAGGCGATATGCCGCCTCTGCATGCTGTGATCTGCATCTCTCCCGCGGAAGGAGTGAAGGAGGCTTCTCGTCTCTAGGATACAGAGGGAAGCTCCCAACCTGAGCGGGTGAGTTCGGTTCGACTAGGTTAGATTCGATTCGATGAGAATAGATCGAAGCTTTTACCAGTGAGCAATGACTGGAAAAGTATGTGACCGTGTCAACTGTCAGCCACTAGTGCGCATCATTTATATTGGTTTGATAACAGAAAGCATGTTGATCTGTCTCACCTGACGACGGCTGTGAACCGAGGCTAAAAATGCGCTTGATCTGAGCCATTTAACCACTGAGCGTCGCACTATCGCCTACTTGGAAGCCTCCACGAAAAACCTCCGTCCCAAATATGTTTTTCTTTCATGAATAAAAGAGACATAAACACATGTGCACGTAGCGCAGTGAACACTGACACTCCTAACCCATTCTCCATCAAAACAAAGCTTGATGCCAACCTACTAACCATCCTAAATCTTTGAAAAACACTCATTAATTCTTCCTGTTTGTGCATGTCCCACATTGATACCCAAGCCTCTACTCCGTTCCTACCGGCCCCGTCCTGGCTGGAGATAGGGGGACGGCGATGCCCTACGCGGAGAGTCTGCGTCTGCAACATGTGCTGCAGACGGTGTCGGTCCTGGAGTCGGTGGTCCTCCGGTGCTTCGGACCAGACGGAGGGCAGGTGCTGTTCATCCGAGACACTGGACACGTGGTGCTGAGTCGCCACGGAACACGCATCCTTACAGCGCTGCGCCTGGAACACCCACTCGCCAGGTAATTCATACATCATCTACACGCACGCACGCACACACACACACACACACACACACACACACACACAGAGGTGTGTACAGGACACCATTAACACAGCATATAAATACACCATATAAATACTTTTGGTCTCACTAAGTCAGGTTCCGAGATCAATCCGTTGTTTTTATCTGGCATACTGTGGGCCTAGGCAGACATGCCAAAGGATGTGGTGTCAGCCTTACACGTTACAATTCATCTGCAACATCTGATCTGTTTCAGCAGCGCCGCCTTGCTGATTCAGATGATATGCCGTACGGGCTTTGTGTCATTTGTCAGATTTTGTTTTCTGTGTGTGTACGCATGTGTGTGTGCTGCAGGCTTGGGATTGACCTGAATTGAAAAGTGTCTTAGTGAGGATTGTATTGATTGGTGACTTGATTTCATCAAACAATTCAAAAGTACTTGACACACAAATCAGTGCATGTGATTTCTCAATTCGTCAACTGGGATTTCATGACTCTTTGTATGTGTGTGTGTGTGTGTATGTGTGTTTATAGGATGGTGGTGGAGTGTGTGAGGAGTCACAGCGCTGTCACAGGGGACGGCTCCAAGACCTTCATCATACTGCTGGCCTCGTTGCTACGAGAGATACACACACTTGTCCGCAAAGCACCCTCGGCGATAATAACGCACACCCACAACATACCACGGGAGGGCGCTGCAGCGAAGCGGTTGGCTGAGCAGCTGCTGGCCTTTGGATTGGAGGAGCTTGGTGATGTCATCGCTGAGGGAGTCGTCCAGTATGGGTTACCCCTTTACCCCATAGGATGCGAAGCGACAGACACACACACCCCAGCACACACACGCCCAGACACACACACCCCCAGACACACACACCCAGACACACACACCCCAGCACACACACACCCAGACACACACACCCTGCGTCGTCTCCTAGGAGCGTTCCTCCACACCCGGCTTGGTCACAGCCACTCTGACATCATCAGCAGGCTCACCTGTGAGCTGCTCTCCCAGAGTTGCCATGGTGACCTCCCTTCCACCCTGCGCTTCATCGACACCAACTTCCCCGCCCTGCACACGGCCGTATCGGGCTTCCCCATTGGCTCCTCGCGCCTGCTGGAGGGGCAGGTTATACACCGGGACGCCTCTACACCCCACCCACTGGCCGACCGGCAGCCAATCAAAGCGTTGGTGGTGACTGAGCCCCTGTACCCAAACATGCTGATTGGAGGAGCTGTGTTGCAGCTGGGCGGGACCGACGGAGGGGAGAGGGGGGAGAAAGGGGGAGAGAAGAGAGGGCAGGGTGTGTTAGGGTACGGCGCCTGGTCAGAGAGGGGGCTGGAGTGTGTGTTTGAGACCCTGCAGAGTCTAGGTGTCACCCTCCTCCTCTCTGCG
>NC_139657.1:9386258-9426258 GCF_951799395.1 Argentina silus
AGAGAGAGAGAGAGAGAGAAGTTCTCAGTTCTTAGTTTGTCACTGGGGACACAACACAAGTCAATTAAACAAGTCAGTCTGGGGGGTCTGTTAGGAGCTCCTTCATCCAGAGTGTGTGTCAGAGGCTCACCATGACAATGGCAATGGTAATTCCCACTCCTCCTATGATGTGCAGCTTGGAGTCAAACACTTCATCAATGGCATCAGGACAGCTCTGCAACAATACACACACACACACATTTAAGTCAATCACATTCGCACGCACGCATGCACACACGCACGCATGCACACACAGGCACCTACACCACACACACACACACATCTGAATTTCCCCTAGGGATAAATAAAGTTTCTATCTATCTGTTTCTATCTATCTATCTATCTATCTATCTATCTATCTATCACACACACACACACACACATAACGCATACACCACACACAGGGGAACCATAAGCATGAGCTTGCAGTCTTGTGACAGTCCCTAGCTTTAATAATGCAGTGTTTCCATAGTAACCTGCTAGGGGGCTGACAGAGGTGGTCTGCAGTGTTCAGAAGGAGGGACACACACACATGCATGTGCTCCTCAACACAGTGGGACTTTACCTTCGTGATGAGCTGTTCAAGCCCGTCTCTTTGGGGACAGGTGTCTTTGGCGAAGTCCCCAACAGTGCCAGTCAGACCACAGCAGTCCAACTGTAACACGCACACATGCACGCATACACACACACACACACACACACACACACACACACACATTTAAAAGCCACATTATTATGTTCCACAAAGATTCAATCTTAATCTGAAACAGACTCAACACTCCCAGACTCAACACTCAGTCCACTCACCCCAGTCTGAATCAGTCGTAGAGTGTCTCTGAGCGTGTCCTGTGGGCTGGTCTTGTACTTGTTGTATGTCTCCATGTAAAACTGAGTGACGTCGTCAACCACCTACACAACAGGGCAGGGGAAGGGTTTTAATGTCACCATGTAAGGAGCAGGGGAACGGTTTTGAGGTAACACAGTTCCAACGTCTAACACAGCGTCTCTGTGTTTTGGCACCTTGCTCTGGTTGGAGAATCCCCAGATTACAGCGGCCACCTCAATCGCAAATATGATGAGCAGGCAGACGAAGAACTGCAACACAAACAGATACACATTAACCAGATAGAGAGAGAGAGAGAAAGTGTGTGTGTGTGTGTGTATATATGTGTGTGTGTGTGTGTGTCTGTGTGTGCATATGGTATGCGTAAGTAGCCTAACTGCCCCCAATTCACTCCCATGGCGAGAGAGAGAGAAAGAGTCTGTGCTTGGGTCTGTGTCAGACAGTAGAAGACTTGCTACACATTTTTACAGCTTAGCCTTGGGCCAACACACAGTGTTTCACACACACACACACACACACACACACACACACACACACACACACACACACACACACACACACACACACACACACACACACATTCTTAAGTGGGATAACACCAACCTCGGCTCAGGGTTTATCTGGGTGAGAAGCTAGCAGCTAACTGCCAAGTAATTCTGGTGCTGTCCCCATAGATCATCCAAAACACAGTGTTGAAATTGCCAGATAATCTTTATTTGGTTATTGTAGGATATGCAAGGAACTAGGAGGGGATCCAAGGACAGAGGGTTCTTGTGTAGGTGGAGAGGGGTACAGGGTACTGGGGTAGAGAAGGGATAGAGAGGTGTCTTACCAGGCCCAGCATGCATGGAGACTCCTTCATGGCTCCACAACATCCCAGGAACCCCACCACCATCATCAACGCTCCTGCTGCTATCAGAATATACACACCTACACACACACACACACACACACACACACACACACACACACACACACACACACACATACGCACACACACATACGCACACACACACATACGCACACACACACATACGCACACACACACATACGCACACACACACACACACACACACACACACACACACACACACACACACACACACACACACACACACACACACACACACACACAGACACACAGACACGATGATTAATGATTATTTTGGGTTGATATCCAAGAGAATTCTTCAAAATCTTACACACTCAGTCATACACTCCTCCTGGATGAGTGTGTTACCTGTGAAGAAGATATAGGGAGAGTCTGTTCCCTCAAACAGGCCCTTGGTCTTGGGATCGAATCTCAGCCACAACCCCACAGCCAGCACACCTGTACCTGCAAGCTAAATCACACACACACACACACACACACACACACACACACACACACACACACACACACACACACACACACACACACACACACACACAGACAGACACACACAGTTGTCCATTAGTCACAATAACACAGTCCAATCCACTTTGACATCCTCCTCCTCTTAACAACCCCTGTAGCTGATTGACATCAACTGTGTGATCTCACAGCACCAGGAACTAGGACCAAGGTCCTCAGCATGACTCATTTAGCCCACAGAGCTAAAGCCTCGGCATCAGCTCTGGGAGGTCACAAAATTATTCAGGCCTTCGGTAAGGTTAGTCATCATGTGAGATCAGACACCAAAAAAACCCCTCAGTTTCACATACTTGCACACACAGAACTGTAACGTCTTGTCCTGTTTCTTAGTTTATGTTTGTGGTTGTTTCATGTGATTCATTTTTTGTTTCCTGTTTGTTTTATCTTGCCTCTGGTTTCTTCACCACACTTCACCACCTGCCCTTGTGGGTTTCCCGCCTGAGTGATTGCTACTTGCACACACATAACATGGTAAATTTCCGTCGTGCATAAAAATATGCTGGCATGCCAATGAATGTACTGCGCAAATCATAAGGTGAGTGTAGATCTTGTGATGGAAAAATTAATGTTAGACGATTAGTACCTAATAGATTGTAGGAAAGGTTCACTTAGAATACTGTACTGTATTTTCACTGAACTGTTGTACTGCTATAATTTCCATTACATGCGGAAGCGTGTTGAATGCAAGAGTCGTGTGCAAAAGATGGTCTTTGAAGTGCTTACTGTCAGACACCAGTAAGCACTCAAGGTCTCCTTAATTAATTTTTGAAGACTGTCCAACCAGATACGTTTGATCATAAACTGCTGGCGTTAAGGGCCGTGTCATGCTGGGAAGCATCTGAACTTGAGTTGTATCTCAAAATAATGTATAATTGTGTGCTAAGTATTGTATGGAGGGAGCAGTACCAAGAGGTACCCAGAGGTTAAGAGCAGGAGCAGTACCAAGAGGTACCCAGAGGTTAAGAGCAGGAGTAGTACCAAGAGGTACCCAGAGGTTAAGAGCAGGAGCAGTACCAAGACGTACCAGGAGTGGAGTGGATGTAATATTTTTTAGATAGTCACGATGGGCTCGCCACCAACATTGTCACAACCTGATAACTGACTTTAGAAATGGGAGGGGAAACCACCTCGGCTTTGTTACTTGTAATAAAAGTCTCTGGAGAAACCATCAGCTCTAGTCTTTGGCATTTTATTTCAAAGTATTTCAGCATAGAATTCCTTGAGAATAATAGTAACACAAACCAGCGCCACTGAACCTGAAGAACAGTAGGCTTTACACACTTCAGGTGCAGGTGTACAAACTGTTTACCTCCAGAGCATGAACGGACAAGTCAACTGTACAGAAACAAAAACATTCAACAGCTTCAACCCCAGCAGCTGACACTTACAATCCTAATGGTCCTAAACAGGCTGTGGCCCCCCCTTGGGCTAACCCTTAGCCTAACCCTAACCCCCTTGGGCTGAGCCCAGGCAATGCCCCTGATTGGGGCTGAAGTCCCGCCCTAGCAGCCAATTGGTTCTCTTAAGCACGGCAGTCAGCAAGTTAGGTGGTGGTAATTGGCGCATCTTGGGCCAATGAGGTTGTTAGGCCACTCTGGTAACAGGCTTAACTGCAAAGATTTTGGGGGGCGTCTCTCTCTCTCTGTGTCTCTCTCTCTGTGTCTCTCACTCACCTTGGCCTTAAATCCTTTTTGTTTAATAAATACGCCGTGCCTCTGTGTGTTGAGCCTCTGTGTGTTGAGCCTCTGTAATTATCTCTCTTCACCGCCCTCCTGGCTGCCAAACCCTACGCCCAGCTACAAGGCATCACCTGGCAATAACTATTCAGATGGCTTCAGTCTAGAGCAGATCATGTGGGAAGAGGGTATGATGTAATGTGTGTGTGTGTGTGTGTGTGTGAGTGAGTGTTTGTGTGTGTGTGTGAGTGTGAGTGAGTGTTTGTGTGGTCTTGTGGGGTTCAGCATGACGCCAGCATCACTTAGGTGGTGGGTTCCATCCAGGTCCATACATACAACAAAAATGTAGCTATTTTAAGTCTTTCTGGATAACATCTATGATGTAACAGGCAGGCCAGAGGGTGTGTGTGTGTGTGTGTGTGTGCGGGCGCAATCTCACAGCAGGGAGGACAGAGGGAAGAAGTGGGACTTTATACCGTACTCTGCACTGGTTATCTGCTCTTGGCCCAATTCCTTCATCCAGCATCTACTGAAAGCTCTCATCACAAAATAAGACATGGACACACACACACACACACGCATACACATTTGTACACGCTCCCACATACATAAAGTGCACACACAGGGGAGATCTGAGTAGCTGACTGGTGGAGTTAGCCCGATTGTGTGACTATGAGTGAACTTGCTCTCTCTGAGTGATTGAGTTAGTCTGTGAAATCAAATCATGCTGGTTTTGCCCTCTGCTCTCAAATACTTAACAGGCAGATGCTTTCCATCACATCTAGCAAAAGCAATGTAATTTAGGGTGAACCACACACGAGAGAGTGGGACACCCCCCTATCTATAGCTGCTCTGATGAGAGATAATCATACGGTGGGTTCTCACAGTTCACACACACACACACACACACACACACACACACACACACACACACACACACACACACACACACACACACACACACACACACACACACACACACACACAGGACCACATCAGGACACACCCTTGCGGGCTGCAGAAACTATCATCCCATGAACACTAGCCTACATACATGCGCATACTATAGATTACGCAATCTGATCCTGCCTACATACATGCGCATAGATTCACAGAATAGAGACACCCCCACCCGGGCCGAATTATTAAAATGCCGTGCGCAGTCCACAGTCCAGGGCGCGCGCTGGATTTGGGTCACTCGGCCACCGGGGGATTATTCCACCGGTCCCTGCATGCGCGTGAGAGTCGATCGGCCACTTCTCAGTCCGGTCATGGAGGATGGATCGGCAACAGCGAACAATCACACCGCTCCACTTCTCCTCAGCGCGAGAAACATCCCGGGAATGAGAGTCGTTGAGACAATACACAATGAACGGCCATGTATCTGCCCCGTGTGGGACAGCCTGCTCCATACCTGGGTATAATAATGCAGACACGCACGGAGACTCTTGGATGGCTCCACAACATCCCAGAAACCAGAAACTCACCACCATCAACAGAATCTATACACACACACACATATATATACACACACACACACACACACACACACACACACACACACACACACACACACACACACACACACACACACACACACACACACACTACGAGCCAATAACTTAGGTTCTACTGTTATTCTAATCATACAGCGGCAGGCACCCATACTCACCCAGAAAACCAGGTTAAACGCGAACATGAGGTATTTGACACACATCTCTCCTCCCGACAGCGCGGCCATAGCGGCACTTCAGAGACAGCTCTCCTGTTCCTGTCGTAGGCTTCCAAACACACACACACAGACACACACACACACAGCAGGGAGACTCGTCAGAACAATCTGAACACAGTCGAATGAGGCAATCCGCTCGCGCGCTCTGAAGGCTTCTTGCCGACGCTCCGCGTCTCGCGCATCTAGTGCGCGTGCAGCGATCCACCCCCACAGCAAGAGAAACCACGGTGTGTCTGTCTTCTCTCTGTGTGTGTGTTTATGTGTGTGTGTGTCTGTCTGTCTTGTCTCTGTGTGTGTGTGTCTGTCTTGTCTCTCTGTGTGTCTTTGTGTGTCTGTATGACTTTGTTTGTTTGTTTGATAATTTCTCTTTCTTTCTTTTTTGTTGGTCTTTTTCATCAGTCATAAAATGTGGGTCTATAAAAGCCATGATAAGGGCGCCTACCACTTGTCAAATAGCCCTAACAGGCTACTTCAGTGATATATTATGTCGGTCTCGCATAGAAGCGGGGTTCTCCAGCAGCGGGTGCACGTGGTGACGTAGCCTCAGTTTACAGTGGCATTACGTCATACCTCTCAGACACCGATGTGCGCGTGGGATGAATGAATAAACAAACACATTAATGAACAGCGCGGACGAGGATCATTTCGCCCCTGGCTGGCATAAGATCAATTGTCCAATCTGCATCATCTGCGGTTCTGTTTGAACACACACACACACACACACACACACAGACAGACAGACAGACAGACAGACACACACACACAGGTGGTCAATACACTGTTGAAGGGTTGGGGGGAGTTTGCTCATTCTCTTTGTGGGCTGCAGTCCTGTTTGTGTGTCCTGACTCCTGATAGGGTAGGCTGAGTAATGCTTGTTTTTTTGGTGTGTGGTAGTGCTATAACAGTGCAGTCAGTGGTGCTATTGCGTGAGATATCTGTGCTGTGAGTGTGTTTTCTGTGTGAGATGTTTTGATTGGCACTGATATGAGTGTGTGTAGACTAATCACTCAGCTGTGTGATCAACTGGCACTTCCTGGTATTGTCCTGCTGGTGTGGAGGGGGCAGCGGGGAGGGCACTGAGATTGGACATAACACTCTCTCTCTATTCTCCCTATCAGTGCCCGTAAGACCCCCGGAGTCTTGCACATACACACACACACACACACACCATCATAACAGAAGGCTTCCTCTGCTATATAACTGCTCGTTCAGTCTGCGTGTATGTGTGAGTGAGTGAGTGAGTGAGTGAGAGAGAGAGCAGAAGACAATGTGCAATGGAGTGTGCATAGTCTGACCAAAAACAGGCAGCTAACCTTCTGGTTCCATTTGGATTTACCCTGTCTATTGTGGATTAACTGTGTCCATTCTGGACTAACTCTGAAGACTGGACTAAGTCTGAGGACTACCTGAACGCTGTGTCATGGAGGTACAGAACCGAAGGACTGAAGAAGGGGTCTTCTGGGATAGGCCAGGTGGTCTACAATAACTATGGGATAGAGTAAAGAAACGGGTTCTTACTGATGATCTAATTGTGTGTGTGTGTGTGTTTCAGCTGTGTAGGTGGATAGGGTGGAGAGAGCTCTTGGTCCTCCTGCATCTTACGGGTGAGTCACTCATCCTTGAATTAACCTGAGAGAGACTAGAGTGATCAGAGACATACTATACATCAGTTCAGACAAGAGGCAGGAGATTAATTAGTATGACAATTGAGCATGTTAATATTTGTGTCACCCAAGTGTGTGGTCATCACGGCAGTGGTAGGCACCTTAGATACGATGCCAGCCACTCGTCTGACTTAGTGAGACTATTTAGTAGCCCATAGACAGGGTTCTCTTTCCAGTATGAGACACTTCACCATTAGTGGAGAGGAACGTTGCTCATATACCCATTGAAGTGGGTTAATTTTTGCGCTTTATTTTTCGCACATGCAGATGACTGACTTAAACTGAAATATCGTGTAATTGTGTGTCTTGAGCTGTGAACACACTCACTTTGTGTCTTCCTTCTTGATCATCATCAGCTCCGCTCGCATACCTTGTGGGAGGCCAGGAATGAGTGCGCTGATCTATTCATTGACGTCAAACGTGTGTATGTGTGTTTTAGTGTGTGTAACGGGGCTGTCAGGGCGGTGCAGTCTGTTTGGTCGTCACCATGTTCACACGTTTGATGGAGTTCTGTATGAGTTCCCTGGAGACTGTAGCTACCTGCTGGCTGGAGACTGTCATCACCGCTCTTTCACTCTGCTAGGTAAGACACACACACACACACACACACACACACACACACACACACACACACACACACACAATGACAGTCAACACTGTTAAGGCACACACGATACAATACAATTTGGAGGTTTAGGGGGACTCCAGGATGCAGATCTTAAAGTGTGTGTGTGTGTGTGATCCCCAGGTGATTTTGCCCATGGTAAAAGGAATGGTGTAACTTTGTTTCTGGGGGAGGTCTTTGAGCTGCACCTGTCTGTGGATGGACGTCTCTCACAGGGAGAGAACAGGTTTGTGTTTGTGTGCTGTCTCTGGCCCTGGCCACTTTCAGGTCAGGCAACAACTGCTCCTTGGGGATAAAAAGTCTTTATTGAGTTTGATTGGATGTTTTTGCGCTTGTAGGTTATCCCTGCCCTATGCGTCTCATGCTGTGTTTGTGGGCTCTGAGCTGGGCTTCTACAAGCTCTGGAGTGAAGAGTTTGGCTTCTCCGTCACCATTGACAATGCAGCCAACATCGCCGTGACGATGACCAAACACCATGCCAACCGCACCTGTGGCCTGTGTGGCAACTTTAACGCTGTACCCGCTGATGACTACACCGCTCAGGAGGGTACGTGCCAGTGTGTGTGTGTGTGTGTGTGTGCGTGTGCAGATTTACTGGAATTAAGAAAGGGATCTGAGTCACTGCTCACTCAACAGCAGGAACAGGAGTGATCGAGAACAGGAAATAATACGAAGAGAGAGAGAGGGAGGGAGGGGGAGAGTAGAGGGAGAGTGAGTCTGAAGTGGAAGAGGGGAACTTCAAAGAACTGGCAGCGAGTGGAATCGAGGGGGAGGGGGACGGAGACGCTTTGAGGTCCTGAGGAGGACTGACAAAGTCACTTTGTGACTAACCTAACTTTTCAGCCCTAAAGATAAAAATGAAAGCCACCATTTAAGCAGCATTGAACATGTTTTTTTTTCAGTGTGTTATGTGTGTGTGTTATGGGGGTGTATGAGCATTTGACGCCTGCCTGCCTGTCTGCCTGTCTGAGTGCGTGTGTGTGTTGTGTTTTCAGGTTTCCTGACGGAGGACAGTTATGACTTTGCCAACTCCTGGGCTGTGAAAGGAACGGAGCAGCCCTGTCGACGTGTGTCCCCTCCCAGCCAATCCTGTAACAGCACAGCAGACACTCCCTCGGTGAGTGGACCAATGAGAGCCTTTGTGTGGATAGACACATTATTACATCAAAAAACATTCCTCATTCTTTCTGTCTATAAACTCATTCAGAATACTTCAGTTTAGCATTTCTGCCATGTCCTGTCCTAACCCCCCCCCAATGCCTCTTAATATTGTGTCTAGGACATATCCATGGTATTCAATGTGTGTGTGTGTGTGTGTTTCTAGGCCTTGTCCAGCTGCAATGTGTTGCGTAGCTCCAGTTTGTTCCTGCAATGTGCCCACCTGGTGTCCCCTGAGGCCTTCCTGTCCCTGTGTGAGGAGGAGGTGTGTCACTGTGGCCAGAAGGAGGGGCCAGACTGCCACTGCAGCGTCCTACTGGAGTACGCCCGGACATGTCACGCCCACGGCCTGCTTCTGCACGGCTGGCTGGAGGAAAGCCAATGTTGTGAGTCAGAGAGAGAGAGAGAGAGAGAGAGGGGGGGCCCTAAGGGTCATCAGTCTCTAACGTGTGTGTGCTTGTAGCCCCTAGGTGTCCTATAGGGATGCAGTACAGTGAGTGCAGCAAGTCCTGCTCTACAAACTGCCAGAGTCTCAACATCCAGGAGGTCTGCAAGGAGGACTGTGTGGACGGCTGCACCTGTCCAGGTAAGCTTGTGTCTCCCTGCACCTTGCTCTCTCAATAAGGATAAGGTGTTTGATGATGATGGCTTCGTGGAAGTATCACAGCGTTGTGGTTTAATTGTGTGTGTGTGTGTGTCAGTGGGTAAGGTATTGGATGGAGATCGGTGTGTGGAGGTGTCTCAGTGCTCCTGTGTGCACATGGGGCGACACTTCCCTCCTGGATCCAGCATATCCCAGGACTGTAACACGTGGTGAGTACACTGAGGTGAAATGACACCATGTCAACTGTCGATACATCGTGGGTGTTGGGCTTTAGTCCTCTCATGTCCTGGTGTATCATGAGCTTGGAATGTACCGGAAGTATGTTGGAATGGTTCGTAACTCTCTGAAGGGGTTTTTCCTGTAACAATATGTCCCTTGATGTTCCTTTTCTTACCAGCGTGTGTCGCCACGGCTCCTGGGAATGCACCAATGAGGGCTGTGCAGGTGACAACACACATGCACACACACACACAGAGTACTATACCCAGTAAATATTTTCATACCCAATTTAAACTATAATTACAATTTCTGTGCAGGAGAGTGCTTGGTGATGGGACAGTCCCACTTCAAGACTTTTGATAACAAGTTCTTCACCTTCGCTGGACAGTGCCAATACCTTCTGGCCAGAGACTGCACAGATGGACAGTTCTCTGTCATCATAGAGACTGTGCAGGTACTGTAACACTCACCAATATGGTTCTTACTTATAGCTTCATTGCCATTGTATGCAAGTAGGGTCGCCATTTAGGCTCCTATTGCCAAATTCTCCATAACTCACTCAATAGCAGCTTCACCATTTCTGTCAACCATTGTTTGACTCTCTACCACTATATCCCCCCCCCCCCCCCCCCCATGTACTGTGTGTCATCCATCTTGGCTCTTCGTTATTGTGTTTCAGTGTGCGGATGAGCAGGATGCAGTGTGCACGCGCTCAGTGACACTCACCCTGCCCTCACTTGAGAACATGACAGTGAAACTGAAACATGGAGGAGCCGTCTCTGTCAATGGCATGGACATCCAAATGCCGCTCAACCATGGTAAAAAATACACACACAATAGAGAACAGGTAGTATAAGTCTACTGTATATTGTAATGGAAGATCAATTAAAAATATTATGTCTATGAGAGTATTTGAAGATACTGTATGTGTGTTTGTGACTGTAGCGTGTGTGTGAGTGTTAGTATACTGTATGTTACGCACACCAGCCCAGGTCTAGGGGATGGGTGAGACATGTAAACATAGAACACACGCAGACAGGTACAATGGAGTAAGAACAGTGAAAAACAATGACAAGGAGACAAGTTAAACAGTGTAATGATGATTTATTGTACCAAGACTAAGGGATAGAAGGGGGGAATTGTGCCCAAAGAAAGAAGCAAAAAGAAGGTAGTCCCTAAACTAAGACTAACCTATACCTAAGAATGTCGCTAGACACAGTCGAGCACCAACACTCTAAGCTAACCGAAAACACAACAGATGGCACCTGCCCCAAACTAACCTGGCCAAAAGAAATGTCTCAGGACACGATCATACGTTTTGGTGATACCTAAGTGACCGGACCACACATGATCAGACTAGGGACCACACGTGATCATAGACTAGGGACCACACGTGATTATGGGCTAGGGACCACACGTGATCATGGGCTAGGGACCACACGTGATTATGGGCTAGGGACCACACGTGATCATGGGCTAGGGACCACACGTGATCATGGGCTAGGGACCACACGTGATCATAGGCTAGGGACCACACGTGATCATGGGCTAGGGACCACACGTGATCATGGGCTAGGGACCACACGTGATCATAGGCTAGGGACCACACGTGATCATAGACTGGGGACCACACGCGCTGACGGTACACTGTGGGAACAACACTCTGAAAAACAGCACTCCATTCACTAGGTGAACTATGAGAAGTCCACTTGTGCATCAAGAGTCCATTTTCTAAGAAGTAAGCTACCTCCCTCTGTTTAGCTTCTATGGGAGGCACTACTGATGAAAACACTCATCCAGGGTAGTGTCCTCCTTTTGACTGGCAATGAGCTTTTCACGAGTGACTGACGTGGGCAAAATATCTAATGTAGGGCTACTATTGGCCCACTTATCCTTCACAATCACGTCCTTGTTAGGACACTTCAACGATACAAGAGGAACACTTGGAACCTCGTCACTAGCAAACACGTGTTATAGCAGAATGAGCCAAGTCAACCACGTCACTCTGTCGATGTGACTGCGCACGGGTGACAACACGAGTGGAAAGCGTTGGGGAAACCGTTCGCCAAGCCATCAGGCAAAGAGTGGGTATCGGTCGTGTCAAAGACCTCCGACACAGGCATCACTCTTCCACCTGCTATGTCATTTCCCAAAATGAATGCCACGCCGTTCATTGGGGGTTTGGGTTGAACACCAACCCTGAAAAATCCGGACACCAGACCCAAGACCAGATGTGCTCGATGCAAAGGCACTGGCACTAAACCCAGTTCAACACCCTGTGACATCACATGCGACCCGCAGTTCGTTTCATTTGACCAGGGCAGAGCATCGGTGCGGATCAGGGACTGCGCAGCACCAGCATCCCTCAGGATTTGGACTGTACGTTGATGTTTGGGGTTGCCTGTCAACGAAATCAACCCTTTAAACATGAACGGGTCATAACTAGGGTCGGGAGTAATAGGAACACAGCTAATAGGCCTAAGAGGCATTTCTTCCACTGAATGAGACAATGCTTTCATCAACCCAACACCTTTTGGGCGTGAGGGGGACTGAACTGCTTGCGTTTTAGCATAAAACAGTCAGAAATGACATGCCCAGTCTGATGGCAGTATAAACACAGTCTTCCTGTGGGCGTCCTTGAGAGGCTACTGAGCGGCAAGAATGAGGAGTAGCTAACGCCGGCCTACTCTCGGCACGAGAACATGTCAAGACCTACACACAGTCTAGCGCCAACACTCTAAGCTAACCGAAAACACAACAGATGGCACCTGCCCCCAACTAAGTAGTGTATATGGACAAGAGTAACCTACATGCCTTCTCTCCTGTAACCGGAATGAAAATACAATGGATGAATTATGAAGGAATAAGGTCTGAACAGAGAACTGTCACAATGAATTTACACACACACACACAGATCTTAAAAAGGGTTTAAATACCTCTGGCTATGGAGGTGATGAGGAATGAGGCGCAGCTGAAACAAATTGATTGCCAAAATGCCTGAGAAGGATGGAGATAGGTAGAGGGACGGAAACGCAACAGAACACAAGACAACCAAAACATCTGTAACACTGCACATACTGTATGTGTGTGTTTGTAGTGTGTCTGTGTGAGTGTTAGTGCACTGTACATTCTGTATGTGTCTGTGTGAGTGTTAGTGCACTGTACATTCTGTATGTGTCTGTTTGTGTCTGTGTTAGTGCACTGTACATTCTGTATGTGTCTGTGTCTGTGTTAGTGCACTGTACATTCTGTATGTGTCTGTTTGTGTCTGTGTGAGTGTTAGTGCACTGTACATTCTGTATGTGTGTGTTTGTGCAGGTCGCCTGCGTGTGCAGAGGTCTGTCCAGTCTTCAGTGCGTGTGAGGTTTGGGCAGGACCTGCATCTGGACTGGGACGGGCGGGGCCGGGTGCTGCTGAAGGTGAGAGACAGTTGACCAGTGGAAGTGTGTGTGGACTGTGGACTACTGGAACCTTTGTGACTCCTAACATATATGCCATTTAGCTGACATTACATTGCAGTGAGTGCATACATTTCAGTATATATGGTCCCAGCGGGAATCAAACCCACAACCTAAGCGTTGTTAGCGCCATGCTCTACCCACTGAGCCACAGAGGACCACAACCCTAACCACCCTAACCTTTGTAACTCTGCCTCAGCTGGGTCCGGTGTGGGCAGGGCAGACCTGTGGTCTCTGTGGGAACTACAACGGTAATCAAGGGGATGACTTCCTGTCTACCGCTGGGCTGGTGGAGGCAGGGCCACAAGCATTCAGCCAATCCTGGAGAACCAACGGAGACTGTGACACACCCCATCGAACAGAGACTGACCCCTGTTTACTAAACCCTAAGAGAGGTGGGTACACACACACACATTGTTGGGAAAGCTACTCAGAAAATGTAGTTAACCAAATTACTTTACAATTGAAGAAGTTAAACTACACCACCTCTCTACCCTTGAGAGAAATCTAGTTCGTCAAACTAAAATGACTAATTAGTAGTTCATTAAAAGTAGTTCAATAATTCCAAACTACTTCATGAAACAACACAAAATGAAGAAACCATGACTGCAACAACAGATCACTCTGGAGTCGAATGTGAACAGGATGTGTAATTGATTACACAAAGAGGAAAGTTGTTGAAACACTTTGTAGAACATGTTTCTAAATCCTGTTACTTCAACATACTACGTCAAGTTGTTGCAAACAGTAGCCCCGCAATTCGACTTGCTCCGACCGTCCCCTCAAATCCCCGACACAAACCAGCTACAATGCTAACAATTCGACAGGGGGTATTTTAATTTGAGGAGTGGGTTTACCATCTCAACTCGGTTACACGGTAATTACTTTACAACTGTTTTTGACTGATCCTTCCCAACATTGAAGCGCTGCTCACATTAAGCAGGCAGCGACACTGTAAACTAGTCTTGGTAGAACTAGACCACCTTGCTGCCTGAAGGCTAATCACCTCGCTAACCACCATTAGAGCTAGCTGTACACAATAGCTCCGTATGCAATTTATTCCGACAATACATTCAATTACAGACAAGTGTTTATGCATATTTCTACTCCATTTGGGAATTATGGATAATCTAGGTCAGACTCCAGCGAGATTGCTAGGCTAGCCAGAGTCAAACCTAGGCTACCGATTAGCTACGAGACGTCGGGTAGCTAGCTAGGTAGCTAACAATCTCACCTTGACACGTGTTGTTAAGTTTGTATTCGACGTCTTTGCTGTGGAAAGTGAAACTTTGGGTTTGCACAGCTCACATGTGAACACATTAAGTATTTTTGGTGGAACTAGTTAGTTTAATACATTTTCCACGGTGTTTCTGTGTCGTTTTGGTCCATACTGTACTGCGGCTCGTCCAAACCAGTTGGTGTTACCGAAGAAGGCGCGAAACTGAGTCTAATATACACGAGACGTACTGTGGGCGTAACCAAGTGGAAAGGGGGCGGGGTCTATAGGGGGGTATATTAGACTCAGTTTCGCGCCTTCTTCGGTAACACCAACTGGTTTGGACGAGCCGCAGTACAGTATGGCCCAAAACTACACAGAAACACCGTGGAAAATGTATTAAACTAACTAGTTCCACCAAAAATACTTAATGTGTTCACATGTGAGCTGTGCAAACCCAAAGTTTCACTTTCCACAGCAAAGACGTCGAATACAAACTTAACAACACGTGTCACGGTCAGTTTGTTAGCTACCTAGCTAGCTAACCAGTACAGTAGACGTCTCGTAGCTAATCGGTAGCCGTAGGTTTGACCCCGGCTAGCCTAGCAAACTCGCTGGAGTTTTTTTGAAATTTGGCGAATTTTGAAATCCAAGGCCTGGAATAATAAGGAAATTCCTATTTATTTTCTGTGTGAATACTTTTTAGTGAGTAGTGACAGTAGTTATCTACCTGGTAAAAAAGTAGTTAAGTACTGAAAACACTAATATTTGAATTGAGTTTAACTACCACCAAGCCACAGCAAAATCTATTTAAACTAATAGTTGAGCTACATGTAGTGGAACTACTACTACACCCCCCCCCCCCACTCACTTTGTGTCCTCTTTCTCCCTGTAGTGCGTTTTGCGGAGGAGAAGTGTTCTGTGATGATGTCAGAGGCGTTTGGTGCATGTCACTTCCTGGTTAACCCTGGGCCCTTCCTGAAGTTCTGTCGCTATGACGTGTGTGCGTGTGCTGATGGGGAGCAGTGTCTCTGCTCAGCCCTGGCTGCCTACGCTGCTGCCTGCTCCGCTAGGGGGGTGCTGCTCAACTGGAGATCACCCTCACTCTGTGGTACACACACACACACACACACACGCTTAGGCATACACAATAGGCCAAACACAGCACCGTAGGTTTGAGCACCACCTGTCAAAGTACAGGAGAGCTGTGGCCCCTGTGAATACACACACACTCACAGACACACACACACACACATATACAGTACACACATATACAGTAGGCCAAACACAGCACCATAGGTTTGAGCACCACAAAGTACAGAAGAGCTGTGGCCCCTGTGAATACACACACACACACACACACACACACACACACACTTTACTGCCACTAAGTTCCTACAGCAACTCCACTTCCGCCCAAGTTTCTATGTTTGATGTTCATTTTGTGTTGTTTGTGTTCCTTGCAGCGCTGCAGTGCCCGGCCGGCCAGGTGTACGAGCCGTGCGGGAGTGTGTGTGCGCGGTCGTGTCGTTCCCTCTCGGGGACGGAGCGGTGCGAGGCGGACAGTGTGTGTGAGGAGGGCTGTTTCTGCCCCCTTGGCCAGTACCACAGTGACTCTGGAGAGTGTGTGACTGCGGACCTGTGCCAATGTCAGCATGACGGACAGCTGTACCAACCCAACGACGTCTACGCTGATCACAACAGCATCTGGTCAGCCTGGGTGGGGCGGGGGGGAGGTTGACGTTGAGGGTTGTTTTATGTGTGTGTGTTTATCTTAGCGGTTGTTGTTTCTACATACACACACATACACACACACACACACACACACACACTCACACAGTTAAGTACACACACACACTCACACAGTTAAGTACACACACTCACACAGTTAAGTACACACACACACACACACACACAGTTAAGTACACATACACACACACACACACACTTAAGTACACATACACACACACACACTCACACAGTTAAGTACACACACTCGCACACACACACTACACTTACCTCTGTCTAACGGACTCTCTCCCCATATGAATACTGTTAAACCTGTGATGTGTGTTTGTGTGTGTAGTTACTGTGAGAACGGCTCCATGCACTGCAGCTCCAATGAGATGAGTAGCGTCATGCTGTCTGACCTCTTCTATGATGACGATGAAGGCCCACCCTCCAGAGGTGTGTGTGTACGTGTGTACGTACCTAACTGTGTGTGTGTGTGTGTGTGTGTGTGTGTGTGTGTTTGTGTGTGTGTATGTATATATATATACTTAACTGTGTGTGTGTGTGTGTGTGTGTGTGTGTGTGTGTGTGTGTGTGTGCAGAGCGGCGGTCAGCCCCCTGTGCCCCTCCTCTGAGGCGTGTGAAGTGTGAGGGAGGGGAGCAGGGGATGGAGTGTGCTCGTACCTGTCAGAACCTGGACCTGCCCTGCCTCAGCCTCGCCTGCATCCCGGGCTGCCTCTGTCCCCCAGGAATGGTATGCGTGTGTGTGTGTGTGTGTGTGTGTGTGTGTGTGTGTGTGTGTGTGTGTAAAAAAGAGAATTTCTAATATGCATGAAACTGTGTTCTTATCAGCCTGAATAGTTTAGACAACACAACCTTGATGCACTACTATTGTCACTGTTTTATTATTCCTATATTATATTGTATTGTTGATTGTTGTTGACTGTTATTGATCGAGGAGCAAAATTCCAAAGCATTTCACTCTATCAATTACGGGCTGTATGCGATGTACGTGACAAATAACATTTATTTGATTTGATTTGAAAATGATAACTCGAATGATGCCAATAATGTTGATTTCAAAGACTGATTGGTTGATTCTTGTAGGTTCGCCATCGGAGAGAATGCATCACCCCAGAACAGTGTCCCTGTTACCATAACAACAGAGCCTATGCCCCTGGTCAGTCCATCGCTATGGACTGTAACACCTGGTAGGGGAAGTCAATGTGTGTGTGTGTGTGTGTGTGTGTACGTGTACGTGTGTGTATGTGTGTGTACGTGTGTGTACGTGTGTGTGTGTGTGTGTGTGTGTCTCTAACAGACTCTCTCCCCTGCAGTGTGTGTGAGAACAGAAAGTGGCGTTGTACAGAGAAGGTGTGTGATGGAGTGTGTCGTACGGTGGGGGAGGGCCATTACATCACCTTTGATGGCCTCAAATACTCCTTCCCAGGCCTCTGCCAGTACGTTCTAGTACAGGTAAGAGGGATTGGGAGAGAGAGAGAGAGAGAATGTCTTTAGTATTTTGTTTTGGTGTCTTTTTGTTTTTCACTTATTCTGTGGATGACACACTGAAGCTCTGTATGTGCTCTCCATAATATGACATTATGTCTCTTCCTCTCTCTCTCCCCCCCCCCCCTCTCTCTCCCCCCCCAGGACATGTGTAATGGGGAGGATGGTTCGTTCCGTGTGTTGGTGGAGAACGAGGCCTGTGGGATTGTGGGCCATCGTTGTGCTAAAGCTGTCACAGTCTTCTACAAGGGAGGACTGATCACCATGCAGCATGGCGAGGTAGACACACACACACACACACACACACACTAATAAGACTTTATAATCTGTAATAAGGCTTTATAATCTCTAATAAGGCTTTTGGCTCCACACGCATTGGTCAATAGTCTTAATCCAAAAGAGCAGCAGATTAAACACGCAATATACAGTACAGTGTAAGAGTGCATATGTGCATATAAGAGTCCACAGAGGTGGTCGAGGTAACACACTTATACACATACACACTTATACACATACACACTATTGACATACACACACACACACACCGACTCTCAAGCACGCACACACGTACGTACAGTACACACGCACGCACACACGCGCACACACACACACCATACTCATTCACAAACACATGTATACATGCACCAATGCTCTCTATTTGTGCTCCTTCCTCTTGTCGTGGAACTCTATTTCTTATCAATAAAGAGAGTACTGACAAATGACTTCAAACTTCTAGAAGCTTTATTTTAATGCTGCAGCAGAGAGCCCCGTTAAGACACGCTAAGTAAGCATGTGACCCCAAGTGACCCCCCGAACATCAGTGGCAGACCTCTTTATATAGTTAGTTCTGCTCATACATTATTTTGAGATACAACAGGATATAAAACACAGGTCAGATGGTTCCCACAGCCTTACACAACCCTTAACGTCAGCAGTTATGATCAATCAGTCGTGTCTTGGTTGGACGGCCTCCAAATAAGGAGACTTTGAGTGCTTCCAGTCTGGCAGTCAGCACGTGGTTTGGTCTGCGCATCTTCAAGGACCATCTTTTGTACACGACCCTTGCGTTCAGCCCGCTTCCGTATAGAATGGAACATTCCAGCAGTACAACGGTTCAGTGAAAATACAGTACAGTATCCTAAGCGAACCTTTCCTATTTATCGATTAGGTACTAATCATCTGACATACATTTTTTTTTACGATCACGCTCTCCATCTCTGTAGGTGAAGATGAGGAAGCCGGTGTTGAAGGGGACGCAGGTAGAGATCATCCACTCTGGTCAGTTCTACATCCTGCTGCTGGGGAAACACATCAGCATCAGCTGGGACCAGGGGACTCACCTGCTGGTGCACATTTCAGCCCAGTACAGGGTAAGACTACTGGACTACATACACACCTGCTACTACACTACTGGACTACATACACACCTACTACTACACTACTGGACTACATACACACCTACTGCTACACTACTGAACTACATACACACCTACTACTACACTACTGGACTACACACACACCTGCTACTACACTACTGGACTACATACACACCTGCTACTACACTACTGGACTACATACACACCTACTACTACACTACTGGACTACATACACACCTGCTACTACACTACTGGACTACATACACACCTGCTACTACACTACTGGACTACATACACACCTGCTACTACACTACTGGACTACATACACACCTGCTACTACACTACTGGACTACATACACACCTGCTACTACACTACTGGACTACATACACACCTGCTACTACACTACTGGACTACATACACACCTGCTACTACACTACTGGACTACATACACACCTGCTACTACACTACTGGACTACATACACACCTGCTACTACACTACTGGACTACATACACACCTGCTACTACACTACTGGACTACATACACACCTGCTACTACACTACTGGACTACATACACACCTGCTACTACACTACTGCTTCATCCGTGCAGGTTACTACTCTGTGGTGATATGGTGTCTACTGCATGACTCTCTGACTCTGTGTGAATATGTACTTCGTAACTGTGTGTGTGTACGTGGTTGTGCATTTGTCCGTGTGTGTGTGTGTGCGTGTGTGTGTCTGTGTGCGTGTGTGTGTCTGTGTGCATCTGTGTGTGTGTCTGTCTGCCTGTGTGTGTGTGTGCGTGCGTGCGTGCATGCATGTGCATGTGTGTGTGCCTGTGTGTGTAGGAGCGTGTGTGTGGTCTGTGTGGTAACTTTGATGGGAACATCAACAACGATCTGCTGAGCAGCAACAACCAGCTGGAGGTGGACTCCGCCCACTTTGGCAACTCCTGGAAGGTCAAACCCAGCTGTGCCGACGTCACGCAGGTAGGACATCGCTATAGCAACCATGTCCTCACAACACGATCCGTACCACTATAGCCACAGTTATATACAAAAGCAGTCTCTCTCGTCTCGCCTATTGACTCGTGTGTGTGTGTGTGTGTGTCTGTGTCTGTGTCTGTGTCTGTGTCTGTTTCTGTGCGTGTGCGTGTGCGTGTGTGTGTAGCTGCCCTCTCCCTGCAGTGAGAACATTGTGAAGCTAGTAACAGTGGAGCAGTCATGCCGTGTGCTCACTGGCCCCCTCTTCAGGGAATGCAGCAGCCAGGTGAGTCACACATACGACACAGAGGAGTGTGTGTGTGTGTGTGTGGGTGTGTAATACACTCGAAAATGATATGAACACCGACATAATCTGTTCAACTGTCATAACCTACATGACTTACTGAGATTTGTAAATTTGTTTATTTTGTTAATATTTTGCTATTTTCTACATTTTCTGTCAATACTTGCCATTGTTTTCTATGTCCCATGCACCAACCTCACCAAGTCAATTTCCTGTATGTGCAAATATACTTGGCCAAATAAAACAATTCTGATTCTGGTTCTGGTTCTGACACTGTCCCCCTCCCTAGGTGGATGCAGAGCCCTATGTAGAGATGTGTGTGGAGGCAGCCTGCTCCTGTCCGTCGGTCGGCGACTGCGTGTGTTTCTGTGATGTCATCTCAGCCTACGCTCAGGCGTGCTCCGAGAGGGGCGTGTCCGTCAGCTGGAGGTCCAATGACCTTTGCCGTGAGTCAGGCCACACCCCCTCTGTACTGTACAGTAGTCTGAGAAAGACTGCACTGACACCTGCACTGTCCTGTGTGTCCATTTTGTGTGATGAGTGCATTTATGTGTGTGTGTGTGTGTGTGTGTGTGTTTCTTAGCCATGAGCTGTGAGGAGCTGAATTCTCCAGAGACAGCTTTAGGGGCGGAGTTATGCCAGTGGAGGTATAACACCTGTGGCTCTGCCTGTCCAATCACCTGCCAGCACCCAGAGCCCCTACCCTGCCCACTCACCTGTGTGGAGGGCTGCCACGCCAACTGTCCCCCAGGTAACAGACACACACACGCACACACACACACACACACGCACACTCTCACATTGCTCTGTACACATAGATGCACAGTGCAGCTAGATGGAACCCTTTCTCTTCTCCACCGCAGGGCAGCTATTGGATGAGGTAGCCATGCAGTGTGTTGATCCCTCCCACTGCCAGGTGTGTGTCCATGAGGGCGAGAGAATCTCCCATGGCAACAAGGTCATCCTGAACCACAACGACCCTCAGCACTGTCAGATATGGTAACACACACACACACACACACACACACACACACACACACACACACACACACAAAGAAGAGAAATACACACAGTGTACAGTTATTTAGCTCTTTGTTCTAAGTATGTGCCTCCAAGGCATGTGTAGTTTGCTTATATCTGTTTGTGTGTGTGTGTGTGTGTGTGTGTGTGTGTGTGTGTGTGTGTGTGCTGCAGCCACTGCGAAAACAACACCCTGAGCTGTAAGGTGTGTCCTCCCCCGGACATCTTCTCCACTCCGACCCCGACCCCAGCCTTCACCACGCCCACCGCCCTGCCCTTCTCCACCATGATGCCCGAGGGCCATTGCGACCGCGCCATGGACCTGGCCTTCCTATTGGACGGCTCGGCGGCGCTGAGCGAGGAGGACTTCCAGGCTGCCAAACAGTTCATCCTGGGGGTGGTTGAACCCTTCCGCATGGGCTCTGCTCACACACGCGCTACAGTACTGCTCTTCCACTCCGGAGTGAAGACCTACGACATGCAGGTAAACACGGTCTATCATCTAGTCTCTAGTCTAGCCTCTAGTCACTTGACCAACTAGTTGACCTGACCAACATATGTTTGAACTTGAACCCTGAACCATTGATAATACTGAGCCCTGCCTCTTGCTCCTGCTCCTGCTCCTCTCTCTCTCTCTCTCTCTCTCTCTCTCTCTCTCTCTCTCTCTCTCTCTCTCTCTCTCTCTCTCTCTTTCTCTCTCTTTCTCTCTCTCTCTCTCTCTCTCTCTCTCTCTCTCTCTCTCTTTCTCTCTCTCTCTCTCTGTGACACATGATTAGCACTCTAATCTGTCTTTGTTCTCAACGCTACCAGAAAAAAAAAAAATATGCTCAAGTTTACCATGTGAAATGTTAGCACTATTATAGTGATCTTAACTTACACAGAAGCCCTATGTGATCAACATGAACGTATGAGATAATGATCATGTTTTTTTTTCTCCATTATTAGAGGGGAATCCACTCATATTTGAGGTATCAGATTATTCTCCTCTACAAATCTTTTGCTTTTCTTTTCTCACCGACATTAAATGTAAAACAAATCCCCATGGGTTGTGTGATTGACCATGACCGATGCTGTTAGCGGTCTCACATCTTAAGAGGAGGTTTTTACCACCTCCTGTGGTGACTGACTGCAGTCTTGCAATAATGCATTTTGTATATTTTCAAGGATTTATGCAACTTGCAAAATTCAAGGAGAAGAGTTACATAGAGGCCTTAAAAGACCTACTCCACAATAAGTCATTGTAGTTGTCATGCTTGATCTTTGGTAGATCCTTCAACTTTTTTGAATGACTTAAAACATACCTTTTTACAATATACAACAGTGATTAAAAAACGATTGCCTTTAAAAAAAAGAAAGAAAAGAAATGCTAATCAACATGGAAAACAGGGCCTTCGTGACTATAACCTTGACCTTCTACCTCAGGACTCTATGAAACCAAATTGAGAGCATATTTACAGATACAGTGAAATAACTACTTATTCACTGTCAACTGTTTCACACCAATTATCATATGTACACCCTGAATGACGCATCCCGAAGCAGAAGGAGGTAGCAGGAAGAGATTATCATTTAAAGAGAGGCTTTATTGGGTGGAGAAAAGGACATCTGAGGGAGTAAATGTCAAGGAAGTTAAAGGATTACAGTTTGGATTATTTGGAGGGAAAGCTTTGTCATTATGAACAGTCTATCAGGGCTAGTATTTAGGATGACACAGAAGCGGAAGCTTAGCATGAATGTTTTTGACTTTAGGGTGTGATTAATATGCCTCCTTTCATTTTCAATGGGGGGGGGGGGGGGTGTACCTTGTAGGACATTAAGATGTGGGAATAATTCATAGCTCTGGTTGGATTGGGATAGAGGTAGAGGTCTGTTTTTTTTAAATAATATATCAGAGATACAGCTAAGATGACATTCTCTAAGAAGAGGCTTGTACAATAGTATTTAGGGTTGAGAATGTACAGGCTCTGGGTTCTCAGTGGCGTAGCACACTAAGGCGATTACCGTATCATCGCAAGGTCCCTGGTTCGATTCCGGCCATCGACATATCTTGCATGTCATCCCTCCTCTCTCTCTCTCCCATCCTTCCTGTCAATCTCTACTGTCTCTATCCCAATAAAGAAGAAATGCCCTAAAAATATATTTAAAAAAAATAATTAAAAAAAATGTACAGGCAGGTCTAGTATGCTCTCATTCATACCCTTTAAGATAACCAGTTCTATCGGGGTTTCCCAACTTCTAAAGGAACTGGTGAAACTGACACTCCTCAAACCTTCACTATATCAAACTATACCCTCATCCTCCAGTGTAAAAAGGGAATGAGACACAGATTCACTGTTTAACAACAATTCAATTGATTCAACAAGCTTTATTGGCACGGTAAGACGTCATCCTCCATGGCCAGATATCACAACCTAACTAAATGAAGGTCACCGTCTCTCGGTTCTGCAGGTCCAGAAGTGGCTGTTTAAGAAGACGGTGCGTGAGCTGCATTACAGCGGAGGAGACGCGGCGTTTCTGGACGAGGCGATCAAATACCTCGCCATCAACATCTACGACAAGAACAAGAGGGAGCACGCCGGGCGCGTGGCCATCATCCTGACCGCCAGCACAAACCCCCGCTCCCTCCGCTCCACCACCAAGCTGATCCGCAAGAAGAGCATCACCACCCTGACCGTGGCGCTGGGGCCCGAGGTCAACATGGCACAGATCAACGAAATCACCAAGGCCAACCCGGACAACAGAGCGTACATCCTGAGCAGCACCGGGGAGCTGTCCGACAACCTCCTGGAGTTGACGAACCACCTCTGTACCCTGGGGCTGGAGCCTGAGGTGCCCAAACCCCCCCCGGCTAAGCCCACCGCGGCCAAGCCTGGCCCGGGTACGACGACCACCGCGCAGCCGCCCCGTCTGGAGCCCAACCCCACGCACAACCTCGCCCCGAACACCCCTTCTCCCACCAACCCCGCCGGCCTGTCCCCTGCCACTCCCCCCCCCTCCCCCTCCTTCTCCCCCTCTCCCCTCACGCCCTCGAAAGAAGTGACGTTCATCCTGGAGGGTTCGGACTCGGTCGGCGAGGCAGGATTCAACAAATCGCTCCTCTTCCTGGAGGAAGTGATCTCACGGCTGTCCGAGGAGGAGGAGGAGACCATACGCATCACCGTGATCCAGTACTCTGTCACCGTTACCATGGAGATCCATCGCTGGGAGGTGCGGCGACAAAGAACCCTGTTGCTACAGCGACTGCGGGAAATCCGCTGGAGGGGCGGAGCCAAGACCAACACGGGGGCTGCTATTAACACAGTATTCCAGCAGGTGACGACACAGCGGCCCTCCTCCCTCCCGTCCCCTCCCCAGCTGGTGTTCCTGGTGACGGAGAACCCCCCCACCGACACGGTGACACGCCCACCCACCTCTCAGACATACACGCGCGTGTATCCCATCGGGGTAGGCCAGCGTGTGAGTGAGTTTGACCTGTTTCCACTCAGTAGTCCAGAGCGCCCCCTCATGGTGAAGGACTACAACGGACTGAAATCCCTGGTCCAACGAGTCATCAACATCACGCACACCACACACACACCTCGCTCACCCACCCTGCCGCCCCTCAACCTCCCCACACTGGCCCCCCGGACCACCCTGCCCCCGTCAGGTAACACACACACAAGACAGGGAACTCTGAAATCGATGTTTGAATGTGAATCACAATGTGTGCATGTGGAGGGGGTGTGATGTCACTGCCTCTGCTCTCTCCTGTGATTGGCTGATGACACCCTGCCCCTCTATCTTCAGTGCCGTGCCAGAAGCCCATGGACGTGCTGTTCCTGCTGAGGGGCGGGGCACAGAACGACAGACAGTTTGAGGACATGAAGACGTTTGTGAAAGCCTTCATCAACGGCGCTGACATAGGTATGACACAGAGAGTCAGTTCAATCTCTGTATCGTCCGCCAAATTGCCAATTCTTGTTATTGTTGGAAACCCTCATCCTTGTGCTTGTTTTTAAAAAAAAAAATATATATATATATATTTCTATCAATGAAGATGATTCACACTTGGTTGGATTGTGCTCATGGGTCATGATAGAATATTGTGTCCATGGCGATGATCTTGTTGGTGATTGTGTGTGTGTGTGTGTGTGTGTGTGTGTGTGTGTGCGCGTGCAGGGAAGAACGCTACTCAGGTGAGTGTGGTGAAGTATGGAGAGAGCAGCGTGGTGGAGGTCCCCTGGAGGAAGGACCAGAGCAGAACATCCCTCGTACAACTGGTCCAGAACCTACACAGCGGGAAGGACAGCCCCCCTGCACTGGGTAACTCACACACACATACACACTGATATCACCATTCCCATATACACCTATCGACTGTGTATACACATACAGTCCAGTATGTGTAGAAGTACACACACACACACACACACACACACACACACACACACACACTCTCTCTCTGAGAATCATCTCTTTCTGTGGTCCCGCCCCCTGGGCAGGTGCCGCGCTGCGATTCGCTGTTCAGACGGCCATTTCCCCGGCCAGCGGGGGGCGAGCGGGCGTGGCCAAGGTGGTGGTGATGCTTGTGATTGACAGGTCCACTGACGAGGTCCAGGAGGCTGCTAACGAGGCGCTGACTGCAGGTGAGACTGCTGACATCATCATTGAGAGACAGACATGAGAGCCAACTGTTCCTCTTGACGAGTGTCATTCAGTTCCATTAAGAAAACGTATAATTCGCTGTGTTTTCCTTCGTTTTCCTTCTTTTTCCTTCATTTTCCTTCTTTTCTTTCTCTCTCCCAGGCGTGTCGGTGTTCCCCATTGGCGTGGGGCCGGGCTACGACAGGGCTGAACTGAGCATGCTCGGTGGCCATGGCAACCAAGACAACACACTGCACCTGAACAGCCTAGAGCAACTGCTGATACTTCTGACTCTGGACCATGGTTATACAGAGAAACTATGTAGAGGTACACACACACACACACACACACAGGGACATTGTTAAGCTGAAAGCCTCTGAAGGGGGCTTTGCTCTACACAGTACATGATGGTGATGGTGGTGATGATGATGATGATGATGATGATAATGGTGATTGTGTGTGTTCCCTCTCAGCTGGTCCCCCCGGAGTGTGTGTTGATGATAATGGTAATGAGAGGAAGGTGAGCTACGTGTCCAGCCAGCATGTTATCACAGTATAGACTGTATTTGTGATGTGTGTGTGTGTGTGTGTATGTCTCTCATCTGTGGAGGTCTAGGGGTGTATAGGCGGTGTGTTAACTCTGTGTGTGTGTGTGTGTGTGTGTGCAGCCTGGTGAGTCGTGGTTGTTGGAGAACGGGTGCCACTCTCTGCTGTGCCACCCCAGTGGCGTGGTCACGGTCCAGAGCCACAAGGTCAACTGTGACAGACTGGAACCACCGGCCTGCAGGAACAACCTGCCACCTGTCAAAGTACAGGACAGCTGTGGCTGCCACTGGGAGTGCCCCTGTGAGTACACATATACACACACACACACACACACACACACATGCACACACACATGCACACGCAAACACAGTTAACACACCACCTATACACCCCTAGATCGCCCCAGATGAGAAACATATACACACACACACACACACACACACACACACTTTTACTCTTGTCTACATGTGTTGTCAGGTGTGTGTATGGGCAGCTCCACCAATCACGTGGTGAGGTTTGATGGCATGGCCCTGAGACTGGAGGGGGAGGGGCTCTGCTCTTACACACTGCTCACGGTTGCCGGGGGCAGCAGGCCAGGGGCAGAGGTCAAGCTGCACAGCGGACCCTGTCAGGGATCAGCCAATCACAACCAGGTCTGCATGAGGACCATGGAAGTGAACAACGGACACAACACACTGCTGCTACAGGATGACATGACGGTAACCTGTGTGTGTGTGTGTGTGTGTGTGTGTGTGTGCGCGCATGTGTGTGTGTGTATGTCTCTCATGGCGGTCTAGAGGTGTATAGATGGTGTGTTAACTGTGTGTGTGTGTGTGTGTATGTGTAGGTAACTGTGGATGGTGTGGCGGTCTCTCTCCCGTTGCGGTCTGGTGGTGTAGAGGTGGTGCGTTACGGGGGAGTGATGCTGCAGCTCAGATCAGAGCACGGCTACATCCTGGCATTTACCCCCCAGAGCAATGAGTTCACCATCACACTCACCAGCTCCACTACAAGCAACCACACAGCTGGACTCTGTGGTAAATACACCCCACTGCTTTTAGTCGTGACAAAATATTTGTCTTCAGTTATACAGCTGAAGTTGTATCTTCTTAGCTTTTCACAGCTCATGGTAATGCAATGACTCTCTCTCTCTGTCTCTCTCTCTATCTCCCTGTCTCTATCTCCCTGTCTCTGTCTCTCTTTCTCTGTCTCTCTGTCTCTGTCTCTGTCTCTGTCTCTCTCTCTCTCTCTCTCTCTCTCTCTCTCTCTCTCTCTCTCTCTCTCTCAGGGTCTTGCGGGGAGGAGAAGGTGAACGATCTGTCTCTGCGTAATGGCAGTGTAACATCCGACCAGGCAGCGTTCGTGTCTGATTGGACGGTGGCGGGGGCGGGCGGTGTGTGTGTGCCGCGGCGCCAGGCGGTGTGTGTGTCCGGGGCGGCGCTGGGGTGTCAGGCCCTGCGCTCGGAGGTGTTCTCCCCGTGTCACGCCCATGTCCCCATCCAGCTGTTCCTGGCCAGTTGTGAGGAGCAGGCCTGTCAGGAGGCAGACGTGTGTGAGCTCATCTCCACCTACACACACCTCTGCCGACAGAGAGGAGTGTGTGTCGACTGGAGGAGCCCTCACCTCTGCCGTGAGTCTGTGTGTGTGTGTGTGTGTGTGTGTGTGTGAGAGAGTAGTAGGAGTAGTAACTGTGTGTGTGTGTGTGTTGTGTGAGTAGTAGTAGTAGTAGGAGTAGTAACTGTGTGTGTGTGTGTGTGTATTAGTAACTGTGTGTGTGAGTACTAGTAGTAGTAACTGTGTGTGTGAGTGAGAGTAGTAGTAGTAACTGTGTGTGTGAGTAGTAGTAGTAGGAGTAGTAACTGTGTGTGTGTGTGTGTAGTAGTAACTGTGTGTGTGAGTACTAGTAGTAGTAACTGTGTGTGTGAGTGAGAGTAGTAGTAGTAACTGTGTGTGTGAGTAGTAGTAGTAGGAGTAGTAACTGTGTGTGTGTGTGTGTGTAGTAGTAACTGTGTGTGTGAGTACTAGTAGTAGTAACTGTGTGTGTGAGTGAGAGTAGTAGTAGTAACTGTGTGTGTGAGTAGTAGTAGTAGTAGTAGTAACTGTGTGTGTGAGTAGTAGTAGTAGGAGTAGTAACTGTGTGTGTGTGTGTGTGTGTAGTAGTAACTGTGTGTGTGTGTGTGTGAGTAGTAGTACTAGTAGTAGTAACTGTGTGTGTGTGTGTGTGTGTGAACAGTAGTAGTAGTAGTAGTCGTAACTGTGTGTGTGTGTGTTGCAGCCCTGCAGTGCCCCAGCTCCATGGAGTATGATGCGTGTCGGACAGGGTGTGTGGAGGACTGCAGCAGCGTCAATGCGGGCCCTGTCGGAGACTGGGGGGTTGCTAGGGGTAACAGGTCTATGTGCATGGACACGCCCACAGAGGGGTGTTTCTGTCCGGGAGGAACCTTGCTGCTCAGGGGAGAGTGTGTGTCACCAGACGCCTGCAGTCAGTGTGTCGACCGGCATGGAAACACACACCCGGTGAGAAACAGAGAGAAAGTGTGTGTGTGTGTGTGTGTGTGTGTGTGTGTGTGTGTGTGTGTGTGTGTGTGTTATGCCTTGTAAAAGAAGGGTTAGTTGTCAAGAGGTACCACACAAACTCAGTGGTGTGTGACCGCCTCCACAATGAAGCAATACAAAAATGTCAGTGCCTTAATGTGTATCTGTGTGTGCGTGTGTGTGCTTTCGTGTGTGTGTGTGCGTGTGTGTGTGTGTTTTCGTGTATCCGTGTGTGTGTGTAAAGTACTTGCATACCTGGGTCCCAGAGGAGAACCAGTGTTTGATCTGCATGTGTCTGGACCAACAACATATCAACTGCACTGGCCGGCCCTGCACTGACGCGAAACGTAAGAACACAAAACACCTGAGAAACTCTGTCATTAAACTGTTAACTCTGTGTTAACATTAACATTATAAGGAATAGTAACTGTGTGTGTGTGTGTGTGTAGCTCCAGTGTGTGGACCCTGTGAGATCATGAGGGAGAAGAGAGAGTCCAGGTGTTGCCCCGAGTACGAGTGTGGTACGTAACTGAACACTACCCAACACACACACACAACTATACTGGTGCCTCTCAGAGTAGGAGTGTGGTACGTAATTACAGAACTCAACACTACCTAACCCAACACACACACAACTATACTGGTGCTGTCGTGGAATTCTAAGTTAAATTACTTTGAAATAAAATGCCAAAGACTAGAGCTGATGGTTTATTCAGAGACTTTTATTCCAAGTAACAAAAGCCGAGGTGGTCCGCGAAGCATCCTCCCGTTTGTCTCAGTACACCATGTTTATACAATTCATATTTAGGTTCCATCCCTCATATGCAAATCATTTGCACTTCCCGGCTGCTCTCCACCAATATCATTCACCCGGTTCCTATACCTCGTCACGGCTTGGTTTCCCCTCCCATTTCTAAAGACAGTTCTCGGGTTGCTACAGTATTGGTGGTGAGCTCATCGTAATTATCAAAAAGAATATTACATCATCCTTGGTACTGATTAGTACTGTTCCTGTTAAGATATTTCTAGTGCTTGGTACCCCTGGCTCTGCTCCTTTCATGCACCAACTTCTCTCTTGATGTCACCTCCATAAATCAACATCTGTTTATCTCTTGATTGTACTCCCTCTCTACATCAACCTGTTTTCGTATGGAACATTTATAATTGGTTTTTATAACTCACTTGGCCTCTTTGTCCTGTCCTATGTGGAATGTTATCTCTTTATTTGGTATAGAAATTGACCGTAGTGCCTCTCAGTAGGAGTGTGATACGTAATTACAGAACTCAACACTACCTAACCCAACACACACACAACTATACTGGTACCTCTCAGTGTAGGAGTGTGATACATGCTTGTGTGTGTGTGTGTGTGTGTTTGCAGTGTGTGATCTAGTGAGCTGTGAGCTGCCCGAGGTGCCACGCTGTGAAGATGGCCAGACGGTGGTTCTGAAGAACCCTGGGGAATGCCAACCCATCCACCAGTGTGGTCAGTCACGCCCGCACGCAACACTCACACCACCCGTACACACGTCCCTTTATTACAAATGTTTATTAACAACTACATTTGTCGTTTTTTTTCACCCTCCGTACACCAATAGGATGGAATGTCTGTGGTTTAAGATGTTAGGAAATGGTCTCTGTCTCAATCTCTCTCTCTCCCTCTCTCTCTCCCACTCTCTCTCTCCTCTCCCAGTCTGTAAGAAGGAGGAGTGTGTTCTCCAGGCTCCACCAGTTTGTCCCCCACACCGCCGACTGTTAGTCAAACGCACCCAGTGCTGTGACACGTATGAGTGTGTGTGTGACTGCCGTAACTCCTCCCACTCTTGCCCACCTGGTTTCATCACTTCCACCTCCACCAACGACTGTGGCTGTATGGAAACCAGCTGTCTGCCGGACCAGGTGTGTGCGCGTGCGTGCGTGTGTGTGTGTGAGGTTTCAAGCACATAGTATTATATGCCTGTTTGTGCCTCCTGGGTAACATTGACGAATAACAGTGTACCCCATTTTCACAGTGAAATTAATACGCACAAAGACTAGACTTAAATAGTGTTCCTGTGATTGTTGCTGTCTGTCCAGGTGTGTGTGGTAGGGGGCGTGGTCTATCCAGTGGGGAGCCAATGGGAGGAGGCATGTGAGAGGTGCTCCTGCACCCAGCTGCAGGACACACACACACATCTGCACATCGCTCAGTGTACCCCGCCTGTCTGTGACCAGACCTGCCCACTGGTGAGACACACACATACACACACACACACACACACACACACTTTGGTCCGTGTTTTATCAAGAGACTAAACACAAAGAGTGCATCACACTGTTTGTTTGAGTGTGTGTGTGTGTGTGTTACAGGGCTCCTCATACACACCCTCAAAAGGAGAGTGCTGTGGGAAGTGCACAAGGACCAGCTGTGTTGAGACAGGGGGACAGACACCGGGGGACACACAGGCAGAGGGACGCCTCAGACAGGTAAGTACAGACGTGTGTGTGTCTGTGTGATGTCTCTGTCTCTCTGTGAATGTCAGTGTATGCAATATGTAACTGTTCTCTTCAATGGAGAACCTCATCTCACTTCTAATAACACCCAAGAGGTTCAAACACATCAATACAATAGGAAAACACTGTAATTACAATGAAACATCAAGGACTAGAGGCCATGTTGAATTGTATGATATCTCTAGAAAGTGGTGTCTGTCTCTGTCTCTGTCTCTCTCTGTCTCTCTCTCTGTAGGTGGGTGAGGTGTGGCATTCCCCCGGGGACAGGTGTGTGTTGAGTCAGTGTGTGATGATGAGCGGAGCAGTGTTTGTGTCTGCCTCCAACGTCAGCTGTCCTCTGATGAACACTCCCTCCTGCCCTCTGGGAACAGAGCTGCGCTGCGACACACAGGACTGCTGCCCTCGCTGCCACTGTGGTACGCACACACACACACACACACACACACACACACACACACACACACACACACCATGTTCCAAAGAGAGTAATAGTTCAGACAATAGCTACATTATGTGAACAGCAGATGGCGCTCTAGTGTTTTAAACAGCAGGCCAGGCATAGAATTATGAGAGCCAGACGTTAGAATCTTGTTAGAATCTTAGAGAGCCAGACGGAATATTTAAATCTTAGAGAGCCAGACGGAATATTTAAATCTTAGAGAGCCAGACAGAATATTATATTAGAATCTTAGAGAGCCAGACGGAATATTTAAATCTTAGAGAGCCAGACGGAATATTTAAATCTTAGAGAGCCAGACAGAATATTATATTAGAATCTTAGAGAGCCAGACAGAACATTATATTAGAATCTTAGAGAGCCAGACGGAATATTAGAGAGCCAGACATAATATTAAAATCTTAGATTAAATTGTACATGAGGCAGACAGAACAGAGCCAGACAGTATCTATCGGAGCCAGAGTGAATCCTACAAGTGGATTAACAGTGTCTCTGTGTTGTTCTTCCTGCAGCTCCCCTGGACGCCTGCGTACTCAACCACACTGTGATAGGAGTAAGGGCCACAACTCTTCACACACGTTCTCTCACATAAAACACACACACACACACACACACACACACACACACATCTATTTGACTGCACTGTGCGTGTGTGTGTGCAGGCAGGGGAGAGGATGATGCTGGATGTGTGTACTCACTGTGAGTGCTCTGTGGAGACCGGAGTTGTGAGGAGATACAAGCTGGCCTGCAGGAGGATCGGCTGCCCCACCTGCCCCGAGGTAACCTTCATCATCATCATCATCATTATTATCATCATCTTCATCATCATCATCATTATTATCATCATCTTCATCATCATCATGGTTTCATCATCATTATCATCATCATTATTTTCATCATTATCATCATCATTATTTTCATCATTATCTTCATCATCATTATTTTCATCATTATCATCATCATGGTTTCATCATCATCATCATCTTCGTCATCATGGTTTCATCATCATCAGGTGTCAACCCAGGTGTCTCAGATCCATCATGGTCATCTCATCCTGGTCACCGTTATGACTCCCTCCAGGTGGGCGCTACAGCATACTGAAGGTGGGCGAGTCCAGTTGTCTCTCTCCTACAGTCTGAAGGCTTTGGAGCCTCAGTGATAATGTGTGTGTGTGTGTGTGTTTTGCCGCAGGGCTACACCATGGAGCAGGAACCAGACACGTGCTGTGGTCGTTGCATCGCCACCTCGTGCAGCATCCAACTCCCAGATGGCAAAATCATTAATTGGAAGGTTAGACACGCACGCACATGCGCTCACGCACACACACATGAAAAAAACAAAACATGTATGCTAAATATTTACTCTCACACTCATTTTCATAAAGAAAAACACTTACTCTTCTGACAATATATGAACATGCACACACGTCCCTGTGCACGCACGCACACACACACACAGACCATATCTGTCTATATATCCCCCCCCTCTCTCTCTAGGTGAACACAACTCGTGAGGACGGTTGTAGTCTGTACTCTTGTCACGTGAACAGACAAGGAGATCTAGTGGTCCAGGTCAAAGTGACCACCTGCCCCCCTCTCGACCGCGACCTCTGCCTGGAAGAGGGGGTACGTATGACCGCAACATGACCGCACCCAAACCCAACTCTTATCCTCCTACAGGACACTACACCTGACCCCCAAACTTAAAACTCACCCTCTCACCGCCTCTCCGAACTTCCTTCTCTATGTTTGTTTTCAGGGGAAAATCAGCCAGATTGGAACCGGCTGCTGTGAGATCTGTGAGTATGTTTTAAAGCACGACTGTCTGTATTCTGACTGTGTACTGAGGTGACAGTTGAAGTGAGAGTGTTTGCTGGTCTCCAGGCACACAGCCAGAATGTAGGAGGACGGTGGGAACCCTGAACTACATCAAAGTGGACGACTGCCGGTCAGAACAGCAGATAGAGCTTCACTACTGCGAGGTGAGATCGCACGCACGCACACCCACACCCACACACCTACACATACACGAGATGATTAGACACTAGACAGAGATCTAAAACTACAACATTGTTATCTCTCTCTCGTTTTCTCTCTCTCTCTCTCAGGGGAAGTGCCGTAGTAAGTCGATGTATTCCCTGGAGAAGAGCGGTGTGGAGCGGGAGTGTGTGTGCTGTGCTGCCGTGGAGACGGAGCCTCTGAGCGTCCCTCTGAAGTGTGCCAACGGGACCCTGACACATCACACCGTTCTCTCTGTCACTTCCTGTGACTGTCTGTCCCAAAACTGCACCTAGAGAGAGAGAGAGAGAGAGACATTTGATTGTGTGTGTGTGATTCAGTTTGTGTGTGTAGCCAGATAAACATGTACTCAGATAAACGCAATAAACATTACAGACATTCTAAAGCACTTCTTGTCTGGCTGTATTTCTGTCTGTGTGTCTGTTTAAGTTGTCATGGTGGCCCTTTCTGATTGCTCCAGCTAGGGATAGATGTGATTTTTCTCCTGTTTTCTTGCACAGTGGACAGGAGAGGTGCTGTATTCAGGAATTTGAATGAAAGAACTGCTGTGTAGCATTTGGGCTCCCTATTGACCATGGAGCTGCTGCTGTGATTCTGTCAAATGAACATAGTGGGCTCAGGGGTCTGGGGGACCTTAGGACTTGATCCCTTCTTCTTCCACACATGCTCACTCCACTGTAACACACCTTTATTACCCCCCCCCCTCACCCTCCACCCTCCACCCTCACCCTCCTCCACCCCCCTCACCCGCCTCCACCCCCCACCCCACACACACACACACCCAGAACGGTCAGGGAATTAGCCGCCCTGCGCGCACGCGTTAAGCCTGGAGAGCGGCGGGAGCGCGAACGGATTGTCCACCATCTCAGCGCTGCGTTTCGCGCCTCTCCTTTCCATCTCCATGACGATGAACAGATCCACCACCGGCAGCGGTGAGTACCGGTATCCACCCCGTTTCTTTTTCTTCCCCCCCCCCCCCACTCCCACCCCCCACAACACACACACACACACACACAGTCTTCTCCTCTCCTCTTTTCCATCCCGAAGGAAGGAAACGGGGAGAACGGGTATATTATCCTTTATTACCGTCATTATTGAAATCCCTGCCCGCGGTGGCTCGAGGTGGGGCATGCGCCAGGTGCTCGTGAGGTGGTTGATCCGACCATCTGCGTGCAGACAACTGTTTAATTAAAGACGTATTTATAGAGCGAGCTGTCCTCTGGAAAGATCGACACCGGCCAGGGATTTAAAAAGAAAAGAAAAGTTAGGACCATCATTTCGGTCTTTTGTTATTTCTTTTTTTGTTGTTGTAATTCTTACTTCCATTATTCTCGATAAGACTTCTTACTAAATGTCGCATATAATATGCTTATTATTGTTCCCTAAAAGTTGTGTTTGAGTCGGTGACTAGGGGTCTAGGATTTTGGGGTTAGAGCCTCAGTGTGTTTGATTGTGTGATTGTGTGTGTGTGTGTGTGTGCGCGCGCGCGCGCCTGTGTGTGAGATTGTGATTGAACATGAGCAACTTATAGGCATAATCAGCGCTGGGTGTAGTCTGTTCTATTCCATGAGAGGACATATTAGGCCACTTTCCTTCCATACCCGTTTATATGTCCATAGGCTGCCATCTGCACTATGACCCTTATTGTAGAGGCGATCACGGTGTGCGTGTCAAGCATATCAATATCTACAGATATTTTTTCAAAAACAATAGCGCTAAGTATGATGTCATATGGACAGTGGCTTCTCTCCTGCTCCTGTTATTCTCTTCATGACCTTGGTCAAGTTCAGAGTCAGTTACATAAAACATCAAATGTTCCTAAAATACAAATGTAGAGTGATATGTGGTATTTGGATTTTTTGTTGGAAGGATTAAACAAATCGGAATGTTTAACAGCAACCTAATTCTGCAACCTTTCCTTTAAGAGTTAAAAGTCTCACTGTGCCCGTTAGATCACTTCTCTGACATGTTGCCTATAGCTAACACACACACACACACACACACACACACACACACACACACACACACACACACACACACACACACACACACACACACACACACACACACAAACTCTGATCAAGGTCAACCATGTTTACATAGTGGCCCTTCAAGCCTGCAGACTACCTGTGTGGGCTAGGGTCAGAGCTGAGGTCTGGGGTAAGAGCTAGGCCACCGATCGCCCCTTGACCTCTGGTGCCTCTTGCCACGTTGGTTCAGTATTTTCTGACTGACGGTAAATCAGGATTAGCACGTGTGGAGACACCATTCATTTATGCAAAGGGATGGTGTGGCCTAAATTTGGTCCATTGACATAATACGTTGTGGTCAGATTTGTTGTGAAGTGCTCCTCTTCCCTTACCTTCTGATTTGACCTCAAAATGGAGGCGTGGAACGTAAAGAGGGAAAAGGGTGGACAGAGTAGGACGTTTGAATGAATGCAACGTGACATGAAGCAAGAACTGAGTTGGGTTATCATATAGCTTAGTTGTTGCAAAGATGTGTTGATGGAGATGGTGTTGTAAAAGTGTGTATTTACTCCCTCAGAGGCATGGAATGGCATAGACCGCATCCACATCACCACAGGGATGAGTCAGTCCCCCTCCGTCCACTCTGAGAAGCTGCTCTCCTTGGCCCGCTCACTCTCTGAGCTTGGATTGGACACTGTTAACGGAAACCCCACCTTTAACGATGCCTCCGGCGCGGAGCAGCCCGCTGAGGTACGACCCCTAACCTCTGACCCCACATCCCTCTCATCCTTCATCCTCACCTCAACCCCTAGCACCAACCACCTCAGTGTTTATAGACCTGAAAGACGCTGATGGCTGTGAGCTATATAGTGACCGAGCCTTCCAGTGGGCCTTCATGGGCTTCGGCCATGTTGCCTACACTTATTCAGGTCCTTTAAATCTAGAAGTTAGAAGTTGTTTCTGGACTGGGCCCTAATCTCTACCTCGACCCCCTCTCTGTCCCCCCTCCCACCTCACCATGTGTTTACTAAATCGAAAACCAATGTCCAGAGTAAGCTTAACCATTTTAGATGTTACAATTAGCAATTTTGTGCATTTGGTGTATTTCATCACTCTCTTGCACCACTCTCCCATAGAGATGTAAGTGGACACTGGCAAGACAGAATCAGGGCTACCTTCACCTCACTTCTCACTTCTCACTTCTCACCTCTAACCCACACCTGGTCCAGGGTTCAGGACAGGAGCGTGTCAGACTGTCTAGACATGTCTAGAGCTCTCTGGGTTCCCTACCCTACCTTTGCCTCAGCCCTATCTCTCACCTTCTCACCCCTTGCCCTAAAAACCCAACTCCTAACCAGATGTGTGTGTGTGTGTGTTTGTTTGTCTAGGAGTCCACCATAGAGCTTGGTCGTGGGCTGTTCTTTGCAGACGGCCAGAGGAAGGTGGACTACATTCTTGCCTATCATTACAAGAGAAGACGGGGTTCCCAAGGACGCCTTTCCCTCGCGTCCAATGGGAGTATGTCAGAGCCCATGGGGAAGCGACTTGAAACGCTGGCGGACATGAGGGAGGCAGGGCCAGGTGCGGCGGCAGACGGCCAGGGGGAGGACCCAAAGCTGAGTGAGGAAGAAAAGGCTGTGATGAGGGAGGAGTTTGAATTTGGACTACTGGAGGCTGGACTAGAGATAGAACGAGATAAAGAGGTTTGTCTGTGTGTGTGTGTGTGTGTGTGTGTGTGTGTGTGTGTGTGTGTGTGTGTGTGTGTGTGTGTTTGTACAGGGATGTGTGTGGATGTTCAGATATTGTCAGTGTAAGTGTATGTGTGTTAGGTATGTGTGTGTTTTTCTTTATGAAAATGAGTGTGAAAGTAAATATTTTGCATACATGTTTGTGTAAAGCTTGGGTGAATGATCTTCTGCTGTCAACCATGCTACATCAATGCCAAGACAAAGAGTCTGGAACAAGAAATAACCCATCACTTATTGGAATACAAATTTGTAACATTTCTAAATGCTCACTTTCTTTCAATTTAACGGAGGTAAGATGTAGGGGTAAGGCCAGACCAGCCCCTATGCTCAAAGTGACTGAACGCCAAACAAGTGAGATGTTCCTAGTAGAAGTTGTCCTTAACCGTAGATCTAACTTAATCAATCTTAACCCTAACCCTAACCGGGGATGAACAAACCCTAGTGTATCAGTGGTTAGAGGAGACTCCAGAATGTTTGGCATATCAACTTGAAGTTAGCTAAAGCAGACTGGCACGCAGGCTTATGTGAGGGGCTTTAGTGTGTGTGTGTGTGTGTGTGTTACCTCTGCCTCTGTGACCTATGTATGCGCAGTATGCACTCTTATATATTGTGTGGTAAATCTGCTGCTGTTTTGGTTGTGGATTAAGACTGTGACCGACCAATGTGTGTGGAGCCAAAGGCCAGATTATAAGGCCTTATTAGAGAATGATCCGCTACTGGGAAGTCTGTCTGGCTGTCTGTCTGTCTGACTGTGTGTGTGTGTGTGTGTGTGTGTGTGTGTGTGTGTGTGGTGGGGGGGATTGGGGGGATTGGGGGGTAGGACTTTGTGTGTCACATCAGGTGACTAACAGTACATCCGTAATACAACTATGAAAATAAATCAATGAGTCTAATCATAGGGGCATGGCTCTACACTCTTACACTCTACCAGCCATAGAAGTGATGTTAACTCTTCCAGACAGGACCGGCAGCGCTATTCAGCTAAAGCAGCATCCGTTTGTTATCTAGCCGTGGTTAGCACAGTTAGTAAGCAGTGGCTAGCACAGTTCGCTATCACTGTGGTTTTCTACAGCAATCTGGGCTGAGGTTCTCCAGAGTTCCTTCAGCAGTCAGAGTGGTAGCTAGGACACAACACTATGATTCTATACGTTATTGGTTAAGGACTAGCATCAGCAGCAGACTATACATGATTGGTTAAGGACTAGCATCAGCAGCAGACTATACATGATTGGTTAAGGACTAGCATCAGCAGCAGACTGCAGGTTCAAAGCAGAGATATTACCCCACAGATGGAACTTGTGGACCATTGAAGCAGAGACAGAATAGAGTTTGATTTTGTGTAATGGTGTCAGTTTGTGTACAAGCATGGGTGTGAGTGTGAAGCTGTTTATGTAAGCTCTTGTGTGTGTGTGTTAAGCGTGTACAGTATGTACTGTAAGTGTGTAGGTGTGTCAGATTGGATCAGCGTTGGTGTCGGTGTCTAGGCTAGGGTTGCCAATTTGGACCAAGCTTTCCAGGTGTTTATAAAAGTCCTTCAAAAATGTATAGTACATCTCTCAGTCATGCATTTCATTGAGATGTTAAAGCCACATTCTGTGTGAGATGCATACTGGATCATCAAACTGGGCCATCAACAAAAACGCAAACAATGGGGACATTTTCACATGATTTGGATTTCTATATCTGCAGTCATATTCTTCAGGTCAAGGGGGTGTATTGTATTGTATTGTATGACATGACTGGAGATCTGACTCACTCACTGTTCCTTTAAGAAGATTTCCTGGAATCATTACCACTCGCCAGGAGGTAAAAGCCAATTCTGGGAATCTCATGTCCAAATCTGGAGGGCTGGCAGCCCTTGTGTGTGTGTGTGTGTGTGTGTGTGTGTGTGTGTGTGTGTGTGTGTGTGTGTGTGTGTGTGTGTGTGTGTGTGTGTGTGTGTGTGTGTTGTGTGTGTGTGCGTGTGCGTGTGCGTGTGCGTGTGGGGGGGTTCTAGCTGGAGTCTCTGTGTGTGTTTTAGAGTGTGCAGGGGTGTTCAA
>NC_139657.1:9428758-9431258 GCF_951799395.1 Argentina silus
CAACCCAGACCTGTGTAGATATGGTCGTATTAACCTCTATAATCTCTGTGTAGGAAGTACTTTGGGGAGCAGATCGGGTTGTATTTTGCCTGGCTGGGCGTCTACACTCAGCTCCTCATCCCTCCTTCTCTACTGGGAGTCATTGTCTTCCTGTACGGCTGCCTCACTGTCGACACCAATGTGCCCAGGTACAAATTCTCTCTCTCTCTCTCTCTCTCTCTTTCTCTCTCTCTGTCATGCCCTTTCTATCCTGCTGCTCCATCTTTATATCCTTCCCTCTCTCCCCCTCTCTCTCTCTCTCTCTCTCTCTCACTGCATTCTCTGTGCTCTCTGTCCATTAAGTCCCTCTAGACTTCACTTTTTCTCCCTCTGTCCTCTCCCTTAATCAGGAAAACGTATGATGACAGGCATATGATGAACTTCACTGTGTGTGTGTGTGTGTGTGTGTGTGTTTGTTTGTCTGTGTCTGTGTCTGTGTCTGTGTCTCTGTTTGTGTGTCTCTGTTTGTGTGTGTGTGTGTGTGTGTGTGTGTGTGTGTTTCAGTAAGGAGACGTGCGGTCTGAACTTCACCATGTGTCCTCTGTGTGATGGAGTGTGTGATTACTGGAGTCTGAGTTCTGTGTGTTCCTTGTCAAGAGTCTCATACCTGTTTGACAACGGAGCAACGGTTCTCTTTGCCATTTTCATGTCCCTCTGGGGTAAATATACACTCTAATACATCATCTTTACTGGACCTTTAAAGGACGATATGAACTAATAATCACTTATATGAACTAATAATATAAGTCTGTGTGTGTGTGTGTGTGTGTGTTTGTGTATTTATAGCGGCTTGTTTTCTGGAGCACTGGAAGCGGCGGCAGATGTGTCTAAAACACTGCTGGGACCTTACCAGCCTGGAGGATGAGGAGGTATGAACACACACACACATACACACACACACACACACACACACACACACACACACACACACACACACACACATACACATACATACACACCTAAGCACTCATACACACTCTGTCTGTGGTGTCAGTAAGGAGGTGAAGTTGAAAGGACGTCTAGGGGTCCAAGTCACGGCTTCACAGATTATCCCAGGGCTCAAAACACTCACACACACACACACACTCACACACACACAGTAACACCATTCGCGACCCATGACTATAATGAGACTGAGCTGTTCTTAAAGGAGTGAGCTGACTGGATAAAGCACCTCTTACCAGGGTCACAGCATACAAACTCAAATACACATTTCTGGTATAATGTTAATGTTTTAATGTTGTTGTGTGTTGCTCTCTTCCTCTCTCTGCTGTCTGAAGGATCGAGTGCAGGTGGGAGGAGTTCCTTTCTGTGTGTGTGTGTGTGTGTGTGTGTGTGTGTGTGTGTGTCTGCTTTAGACCAGAAAAGTGGTCTGGCATCCTGCTGCTGTGTGTAGAAGCTCTGGCGTGTTTGTCATTTGTATAGATGCGAAGTGTGTGTTTCTCGGCCTTTGTGTTGGTGTGTATTACTGTGTATTTGTCAGTATGTGTTTGTGGATTGATATGTGTGTGTCAGGGATGTGCTCTTGATTCTGTGGTCCATTGTGTCAGGGCTAATGACAAGACGGTGGTCTTGATGGTTTCAACATTTCTAGCCAAGACACATCAATTTAGTACAATGACTACAATTTCATACAGAGCTATGCGGCCACATAGGGGTAACTCAATTATTAGGGTGCATAGCTACCACAATGTGCAATGGTTGATGCATAAGCATACAAGTGTTTGAGCTAAAAGTATGAGCTAATGATATACTGTAGCTAAAGTTAGCTACTCTAGCTAATACCAGCTTGATAGCTGGATGACCTCAGCAACAGCTAGCGAATGTTGCCACTTGCCAATTTTTTCTATAAGGGGATCTGGCTAGCTTGCTGGCTAACTTTAGACAGAATCGATTAAGCATGCCATTTCTTGTTTGAGTTGTTTCTCAAATGTGTACATACTGAATCTGGTAGAGGCCAACAGTAGACAGTTAAGGGTTTGGTTAGGGTTGGGACGATATTAGATATTATCGAATTTTATGATATTTGGAGCATATAGTTATATTGTTCACTGACAGAAAATAGTCTTTAAAAGTGCTTCAAACCCCAGATGTGTGCATAACTATAAGTGCAATATCCTGCTTTTTGCAAGTCAAAGCACATCTAGCAGTGAAAACACGTGTTCATGTCCATTTTTGCTCACAGTGGCATATCTCCACCATACTTCAGCAATGAATGATATTTTCTTCAGCAATATCATGAATAACAAATATTGCGAAAGCCCTACTTGTGTCCACAACAACTGTATGATCTGACTGCTCTGTAGGGAGAACATGTCTTGTTGTGGGTCTTCATCTGGGTCTAGGTTCAGAGTCTGGTTTCGTCACATTCAAGCTAGTCTTGCTCTTGCCACAGAGCCACTACACTGGGACAAAGTGTTCTAGTTAGTACCAAAAACAGGTTCTTAATTTTCCACAGAGG
>NC_139657.1:9436258-9506258 GCF_951799395.1 Argentina silus
GACCATACAACAACACACACATTTCCTACTCCTGCCCCTTTTTTTTTTGTCTCTGTCACGCACATGCTTTCTCCAGGGATTTGGTACAACATTCTCTGTGGAATCAGCAAGTTCTCTGTCATTACAAATGTAAGTGTTTGTGTGACTTCCCGTGTGCCTCCAAGGCCCTGGCAGGTAAAGGGTTAAAGACGCTGCTCCTCATCTTATGGATATTTAGCATTGATTTAGGACCTCCATTTAGAGCATTGCTAATAATGGTCCTTTGCATTGACTTGCTTACAAATACACTCATGATACACTGTGGCTCACTAAACAAAGCTAATTACCAGGTCCAAACTTTCTAGGCATCCATAAGATGAGGGAACTGTGCGACTAAGGTGACCTCTCCCCTTAAAGGAATAGATTAGAAATAGTCTTGTCTCTTCGATTGTAAGATAGTTTGTATAGACTCATAGATTTAGCTATAGTGTTGTGGTACTTCGCTTTAGTGGTTGATGTACTGTATCACTGTAGCTTTTTCTGAGATGTGCGGTTGATATTTACTGGTCAACTTAGAAATGATCATAGGCAAGGCAGTTTTGTGGTTAATAGTAATAGGGAGTTTAGCTGATATGGACCAGACAGTTTAGTTGATATGGACTAGACAGTTTAGTTGATATGGACCAGACAGTTTAGTTGATATGGACTAGGCAGTTTAGTTGATATGGACTAGCTAGTTTAGTTGATATGGACTAGCTAGTTTAGTTGATATGGACCAGCTAGTTTAGTTGATATGGACTAGACAGTTTAGTTGATATGGACCAGACAGTTTAGTTGATATGGACTAGGCAGTTTAGTTGATATGGACTAGGCAGTTTAGTTGATATGGACTAGCTAGTTTAGTTGATATGGACTAGCTAGTTTAGTTGATATGGACTAGCTAGTTTAGTTGATATGGACTAGACAGTTTAGTTGATATGGACCAGACAGTTTAGTTGATATGGACTAGGCAGTTTAGTTGATATGGACTAGGCAGTTTAGTTGATATGGACTAGCTAGTTTAGTTGAGTCACTGTTGTTCGTTGTTTCTCTCCTCAGGCGTTTGTTATCTCGTTCACGTCGGAGTTCATCCCGCGGATGGTCTACCGCTTCATGTACAGCGATACAGGCTCCATGCACGGCTTCACGGAGCACTCTCTCTCCTACTTTAACGTTAGCAACTTCATGCCAGGCACTGAACCCACCTCCACACTCTACAAAGGAGTCTCCATCTGCAGGTAAGACGCTTGACCCTGACCGTCATCTGACTAACCCCTAACACTCTTTTAGTGCAGCAAGATACTCGATCAGTTTAAGACTCTTAGCTCAGCTTCCGTAATATTGTTTAAACCTACAACTCCCCCCCCCCTCCCTCTCTATCCCTCTCTATGTATCTCTCTCTCTCTGTCTATCTATCTATCTATCTCTCTGTCTTTCAGGTATAAGGACTACAGAGACCCTCCGTGGGCTCCAGATGCCTACACCTTCTCTAAGCAGTACTGGTCTGTCCTGGCTGCCAGACTTGCCTTCGTCATCTTCTTCCAGGTACAGATTAACCCTGACGCCCTAACCCTATTTTCTCCAAGTCTGTTTGTTATCATTACATAGCCATTGCACTTCAAATAGATGCTGTAACTGTTGGAAAACCCAGGAATATTCATCGACATGACATGTGTAAAGAGATACAGTACCTATGTGTATTCTGGAACCTTCCTTGTGTCTTGTAGAACCTGGCAATGTTCCTGAGCATGCTGGTGGCCTGGCTGATCCCAGACGTTCCGCGTTCCCTCCGTGAACAGCTGAAGAAGGAGAACATGCTGCTGATGGACCTGCTGCTCAGCGACGATCAGGAGGGAAACCGTTACAAACACCGCTCCCGATATTCCTTTTGTACACAAACCATAGACATTGTAGTGGAGGCACCGGAGGTGGTGGCGGAGGAACCAATCAGAGAGGATGTAGAGATAGACCTGGATGAATATGTACAGACCCAGTACAACCCAGAGGTAGTGGACCCAGGGGACGGAGCTGAAGATGGAGGAGGAGGAGGAGAAGAAGGAGGAGGAGGAGGAGGAGGAGAAGAAGAAGAAGAAGGAGGAGGAGGAGGAGGAGGAGAAGAAGGAGGAGGAGGAGGAGGAGGAGGAGGAGGAGGAGAAGAAGGAGGAGGAGGAGGAGAAGGAGAGGCTGAAGAGGGAGGAGTAAGAGCAGAAGAGGAAGAAGGAGCAGGAAGAGAAGAAGCTGAAGGGGGAATAGGAGAAGAAGGAGGTGAAAAAGGAGGAGATTGGGGTGAAGAAAGTGAAGCAGAGGAAGGACGAGGAGAAGTAGGCGGAAAAGAGCAAGGGGGAGAGGAGGAAGAGGAAGAACCTGCCCTTATGGATCTGGACGCTTTTATGGAGTCACTTGGCCTGTCAGGTGAGAGGGCCAGAAATCATGCTTAAAACACACCTTTTTAGTAGGGCTTTTACAGTTCAAGCCTTTTAGCTTTATGGGTTAATGTTTCTTATGAATATTACCATAATGTCTTTTTAAACACTTTTTGGTCTTAAACCTCTCTTTCATCCCCTTTCCTTGTATTGACTATGTTATTATAAAAGTGTATGTTGTAAATGCACTTTTAATTAATAAAGTGTGATTTGATTTGATGTAGATTATGAGGAGCCCGTCCAGAGCCAGACACAGAGCCAGGCTGGGGACATGGAGCTGTCTGTCACAGACCCACAGCAGGACCACGCCTCAGGATCAGCCAACCAGCAACTAGACCAGGACCTCCCAGCAACTCCTCAGACAGGCTCCTCCCACAACCTTCTGGTAGACATAGAACAAGCAGCAGCCGTGACTCCAGACTTCAGGATGTTCTCTTTCAAAGGCCCTCCCCCCAGAGACCCATCCTCCAGGGCTAAGACCCGCTGCTCCACCCTGCCTCCCCGCCAGAGAGGCCCCGAGGCTGAATACAGCCTACCCCGCCCCAGCTACTCCACCAGTCTCACCAAGTTTCACCAGATGGCCACACATGCCCCTCTGCTCCCTCTACATACTCCTGTGGCCCCCACAACCACCAACCCCCTGTCTTCCCCACACACACCCCTGTCACCCACATGCACCTCTCAATCCCCCCCTCCCTTGCCCAAGCCCCTCTCCCCCAGTGAACTGTTTATGCTGAAGGGGCCTCCGCGAAGAGAGCCAGGCTCAAGGGCCCAGAGCCGTTGCTCCACCCTACCTGCCCGCCAAAGAGGCCCTGAGGCTGGGGAGAGCTCCACCAAGCCCAGCCAATCCACCAGCTTCACCAAGCTGGGAGGCCGCGTCCCCCCATCGCCCAGCGAACTAAAGCGTGACACCCCGGTGTGAGGGGGAGGCAGAGAGCGAGGGAGAGGATGGGAGAGAGGTAGAGGAAGGGGGGGAGGAGTGACCAGCTGAGTCTCACCCATCAGTGTGCCCAGAGCCTCACCCTACCCTGTCAGCCCCTCCCCCTCTCCGTCTCTATTCAACTGGGGTCCATTCAGCGAGCCAGAGGAACTGATCTGTCTAACCCTCCACATCCCTCCAGCGTTGGAGACGTCACAGCGAAGGAGCAACATTTGACCTCTTACTGCGGGATTCCAGTTGGTCATAGGAAAGTTCTAGATCTTTTCTTCTAATATGCCAGTTAATGGTTTAGGCTTGATCTGTTGGACACGGGGTTTGGTGGACCAATCAGAGCACCCAGTGTTCTGGAACTCTCTTTGCAATGACTGCAGATCCCACTGAGACTCAGACTCTTTCTACTGTTTTTTGCCCACAGCCACGATATATCCCTAGCCCGCCACCACTACTCTGCTAGTCCCAGCCCACATTATCACCGCCCTCTAGGTCAGAAAGAATATGACACTCTATATACAGTATAAGTAGGTGACCTTATGCATATAGATCTATTATTTACTACATCAATAATATTTTGATAATATGAAAATCAATACTTTTGTTCATAAGAAAAACTCAATAAAATAAAAACAAATTTTTGCTATGTGTTCCTCCTTGTTAACTCCAGAGGTCATTGGGTGTCATCAATATCCAGCTCATAAAAAAGTGGTGTTTCAGAACAGAGGTGGTTCAGTGCACTATGCATGAATGATGGATTCATGATAGATGCAGGACTGTTACACTGCAACCCAGCAGAGGGTCTGGGGAGGACAAGAAGATGCAGGAACCAGATTCCACCAGATTTATTAAATAGATTGTGTTTCTCTATATTTTAACTCAATAACATGTACACATGTTGAAAAAAAAATTCTACAGCATAGTATCCACACTCTTGGCCCAGGCACTCCCTGAAGGCCAAAACTCTACTGTTTAAATACAGTCATCAATTTTCCATCAATTTTCCCACCCTAACAGGACTTAAACCAATTGCCTTTCACACAGGGGGTTGTAAGTGGTCCTTAACCTAAACAGGTAAGTTTTCCAACATTTTTATTTTCAATTAAACACTTCTGTTCTGTTTAGAATGGTAAGCTTAAGGTAAGTATATTCTACATTTACTAAAATATCCAAACACCGTGTCTGAACAATACAAATTCCACAATTTCCCCCCATCTCTGATGGTAGTGCCCAGTGACGTCATCACCGTGCAACGCTCTCTAACCAGCGTTCGCCTCCTAACAACAGCGGGAGCTGATTTTTGGCCATGTGTATGCTTTCGGGAACTTATTATAGATGGATAAATCAATAAAAGTGAATGAGTAACTGTAACAAATGTGTCTGTATACGTTGTAACTAACTAAAAAGGATGTTCAAGGTGTAACAAGGGGTCAGAAAGTAAACAAAACAAACAGGCTGCATCGTTTAGCATAACACAGTGTGAATGCTCTGAATGACGTGACCACTACTGCATCTGAAAGGAGACGATGATAAGTAACAGAAAAATGAAACCTGATAATCAGATGGTTGAGTGTACTGGTTTTGAATGTAGTAAGGGGTAAGGGCTTATCTTAATGTGTGATCAGATGTGCGATGTCAGAGAGCCGCATCGTCACAAGGACCTTGCCTAGACATGAAGACATACTTATATACACAAGTACATTAATTCTGAACACAATATTACACAAAACAAATACAATGTTACAATGATTCCTTATCAAATCCAGTGAGGAGAGTGGCAACAGAATCAATCTGAACATTCTGTAATTTTGTCAGACTCTGTCGCCACCCCCAGGTCCAAAACAAAACTACCAATGTGTGGAGTCACTCTCTCTCTCTCTCTCTCTCTCTCTCTCTCTCTCTCTCTCTCTCTCTCTCTCTCTCTCTGTCTCTGTCTCGCTGTTATGGTGCTGGTAATTATAGCAACTGTTTAGCAACTACGTAATAACGCAGACTTAACTGCTGTAATACCCTTGTGTGTGTGTGTGTGTGTGTGCCTCTGCCTGCCTCAGCCCCCCCCCCCCTAACAGCCAAACACACAGCTGTCTGATAGGCTAACGATACTCACAAACAAGAGACTCACAAGAGATTCATACTGAACTAATACAGAGAGACGAGTCATCCAACTGGGCGTGATCAGAGACACACCAACAGATTGAGACAGAGATAGCGACAGTCTAGCCCTCATAGCCAGGTGAGCGTCTAAACACACAAATACATACAGACTTGAGATACAGACACACCTGCTTGTAGGCAAAACAGACACACACTCCATGTTAGCGGTCTGACATTCTCCACACTGTGGGCAGAGGGGCAGAGGGGGCCGGGGGCAAAGGTAAATATTTGTTCTTTATTTCATTGCCATTGAAGAGTGGTGGGGCTCTAACTGATATGGGTTACCAAAGGGAAGGCGGAGCTATCAGTTTACTGCTATCAGATGCAGTTCCGCATTAACCACAACCACAGACACACAGACACACAGTTCACAGATTTTGCTGGAAAATCAACATTCCACTACTTAGAAGGTGAGTTGTACAAGGAAATGTTATTTCTTTAATTATTTATTTTTTCCTATGTGTGAGTCCTTTATACTTGCTGGAGTTAAACAGCAAGAAGCTATATAGAACTGGGGTGCATAGAGCAGTTGCAGACTGTTTGTTTCAGCCATTTGATTTACTGTTTATTTTGATCCTCTCTTTCTCTCTTCCCTTTTGATTCCCTTTCTCAATCACCCCCAGTCCACCCCACCTCTCTCTCATCTGTTAAAACGTGTTACACACACACACACACACACACACACACACACACACACACACACACACACACACACACACATACATATACACACACATAAACAGACACAAACACACACACACTTTTCATTTTTGTTTATTTGTAATTTCACTTGCTTTGGCAATGTAAACAGTTGTTTCCCATGCCAATAAAGCCCTTTGAATTGAATTGAATTGAATTGAATTGAATTGAATTGAGAGACATAGGGAGAGAGAGACAGACAGACAGAGAGAGTGAGAGAGAGAGAGACACAGAGAGAGAGAGAGACAGAGGAGCCCTACAGCTCCTCAACACAGGATTCCCACACTGACGGAGATCTAGGGAAAACCAGGAACCCATACTCACATCATACAGAGCTACTAGTCCTCCCACAAATGCACACACGTAGAACACACACCTCCATCTGGAGACAGAAGAACACCATAATCATCACACCAGAACACAACACACACACACACACACACACACACACACACACACACACACACACACACACACACACACACACACACACACACACACACCCTTGCCTCCAGGTATGCTGGTTACACCATGCTGCTGACTTAACTAATTACGTGACACACATCAGGACATATAGTATATCTGATAGGCACTCTGCATTGTGGCAATTCAAATGTGTTTCAGCAAGGTCACGTTGTCAGGGATCTCAGCGTCTGTGGAGAAGTGTAGGAGAAGGTAAAGCTAGGGTATGGTGTGAAGGGCGATTTGCCAAACTAATTTGCCTTGATAAATAACCTTTCACAATGCTTTCATGGAGGACATTCTGTAGTATCATGGTAGTTATGAATAGGGCTGTTTTATCATCTCAGACTGTCCAGGTCAGAGTCCACAAGAGGAGGGAGTTTACCCTCTCACGGTTTGCTACATTTGAAGACATGCATGGGCTGGTTCTCCTATAGTTCTCCCCTGACTCTCTCTCTCTCTCTCTCTCTCTCTCTCTCTCTCTCTCTCTCTCTCATTGTGTTTCTCTCTCTCAATTTCAATTAAATTAAATTTAATGGGCTTTATTGGCATGGGAAACAACTGTTTTCATTGGCAAAGCAAGTGACATTTCAAATAAACAAAATTGAAATGACCAATAATTTTTTTTAATGGTAAACATTACGCAACATTACACTCTCTCTCTCTGCTCCAGGGTTTTTCCCACACTCTCTTCTCTCACGGTTTGCCACATTTGAAGACATGCATGGGTTGGTTCTCCTATAGTTCTCCCCTGACCACGAGAGGAGCGACTTTACCTCCCTTTAATCTGGGCCATACCGCTATCTCTCCCTCTTGATCTTTCTCACCTTCTACACATCCCTACCTCCCTCCTCCTCTCCCTCCCTATCTTTGCCTCTCACACACACAAATCCGACCCAGGATTCAGTGTAGATTTGTGCATGACATATTCACATGATATACTGTAGAGGACTCTCCTTCCTGTCACAGACTGTATGTGTGTTTTACAGCGTTATGTTACAGACAGCCAGTGAGTGGTTGTGGTCGGACCGTCTGTGGCTCCCAGATAACCTGACCTGGTCAGACCTGGAAGACCGCGATGGTCAAGTTTACCCCAAACCCTCTCATCTGTATGTCAGTGTGCCCTACGCCTTCGCCCTGCTTGCCATCAGATACCTGTTTGAGAGGTGAGTGTGTCTGTCTGTCTGTCTGTCTGTCTCCAAATCACATTGTTCTCACGCCTCCGATTTGGCTTGGATTGAACCAGATGGAGCGATGGGAGCATGTGTACAATTTCATTCCAAGAACCTTTCCCCACATGCCCGTAGAATGGTGGCTTGTTGTTATGTGTGTCATCTTCTCCGGGTAGGACTATTTTGCAAGAGATGTGGCCTATGCTTGCTTGCAACATTGAAGAAAATGGAAAACAAACATTACAAGTAACCTGAGGAAAACCTGAGAGAAAAACTGAATTATGTTTTTTGGAGCTCTGCCCAAGCAAGGTATTGGATTGGCTTGACAGATTGGATGTTGTGAGGCGTCATTCAGACGGGTTTCCACCCTTTTGTAGCTACTTTCTGCAAATGATTTTCTCAGGCTTTTCGAACTAGGGAAACCACCGCCTGGTCTCAACAAGGTTAATCTGTGTCTGTCTGTCTGTCTGTCTGTCTGTCTGTCTGTCTGTCTGTCTGTCTGTTTGTCTGTCATCAAACTCCCAATAGCTTCACACAATCTGCTCTTTTCTATTGGCTGTGTGCTGATACAGGTACATAGCCATTCACCTGGCTGGCCTGTGTGGGATCAGGGATAAATTACGTCTGACAGCAGAGCAAAACCCCGCCCTTGAGCACTTCTTCCACAGCCAATCGCGAGCCCCGACACAGGTAAACCACGTTCTTACAGCTGTACACATAGGGCCTGTTGTGTGACCCTTTATTAAGAAATACGCTGAATCCAAAATCAACCCCCTGTCCTCTGCGCACCCCTCTAAATCTGCAATGGTTGTTTAACTGTAAGCAATAGGGCTAAAATTCAACTCAGCCTATCAGAAGACAAGGTGAAACGACATATTGCGAAGACATATCCAATCCTTTCAGATTAACAGTGCAAAGGGGGATATGGGCTAGAAGTGTTAAGAACATAGCAGGTAAACAGAACTCATCCCCTCTCTCAGGCTGATGTGAGGGCTCTTGGTAAGAAGACTGGCTGGTCAGACTGGCGTGTTCAGGTCTGGTTCAAGAGGAGGAGGAACCAGGATCGACCAGGTCTCCGCAAGAAGTTTTGTGAGGCCAGGTGAGACAACTGAGTGTGTGTGTGTCTGTGTCTGTGTTCTAATATATGGCTGTGTGTGTGTGTGTGTGTGTGTGTGTGTGTGTGTGTGTGTGTGTGTATGTATGTATGTGTATGTGTGTTCTGGTGTGATGATTATGGTGTTCTTCTGTCTCCAGTTGGAGGTGTGTGTTCTACCTGTGTGCATTTGTGGGAGGACTAGTAGCTCTGTATGATGTGAGTATGGGTTCCTGGTTTTCCCTAGATCTCCGTCAGTGTGGGAATCCTGTGTTGAGGAGCTGCAGGGCTCCTCTGTCTCTCTCTCTCTCCCTCTCTCCCTCTCTCTCTGTCTCTCTGTGTGTGTGTGTGTGTGTGTCTCTCTCAATTTCAATTAAATTCAAAGGTCTTTATTGGCATGGGAAACAACCGTTGCCAAAACACATTGACAAAGCAAGTGAAATTACAAATAAACAAAAATGAAATAATCAATAAAAATGTAACGGTAAACATTCCACAACATTACACACACTCTCTCTCTCTCTGCTCGCTCCAGGGTTTTTCCCACGTTCTCTTCTCTCATGGTTTACCACATTTGAAGACATGCATGGACTGGTTCTCCTGTAGTTCTCCCCTGGCATTGCTCTAACCTCTCGCCTCACTCTCTCTCTCTCTCTCTCTCTCTCTCTCTCTCTCTCTCTCTCTCTATCACACATCTCTATTCACTCTCTCATTCTTCTCCTTTTTTCTCTGCTTTAGGGTGCCAAAGGCCAACAAGACCATTTTATCCCTGGGCTCTTCTCTCCATTTCTCTCTTTCTCTCTTGAACATGTGATGGCTGTGTATTTATTTTGGGACATATGGGCAGTGATTAGGCAGGACAGGATGTTGTTTCTTAAATGTTTAATGTCTGTTGTGTATGGTGACCGATGATGATGAAGATTTTATGTTTATGTGGCTGGTGATGCCAAAGGCAAATATCCATCCATGGATGGACAATAAAGTTGTATCTAATCTAATCTCTCTCTTATCTCTTTCATCCCTCTCCAATACCCCCTCCATAACCTGTGTCTTTTCCAGAAACCCTGGTTTTATAACTTGCGGGAGGTTTGGGCTGACTTCCCCAAACAGGTAAGAGCCACATCCTTGCCGTCTGCTAACTGGCAAATGTCTCAGTCTGACTAAGAGTAGTCATTCCTCTCATCTAAGAGTTTGTCAAACATCTATCTGTTTTGTCAGTTTTGATAATTGTGTGTGTGTGTGTGTGTGTGTGTGTGTGTGTGTGTCTGCGTGCGTGCATGCATGTGTGCGTGTGTCTCTGTGTGTGTAGTCCATGCTGCAGTCGCAATACTGGTATTACATCTTGGAGATGAGCTTCTACGTCTCCCTGCTCCTCAGCCTCACATTCGATGTCAAACGGAAGGTAAGTGTAAATACTTTATAGATAATTCTCCCCCAAGGTAATTATTTTAAAAGTAAACTTGTGTGTTTGAGTGCCGTTCCAGCCCTAATTGTGTGTGTGTGTGTGTGTGTGTGTGTAGGATTTTAATGAGCAGGTGATCCACCATATAGCCACTCTGACTCTGCTGGCGTTCTCCTGGAGTTCTAACTACATCCGCATTGGAACCCTTGTTATGGCAACCCACGACTCGGCAGATGTGTTGCTGGAGGTCAGTGATTGGATGGTTTAGGTGTCTGATAGTGCCTCGGTAGTTGCAGTGTTTTGTTACTTGAAAAAGTAATCTATTAGATTAGATTAGATTCAACTTTATTGTCATTGTGCAGAGTACAAGTACAGAGACAATGAAATGCAGTTAGCGTCTAACAAGAAGTGCAAAAAAGCAGAAAAGTGCAGTGTGAACAGTATATACAGGTAGTGCAGTATATGAGCAGTATAGTAGTGCAGTATAGTATAAGTAGTGCAGTGTAAGCAGTATATGAATTAGCAGTAGCTTATAAGCAGAATAAATAGGATGCAGTATGAACAGTGTAAGCAGCATATAAGCTGTATAGGCAATGCAGTCTAGCAGTATATATGTATTAACAGTAACATTAGAGTAAATAGCAGAATAAATATGGAATGCCGTATGAACAGTATAAACAGGTATGTACAGTATGTACAGATATGTGCAGTGTATTAACAGTAGTATTAAAGAAAAATATAAGGATATGTGCATTATGAACAGTATAGACAGATAATGAACAGTATAGACATATAACTGAAATTACATTTAACAGAAATGATCTTGTTACTTCACAATATTACTTTGCATGGAAAGTATTATATTACATATTACTCATTATGTTCCTTTTTTACGCTGTCCATTCAGCACTGAACTCCACTCTAGGCCTACCTGTATCAGGTGTAGATTTTCCTTTAGTACTTTCCTCACCATTGTTTGATGGAGTTTGTTTCACTCACATGTGTCCTTGATGAGAAATAATCCCTTTGATGTGATGCCTTCTATTTCAATGCATTATTGCAACACAGCTGCCATCTTTATTTGTTTTTCAGCTTTACGACAACAGGAAACAAGTTACAGCATGAGTTCTGTTAGCAGGAGACTTTGGGTTTTTAAAAACATATACTGTATAACACACCGGCATTGATATGATTCTGAAAGTCATGCGTAACGCAAAGTGACGCATTACTTGAAAAAGTAACTGCAATGACAGTACAATATTTGAACACAGTAACTCGTTATATTATTTTGTTACTGATAAAAGTAATACTACTGTAATGCATTACTTTTATAACTCGTTACCCCCAACACTGGGTCATTGTGATTGGCTGGCTTCGGTGTCAATCAGTAGATTGGTAGAGGCTGTGCTGACCCTGCTCAGTTGTTAGTGACCTGCTTCTTCTATCCATTTCTCTCTTTCTCTCCTCTCTTCCCCCACCTCTTCCCCCGTTTCCTCACTCCACTTTCTCAGGTGGGTAAGTTGTTTAACTACGCTAAGTGGGAGAGGACCTGCAATGCCATATTTGTGCTGTTCGTTGCTGTATTCATGGGGACGAGACTCATCATCCTGCCCTTTTGGTGAGTCTCAACCACAGCTGAACCATAACCAAACATAACCAAACAGAGTCGGAGGGGCTGACCATGGGGCGGCAGGTAGGCTAGAGGTTAGAGAGGCCGGCCAGCAATCGGCAGTGCATGTGTGTTGTCTCTTCTTCTTCTTCTAAACCTCTCTCCATCTCAGGCTGATCCACTGTACATGGGTGTATCCTCTGGAGCTGTTTTCTGCCTTCTTTGGTTTCTACTTCTTCAACGGAATGCTGCTGCTGCTACAGACTCTCCACCTCTACTGGGCTGCTCTCATACTGCGCATGGTCCACAAGTTCCTCTACAGCTCTGTGAGTGTGTCCATGTGCACCGGGCGAGGCTGGCGGAGGTAGAAATTGGAGGACGGGCTCACATGTGTTTGATACAGTGTAGCTTCCACCAAGATGGGTTCGTTGTAATGTATGGAACGGAACTAGGAATGGTTTTTCATTCCAAGCATGACATGCATCTCCCCTGGTGTCCATGAGTACATTGGAAATATCTTAAAGGTCATTATCATTTTACAATATAGTTGCATATCCATATTTCTAACTTGTTTTGTTGTCTTCCTCCTTTAACCCCCCCCCCCCCCCCCTTCCCCTCAATTATCCCCTTTGACTTTTACCCTCTTACAGGTGAACGGTGATGAGAGGAGTGACGCAGAGGAGGAGGAGGAGGAGGAGAAGAATGGCAAGGACACAAGAGAGGAGAAAGATCAGCCACAGCAACAGAGGAATGGAGCCCGAGGTCGAGCATACGCTCACTGAGACGGACGGACTGTCCAGACGCCCGACAGACAGACAGACAGACAGACAGACAGGCTGACCGTCCAGACGCCCGACAGACAGACAGACAGACAGACAGACAGACAGACAGACAGACAGTTGATTCTAGTGATGCCTCAGAGAGAGTAACTCACTGAAGGACTCATTCAGAGGCAGAGGAGTCAAGTCGAAAACTACATTTAAAAAGCATGATTTTCAACAACAAAAAAGCCTATGATGTGAAGGACAATGGAGGCTACATACAAATCGACACTCTAAACAATGAGATCACTCAGATCACAGTGGCTGTAGTTTAGTGTCAACTGCAACATTGACATTCAACCCTTTGATGTTACAAATTAATAAACACTCTCAATATGCTGCTTTTGCCCAAAACATTGAGCATTAGACCCATGAGATAATGATGATGATGATGATGATGATGGTGATGCTGATGATGGATCACATTTATTGTGGCACACTGAAATAAATGTATTTCATAACTTTATAAAGGCTATAGATTGGAGTATCTATTCTTGTGGCATGCATAAAACATATGTCTGTATAACAATGTTGAGGCAAGTCAGATGCATTTATTTTTGCTGGACTGGCTGTTTAATCTGACCCATTGAAGTATTATGATTACAAATGCTAAAGCCCATTATAAGCATTATAATCTGTTAGGTTTGCTGCCTAGTTCTGCTCTCCAGCCATGGACAGTCTCTCTCTATTTACTAGACTAAGGGCGCCCTCTTGCGGACGTTCGCGGGAATTGTCACTGTTACCATGGGGACGACTAAACAAACCATGCTCACTTGTTGTGAGTTTGTTGGAGAGGCTAGCTAGCTAAAACATCCTGCTCACTCGAATAATAAAAAACAACGATATGGCCCACGTTAGGACTTACAGACCTAATGTACGTGTCGGAAACTGGAACGAGGATGTTACCTTGGAGGAGGTTTGTCTCAGGATAATCTGACTAATGTAACTGGTTACTCCCCATTTTGTTATTTAGTTTGTTAAATGGATAAACGCATTCACTCTGTTAGTTTAGCGTTGTAGCTGCAACTACTAGTCATGCACTACCATGTGCATACCTGTACAGTCCGGACTCTGGGAGGCTGCTAGGATATTTCTTCACATTCTCTCCCACTACTCACTTAGACACAGCTGTGTGGAGCTATCACTCCCTGTCTCTTCTTAGGACACACTAAAGGACTTTCTGGACAGGAAGATGAGGGGTGAGCTCACAGTTCAGAAAACCGGCTTCCTCAAACAGAACATCCTGAGACAGGTGACTCATCACCAATAATAATAATAATGATTCATAATACTGACCAGAATCAGTGTGGGTAGTGCATTACGCTATGTCCTGAATTTGTGTGTGTGTGTGTGTGTGTGTGTGTGTGTGTGTGTGTGTGTGTCAGGTAAGTCTGTCCGTCGCGCAGGGTGGCGGTGTGTGTTTTGGGGACGTTGTAATGTTGGTGAACCTGGGCGGGCCTGACAGAGATGGCTGTGCAGTCAGCATCAACGCAGACGTCAGCAGCCTGGGGACTGGGCCTAATCCAACCATTCAGGCGCCGTGTGGAGTCAGTGCAGGGAGGGGTCTAAAGCCCTGCACACGCACTGCCTTCATCATCAGCAGGTACACACACACACACGCACACACACACACACACACAGACACGCATATTCTCACATACCTACACGCACACTAACACATTCTCTCACACACGCGCACAAAGGGATACATGTTTTAAACATTGTTGTGTGTGTCCAGTGTGGATGGCAGTGAGAAGGGAGAGGCTCTGCGTTACGATCAGAGTTTCACCCTGAGAACAACCGATGACTTTGCTGGAGGCGTAAGTAACCCCCGCCCCCCCCACACACACACACAAACATCCACCAAAGTTGCTATGAAACTATGAAATGCTGTGGAGAGATGATATTCATTGAAACATGAAATTCAAGTTCTACATGTCTGCTGTCACGACTCACATGTCAACAACCACACTTATCACTCAACTATCTGTGCGTTTGTTTCATTTACCCTCAGCTGTATTTGACCAGCGACCATAAGACATTTCAGAAGGTATGTCCTGGGCACAATGTGAATGTGCTTATTCATTGTCTCCATAGCTACACAGCTGTGAAAGGGTTGTTAGTTGTAAACACTTGTCCGAGACCAAAATAGCTAAGATAGCGATTTTATTTTATTTGTAGTGTGCAAAGAAGTCCCGCCTCCAGGAAGTGAGTTTGGAGCAGCAGGGGTCCTTCCTGTCATGGTGGAAAGTTCTGCACTCTGACCCCCAGGAGAGGCTGGAGCATGAAGGTCTACCAGTACCTGTAAGTCTACTAACTCCTCTCACCCTCTACCACAACATCATCACCTCTCACCCTCTACTACACCATCATCCCTAGTCTCGCGTATCCACACCAAATCACGTTGTTCTCACGCCTTTTTTGGAGGTCTGGGGAATCTTAGATTAGCAGATCTGGCTTGGATTGAACTGGACGGAGTGATGGAAGAATGTGCTCGCAATTTAATTGGATATTACATTCAAAGAACCCTCCCCCCAAATGCCAGCGTCAATATGCCATTTCATCCCTTCTGAGCACATCCTGGAAATGTCAGAAACATTCCAGATCATGAGAATTTCAAAGATTATCTACTGTGTCCACTATATATCTATAATTTTACCCCCTTACAGGATATAATGGATAGATTAGAAGTTGTTCAAGCAGACTGTCATTGTGGCTCATAGTCTGTGTCTCTGTCTCCTACCCTCTAACCATATCTCTGTGTCCACCTACAGGCCAATGCGGATGTGCTGATCACCCACTGCAAGACTAACCAGGCCCTGGCTGTCCTGGGAGAACATGTTTTGTGGTAACTTTTCCTTTTTACATTGCAAATCCCTAAAAACATCTCAGGGTGCACAAATCATTTCCACATGGTAGAAGTGTTGCAGTATGACATATTAATTGTAATAATGTAAATATTTATTGTTTCTGCAGGACTCCGTATGGCAAAGAGTATGAAGTGACTGCCAAAACATTCTTGGACTCCCACAAGGCTGAGCGGGACATGAATCACTGGCTCTTTGTGACCTCTGACCCTGCAGCGGCAGAGCAAACACTGCTGGACCGCCCCAAAACACAGGTCGCACCCACAGAGCCCTTTTTATGAGTTCTTTTTAATACCGCAATAAAAATTTGATTATCAGAATCTCGATTGTTGATGTCATGTTGTTGAAACTTGTCGAGTTTCCTCCTCCTCACTCTTGTGTGTTTGGGGACTGGAGTCATCGAGCTAGAAAACTTGTGTATTCTCTTGGGTTTGCTGTCCTTCAAGTGCTTACACAGGTAAGTGAGACTATTCAGTCATTTTCATCTGATACATTAGATCAGGTGTTCCCTATTTCCTCCGGAGCCCCCTGTCACATCTTATGAAATTTGCGGCCCCTCCATTTGAAGAAAATGTATTTTCTATATTACGTATATTGGGGAAAAGACAGTCACTGTCTCAAGGTTCTTGGTGTCATGATGTAATTATTTTTTTTTCCTCTAAATAACGCGCTCTGGCCAGGCCAGAAATTATAAATGTAGTTATTTGTTGAATATACAGTTAGGTCTGGAAATATTTGGACAGTGACACAATTTTCATAATTTTGGCTCTGTACGCCACCACAATGGATTTGAAATGAAACAATCAAGATGCAATTGAGATGCAGACTTTCAGCTTTAATCCAAGGGGTTGAACAAAAATATTGTATGAAACATTTAGGAATTGCAACCATTTTTATACACAGTGCCCTATTTTTAGGGGCTCAAATGTAATTGGACAACTTAACATAATCATAAATAAAATGTTAATTTTTAATACTTTGTCGTCTGCCTGAAGTCTGGAACCCATGGACATCAAATGCTGAGTTTCCTCCTTTGAGATGCTTTGCCAGCAGCTGCAGCTGTCTTCAGCTGTTGTTTGTTTGTGGGTCTTTCTGCCTTTAGTTTTGTCTTCAGCAAGTGAAATGCATGCTCGATCGGATTGAGATCAGGTGATTGATTCGGCTATTGCAGAATACTCCACTTCTTTGCCTTAAAAAACTCCTGGGTTGCTTTCGCAGTATATTTTGGGTCATTGTCCATCTGTCCATCATCTTTGCTGAATTTGGCTGAATCTGAGCAGACAGTATATCCCTAAACACTTCAGAATTCATCTGGCTGCTTCTGTTCTCTGTCACATCATCAATAAACACAAGTGACCCAGTGCCATTGGAAGCCATGCATGCCCATGCCATCACACTGCCTCCACTGTGTTTTACAGGAGATGTGGTATGATTCGGATCATGAGCCATTCATGAGCCTTCTCCATACTTTCTTCCCATTATTCTGGCACAGGTTGATCTTAGTTTCATCCGTCCAAAAAATGTTCATCTGTTCCAGAACTGGGCTGGCTTTTTTAGATCTATACATTTGGCATTGAGTGAGTGATGAAGCCTGTTCTCCAGTCTGAGTAAGTCAGTTTAATCTTGTTTCTAGTCAGAGTGCTATTAGGAGTTGTTTGTTTTGCAGTGGGTATCCTGCCTGAAGCCTGTTCTCCAGCTTGAGCAAGTCAGTTTAATCTTGTTTCTAGTCAGTGCTATTTGGAGTTGTTTGTTTTGCAGTGGCTATCCTGCCGGAAGCCTGTTCTCCAGCCTGAGCAAGTCAGTTTAATCTTGTTTCTAATCAGAGTGCTATTAAGAGTTGTTTGTTTGGCTATCCTGCCTTAAGTAGTTTCTATTGGAAGCCATCAGTTTGAAGTCAATTAGCTGTGAAGTGCTGTCAATCTCCAGTGGGAGGGCCTAAACACTATCCTGCCAGGTATTTAACTCCTGCTCGCCCTGGACCACGACTAATACATTTGGGATTGAGTGAGTGGTGAAACCTGTCTGGTCGTTAACTGATCGTCAGGTGGGAGGGGATGCTACCCTGCTAGTCATCAGCAATCACAGAATCTGCATTTATTTCGTGACGATCGCAGAGCGACAGCCTCCTGACACGAAGACTCTAGACACAAAGGCATAGGAGTCTATCTGTGGAGTCTCCAGACACAAAGACATAGGAGTCTATCTGTGGAGTCAGACTCCAGACACAAAGACATAGGAGTCTATCTGTGGAGTCCATCGAGGAAGGCCTGAGAGGAAGGCCATACTACTAAGTATTTTTATTCTATTTTGATAATTTCTTCATTACCCTGAGTGTATTGAGCCTGCCTATATCCTACTTTTCTCACTAACCCTCTCCCTCTATACCGGCAAAAAATCACAATGTGCTTTCTCCCCATTCCTGTTATTTCCTCCATCAGGAGGACACATCAACGCTACACCTCCACTCGCAACCCTTCCAATCTAATCTACCCACCATGCTCAACTGACCACAACCTCACTGTCACGAGAGGACTTTGGAACTGCCAATCAGCGGTCCGGAAAGCAGAGGCTATCTCAGCCTATGCCTGCTTCATGTCTCTCCACTTCCTTGCTCTCACAGAGACATGGATTACACCGGATAACACAGCTACTCCGGCAGCCCTCTCTGATGCCTACTCCTTTTCTCATTCCCCTAGACTCTCTGGCCAAGGAGGAGAAACAGGACTCCTCATCTCGCCTAAGTGGTCACATAATGTCCTTCCCCTGTCACACCTGTCCATATCCTCCTTTGAATTCCATGCTGTTTCTATCACCTCCCCTGTCAAATTTCACATTGTTGTTATCTATCGTCCTCCAGGTCAGCTTGGCCACTTTTTAGATGAGATGGATGTCCTTCTCAGCTCCTTCCCTGAGGACGGCACATCGCTCACACTACTGGGTGACTTCAACATCCAGTCGGAGAAGCTTCACTCGACCTTCACTTGACCTTCTCTCCTCCTTCTGCCTTACCCTGTCCCACTCTCCTCCCACTCATAAGGCGGGCAATCAGCTTGACCTTGTCTTCACAAGATCCTCCCATACCTCAAACCTCACTGTTACCCCTCTTCTGGTTTCTGACCATCATTTCGTATCCTTCTCCCTCCCTCTCAAATGCTCACCCTCCCAACCAGTCTCTACCCACACTGTCCTCTCGTCGTGGCCAGCGCACCCTCTCACTCACCACTCTTTCTTCCTCTGTCTTATCCGCCCTACCCTCTGTTGAATCCTTCTCTCTTCTATCCACTGATGCAGCTTCCTCCACCCTCCTGTCATCTCTTTCCTCATCCTTCGACTCTCTCTGTCCACAGATCTCAAGGCCAGCACCATCCACTCCACGCGCTCCCTGGCTGTCTGAAATCCTGCAAGCTTGTAGAATAGGGCTCCGGGCAGCTGAGAGGAAATGGAGAAAATCTGGCCTTCCTGATGATCTAGACCTTTATCTCTCTCTCCTCCTCAACTACACCTCATCTGCATCAGCTGCTAAAGCCTTATACTACCATTCCAAAATTCAATCCTCTGTCTCTAACCCAAGGAAACTGTTCTCCACATTTTCCTCACTCCTCAACCCTCCTCCCTCCTCTCTGTCTGCTGATGACTTTGTCACCTATTTTGAAAAGAAGGTTGATGACATTAGCAGCTCCATCCCTCTACCTCTCACCAACAATGCTACCTCTCCTCCCAAACCCACTGTGCAACACCCAGTCTTTGGTTTATCAGATTTCTCCCCCCTCTCCCCTGATGATGTTCTAAAGCTGGTCACATCCAAGCGGGCAACCACCTGCCCCCTCAATCCTATCCCCTCCCCCTTTCTCCAATCCACCTCTAAAGACCTCCTTCCGTTCCTTACCACCTTAATCAATTCCTCTCTATCCACAGGATCTGTCCCAGCTGCCTTCAAGACAGCCAGAGTCAAGCCTCTTCTCAAGAAACCAACTCTTGACCTGTCTGCTGTCCATAACTACAAACCGGTATCCCTTCTCTTCTTCTTATCTAAAACCCTTGAACGTGCTGTCTCTAACCAACTGTCAAACTACCTCCTTCAAAACAATTTCCTTGGCAATATGGCAATGCCATATTTGTGCTGTTCGTTGCTGTATTCATGGGGACGAGACTCATCATCCTGCCCTTTTGGTGAGTCTCAACCACAGCTGAACCATAACCAAACATAACCAAACAGAGTCATAGGGGCTGACCATGGGGCGGCAGGTAGCCTAGAGGTTCCAGAGGCTGGCCAGCAATTGGCAGGTTGCTGGTTTGATCCCCACTCCAGGAGGGAGCCGGCATCTCTTAAAGGTCATTATCATTTTACAATATCGTTACATATCCATATTTCTAACTCATTTTGTTGTCTTCCTCCTTTACCCCCCCCCCCCCCCTCAATTATCCCCTTTGACTTTCTCCCTCTTACAAGTGAACGGTGATGAGAGGAGTGACGAAGAGGAGGAGGAGGAGGAGGAGGAGAAGGAGAAGGAGAAGGAGATGGATGGCAAAAACACAAGAGAGGAGGAAGATCAGAGGAATGGAGCCCGAGGTCGAGCAAACGCTCACTGAGACAGATTGACGCCCGACAGACAGACAGACAGACAGGCTGACTGTCCAGACGCCCGACAGACAGACAGACAGACAGACAGACAGACAGACAGAAAGACACTTGATTGTAGTGATGCCGCAAAGAGAGTAACTCACAGAAGGACTCATTCAGATGCAGAGGAGTCTACATTTAAAGTCGAAAACTACATTTAAAAAGCATGATTTTCAACAACAACTAAAAAGCCTATGATGTGAAGGACAATGGAGGCTACATACAAATCGACACTCTAAACAATGAGGTCACTCAGATCACAGTGGCTGTAGTTTAGTGTCAACTGCAACATTGACATTCAACCCTTTGATGTTACAAATTAATAAACACTCTCAATATGCTGCTTTTGCCCAAAACATTGAGCATTAGACCCATGAGATGATGATGATGATGATGGATCACATATCTTAACTTACTTAACTTATTGTGGCACACTAAAATAAATGTATTTCATAACTTTATAAAGGCTATAGATTGGAGTATCTATTCTTGTGGCATGCAAAAAACACAAAAAACACAATGTTGAGGCAAGTCAGATGCATTTCTTTGTGCTGGACTGGTTGTTTAATCTGACCCATTGAAGTATTATGATTACAAATGCTGAAGCCCATTATAAGCATTATAATCTGTTAGGTTTGCTGCCTAGTTCTGCTCTACAGCCATGGACAGTCTCTCTCTATTTACTAGACTAAGGGCGCCCTCTTGCGGACGTTCGCGGGAATTGTCACTGTTACCATGGGGACGACTAAACAAACCATGCTCACTTGTGAGTTTGTTGGAGAGGCTAGCTAGCTAAAACATCCTGCTCACTCGAATAATAAAAAACAACAATATGGCCCACGTTAGGACTTACAGATCTAATGTACGTGTCGGAAACTGGAACGAGGATGTTACCTTGGAGGAGGTTTGTCTCAGGATAATCTGACCAATGTAACTGGTTACTCCCCATTTTGTTATTTAGTTTGCTAAATGGATAAACCCATTCACTCTGTTAGTTTAGCGTTGTAGCTGCAACTACTAGTCATGCACTACCATGCGCATACCTGTACAGTCCGGACTCTGGGAGGCTGCTAGGATATTTCTTCACATTCTCTCCCACTACTCACACACACACACACACACACACACACACACACACACACACTCACTCTCTCTCTCTCTCCCCCCCCCTTCTCTCTCTCTTACACACACACACACTTCTGTATGAAATTGAATAGTGGACATCAGCTGTGTTTGTCGTAGAATTTAAGTAATAATACTTTGAAATAAATTACCATTAACCGGAGCTGTTGATTCATTCAAAGACTTTATTAATGCAGAATATGTAACCGTTCAGGTTTGCAAAGTTGACCCTGTTTTAACCTCAGTCACCTGTCTTTATAGATTTCACACAGGTTAACGCCTTCTATTCAACGTATTTCTGTTTCCTGTCTACATACACCAATAACATTCAAGAATTACATTTCGTCATCAAGGTGGGCTACTCCCACCTGGCTGGCGCCAATTCGTCTGGTCAGTCCTTGCTGACACCCAGGCTGTTTTCAAAAGCCTTTTGTCCTGGCTGTTTACAACTTTGTTTATTACTTAATTACCCTATCTTTTAATTAATCTATCCTGTTTCTGCAGCTTTGATCCTTTGTTTTCTTCACCTTTAGCCAACCCCTCAATCTGACCTTACCCCTCTTTACTGCCTTCTCCAAATGTTCTAGGACCATCTGTTTTCTTGTGACCTTTTCCCCTAGGTGTGAGATTACAAACCCTTATATTGTCTTTAAATTTACCATATGTTGAGCTATCACTACCTGTCTCTCCTTAAGACACACTAAATGACTTTCTGGACAGGATATAATGGATATAATGGATAGATTAGAAGTTGTTCAAGTAGACTGTCATTGTGGCTCATAGTCTGTGTCCTACCCTATAACCATATCTCTGTGTCCACCTACAGGCCACTGGGTATGTGTTGATCACCCACTGTAAGACTAACCAGGCCCTGGCTGTCCTGGGAGAACACGTTTTGTGGTAACTTTTCCTCTTTACATTGCAAACCCCTAAAACATCTCAGGGTGCACAAATCATTTCCACATGGTAGAAGTGTTGCAGTTGTCTCCCGGGAATTTAGGTTCTATACAGAACCCCCGACCAAACCTCAGATAACCGGTTATGGATCCTCAGCCTGAGGGGTCTTACCCTGTCAGATGCTGACTGGTCCTATGTAGGTTGGTGTCCATTAGATTCACTCCGCTGTTAACGGTCTACATCCCATAGTTCCTCCCATATCTTCCTCTACCCACCTCAGCTGAACTGAAAAATCATTAAAACTAAACTCTAAAAATATATTAAAAAAAATAAATAATAATAATAATAATAATTAAAAAATAAATAATAATAATAATAATTAAGAATTAAAATTGAGAAAACTATTCCTTTAAATGCAGGTTAAATTCTTTAATGATGGCTTAAAACATTGCAGCATTACAGGCAGAGTGATTAAATGGTAAAATGCTAGTATTCAAAAAATGATAAAAATTAGAAAAGAATAAAACCTATCAGTCTGAACCCTACTCTGCCTGTGAAATTTAGAGAAGTCCCAGTTTCACTCCGTCGAGCATAGCTGGTTCTTCTATCCGCCAGAGCTGTTGTTATATAAACGAAGGTCCGCCAAGGTCCTCCGTTGTACTAGTGTGGCGAGGCCGACAGTTAGAATTCAATCAGAGTGTGAGCTCCGGACAAGGAGATCCTGCTCGGGTGCTAGAGTATGAAAAACTCCAGTTTCCACTCCGGGGTAATCTTCAGCACACTCAGTCCTGCTCCGGTCCTTCAGGTGTTACGCTCCGCAGCGGGGAATGACCGTTGTACTGCTCCAGGGAGCTCTTTTTATAATTTGCAATGGGGCTTTCCTTTACCCCCACCCTTTCTTATCTAGTTCATTTCGTCAGGCATTGAATTCGATCTAGTTCTCAGTCAAGCATAGAATTCGATCTAATTCATGACATCACCCTGAGTTCGCACCCATGCTTAGTCATGGGCATAAGGGGACCTGTTGTTATGTCTACTAGACATACTTATCACTCTCCTGCTCAAACATGGTCTCAAGGCCACTTGAGACTTCTGCAATCCTACTCTATTTTTGTGCCATACTAATCTAGGCCTTTCTCAAAGTTAACATTTAGTACATATGGTATACAATTAACATTAGCACACATGATTAGCCTACTTCAGTAATCATCCCTGAGTAAGAATTATACAGTCAAACATTAGTATGGTGGCCTACTTCAGCAATCATTTCTGAGTAAGAATTATACAGTCAAACATTAATGCATTTGGTTGCCTACTTCAGTATCAGTTAAACCGTTATCACTACGAGGTCCAACCAGATATGTTGACCCGGAGTCATACACTACCCTTATAATTTCTCTTATTCAGTTTTGCCTTTTGCACATATTTGAACTCATTTATCATTAACCAATTATATATATTTGACTCAACTTATCATTAATCAGTTACACTACTTTGAATCAACTTATCATTAATCAGTTTCACAAATTTGAATCAACTTATCATTTCAGTTGCACACTTTTGAATCAACTTATCATTAATCAGTTACACACATTTGAATCAACTTATCAGTTATAAGCAGTAATGCAGTTTACACCTATTTTAATCAACTTATCATTCATAAGCAGTTATGCAGTTGCACCTATTTGAAGGATAGATCAAAGATAAAATGTGTTTCAGGAACATCCTCAGCCGCGGTGTCCCTCGTCAGGTTGGGCCCCCAGCTGCTAAGCTTTTTCTCTTTCTAGCAGTGTCATGGTGATTCACCAAGATTGCTCTCAAACCTCGGGCCAATCCTGCTATGCTTAACTGGGTAACGCTGGGAATGGTGTTTAGGCCGGGAAAAGGCCATACTAATCTCGCCCTCGGCGACACAGTATGACATATTAATTGTAATAATGTGAATATTTATTGTTTCTGCAGGACTCCGTAGGGCAAACATTCCTTGACTCCCACATGGCTGAGCGGGACATGAATCACAAGCTCTTTGTGACTTCTGACCCTGCAGGGGCGGGGCAAACACTGCTGGGCCGCCCCAAAATACAGACCACACCCACAGAGCCCTTTTTATGAGTTATTTTTTATACCTCAAGAAAGATTTGGTTCTCAGAATCTCGATTGTTAATGTAGTGTTGTCGGGTTATGGTTATGCTCTCACTATTATATATAACTGAAGTGTCAAGAGTTAAAAAGTTGCTAGAATACTCTTGCTCTGTGTATTCTCTTGGGTTTGGTGTCCTTCAAGTGCTTCCACAGGTAAGTGAGACTATTCAGTCATTTTCATCTGATACATTAGATCAGGTGTTCTCTATTTCCTCTGGAGCCCCCTGTCACATCTTATGAAATTTGCGGCCCGCCCATTTAAAGAAAATTTATTTTCTATATGACGTATATTGGGGAAAAGACAGTCACCGTCTCAAGGTTCTTGGTGTCTTGGTGTAATTTTTTTCAGTTTCACCCTCATGCTGACTGTTTTCTCTGTGAATAAGGCACTCTGTCCAGGCTAGAAATGATAAATGTAGTTATTTGTTGAATATATATATTCTTTGTGTCATTCCTCAAATCTACTAGGCCCAACTGAAATCTTTGGCACCACAAGGTTGTGTAGTTTGGGAATTATTTACAAAACAATGTTTAAAAAACAGTGCATCACAGAGCATTCATATGATCATTATTAACTGTCAGTGGCAGATATTAACTGTATGTGAGCACTGTTGAATGTCTTATCGATGTTATTTATGTCTCTCAGTGCAGTCGATAGTGGAACTATAGTGGCAGAATTAAAATTCTGCCCCAATTCTGCCCAAATTCTGTCCCAATAAGTTTACCATCCCCCGGAAGAAAAATTGCTGAGAGCTCAAGCTGTGATGTCATCAGTTTGGATTTAGTAAACTCAATTGTTGTTGGGTCTCCTAATTTAAATACTGTGGTTTTTAGGGTGATATAAAAAGAAGAGCTTGCTCTCTTTCCTGTTGTGAGGTTATCATCATGTTGTGAGTAGCAGTGGTCATCTCTCTATCTGTCTATTAGGATGTAACATTTCTATATGAAGTATTCGCCTTGTAATAGTTGTATAAGTATACAGTATTATTAAAGCCTCATTTGATTCATTCTGTTTGACCTTTCTTACACTAATTCAGCACAAATTTAACAATTCTTTGCACATAGTGATAATTACATTGGAGTCAAATTATCAATGTTCAACATGCTTTGCTATCAACAAAATATAGCCAAAATTCTCTACAAAAAAACTGATATTAATATAATTGCTTTACAGAACTACATGTTAATGATATGAAGCATGTATGATGGTAACCCAATTTATCTGTTACTGGAGTTTCTCATCTGGATTCTCTGTTGGAATGCACACATGACCTACACACTTGGGCAGTTCAGAAGACTAATGCTTTCGTAGCAAATTGTGAGAAAAGATTAATCAGATTAGTATTGGTATGAATGAGAACAATGACTTAAGAGTCAGAGTGCCTGATATTGCAGCCTTAACAAATATGTTGTACCAAGGAGGGTGGGTTCACAAAACTGACCCTCTGTACCTGGCCAAAGGTAAACACTCTGAGCAGTTAAACCCCAGCCTGTTTATGGTTGAACAAGGTCCATAGTAGCAGTAACCCTACTTCACATGTGTTGAAGAATGGGCAGTTAGACAAGAGGAGACTATAGACTATAGGTGCTATGCTGTGACACTTCTAAGTGTTTGGTTATTGAAAAACATTACTGTCATGGCAGCTCACCGTTAGATTAGGGATTCCTGCGATGTCAGATGTCTTCTGAACAAAAGGGGAGTTTATTATAGTTCAGTTCAAGGGGGTGGTTGAGGTAGTGATGGTTGAGCAAGGGGGGGTGGGGGGGGGGCGTGGTTAGTTGAGCAGTCTTATGGCCTGGGGGTAGAAACTGTCTGTTGGTCTAGATGCTCCGGTACCTTTTGCCAAAAGGCAGCAGAGAGAACAGGTGCGTTCCCAGCGTTCCCAGATTTTGGGCACTGGCCAGCCAGGCTAGTAGACAGGAATTGCTACTAGCCCGGCTAAGATGTTACTTGCCCAGTTTATGCAGTCGTATATGCGAGGTGTTAGGCCTATTTGCTTACGACAGCTTATTAGCTTGTTCTCTTTTCTTTGTCCTGTTGTGAGAATCTTGTCATGAGCTGATGAGCATTGTTTGAATGACCTGTGGTCATCTCTCTCTCTTTCTCTCTCTCTCTCTCTCTACTCTCTCTGTCTATCATTTACTATAGAGGGTAGAATGTAAACATTTTTCTTCTTCTATGGAGGGCTAGTTAGTTAGTTGAGCAGTTTTATGGCTTGGTTTGTTGAGCAGTTTTATGGCCTGGGGGTAGAAACTGTTTGTTGGTCTAGATGCTCGGGTACCTTTTGCGTATGTGTTTCCAGCCTTCCTCTTTATTTATTAAGACGTTAACCAGTATGGGCAGAGATGGAACGTAAGGATTTTGGGCACTGGCCAGCCGGGCTAGTAGACAGGAATTGCTACTAGCCCGGCTAAGATGTTACTTGCCCAGTAATGCAGTCGCATATGCGAGGTGAGCGCACAGCAGATATAGACCTATATGTCAAAGCTCTCTTTCTTTGATATTTTATGTAGATACAAAATCATTTATTTCAATAGTACTCTCCCTTTCCTTTTCATACTCTTTGTTGGTCAAAAAACGATACATTATTGAAGTATTAGGCCTATTTGCTGCTAGCTACTACGATTTGCTTACGACAGCTGTCAAATGCAACAACGTTTCATTTGTAGTTGCTAAGGTTTATGGGCTCATTAACCTTATCTGTGAGGTGAAGGGGGCGTTATCCATGCTGCCCCCCAATCTCCAAATGACCCTTCCCCCGTAGAAATGGTTGTGGAATGTGAATGGAATGGATCTCATTGGGTCTCCTTGCAAATTGCTCCTAATTTAAATACGGTGGTTGTGGAGGTTGTGGAGGGTTACACTGTGTGTCTGTTGATATTCATGGCTTGTGACACTAGCATCTCACCAAACCTCTGACCAAACCTACAGGGAGTAGAGGTGCTAGACACCAGGAGTTTATCTGAACTGGCAGGTAATGTTTCAGATTCATATTTTGTTTGCGTGTGATGATGATTGCTTGTCATTGTACAGTAGTATGATCATTCTGAATAACTATGATGGTTTTCACCATTTTGGTGAAATATGATATTTACAGTTTAACTATGTAAATTAACTCAAACTCAACTATTCTTTTCTCATAGTGATACATTACTTGGAGTCAGATTATCAATATTAGATATGCTTTGCTATTAACAAAATATAGCCAAACCTCCACATGGAAACTGACATTATGATATGGTCTACACTAGCAGCATAGATGTGATGTCTATGCATTGAGCGGACTGCTACCATTATAAAATGACAGTTGTTAAAGCAGTTATTCCTCTATACAACTTAAAACACTCAATAGGCTCCATCTCCTGAGAACAGGTAGTGGCATTAGTTTTCCCATGTTAAACTAAAGTGGTGTGACATCATTCAGAGAAAGTGTCAGAGACGTTGTGATGAGGATAGTCCAATCAGAGCGCAGGAAACTTGAGCATATCCAATGACGTTTTTTGGATATGCTCAATATATGCAGCACCATACCGTGTTGTGGTTGTCATAGATACTAACCATGGGGTGGGACAGCTTTGAAGCAGCAGTTTGGGAAAAGTACAGTAATAGAAACTGTGTCCCAAATTAAATCAACTGCAGGAAGGAACTGTTTCCAGGCGATGGAGCACAAAAACAATATATACTATATACTATTGTGCAGCAACAATGAACACATTGATTCATGTCTACAACAAAAACAAGCCCACAGTGTGAAAGAGAGACCATGTTAACTGCATTTCAAATTGAAGATCTTTTTCATCTAATCGTCAATGACATTTTAAAGATGTTCATATCATGTACGATGTTTTCAGAGTTTCTTCTTCAGTGACTGACTGACTGACCAACCAACTGACTGTGTGTGTGTGTGTGTGTGTGTGTGTGTGTGTGTGTGTGTGTGTGTGTGTGTGTGTGTGTGTGTGTGTGTGTCTGTGTCTGTATTTCTGTCTGTCTGTGTGAAAGTGTGTGTGACAGAAGATGGCTGTGAATATCCCTGGCGTGGTAGCGGTGGTGGTCTTCTATGTTGTCATCCTGGCCATCGGGATCTGGGCGACTAGAAAGTCCAGGAAGGAGGAGAAGAGATCTGTAGGCAGCAAGAGTGAGGTCAGTATAGTTGGAGGCCGCAACATCAACCTCCTGGTGGGGATATTCACAATGACAGGTGAGTGATACTGTGTGTGTGTTTGTGTTTGTGTTAAATCCTGTATATGATTGTGTGTTTTGGTAGCTGTGTATGGAATGTCTCTGTTCATTGATGTGTCTCCATCCTCAGCGACCTGGGTTGGAGGAGGCTACATCATGGGCACTGCTGAGGCTGTGTATTCTCCCTCTCACGGTCTCCTCTGGGCCATGGGGCCCGTGGCTTATCTCATCTGTTTTCTCCTGGGTAAGCAGCATCGTCAGCTTATCAGTTGCCACCTGCACACTTTCAAGTTCAAGTTTATTTGTTACGTCTCATACGAGTGCAGGGAGTAAAATTCTTGGGCTCGGTTCCATGACAATGCAGCATACAAATACAAATAATACAAATACGCAGTAGTGCAATGAGGTAGGACAAGACAATATGTGACATAGTGCAAGATAAGTGAGACAGACAATAAGTGACGTAGTACAATATAAGTGAGACGGTTGGACAGTGACGATTGTTGGGGACACAAGACAATCGACATGACACAATTGCAGTATAAATAGTAGAGTAAAAAGGTAAAGTGGTTCAGTGGAATGTCATTATTATTGCACTGTGCCGTTGGTGTAGGTTTTGTTAAAGTGACTATGTGCTGGTAGAGTCCATTCTGTGGGTGTGCTGGGGGTTAGCATTAGCAGTCACAGCTCCACACCATCCAGGCACTAGCACAGGCAAAGGTAATAGAACACTGCATGTAGCTCCATAAAACCTTTCTGGCTAAGTCTACAAAACTCTCATATAATGAGAGTCAGTTCAAGAGTCAGTTGTAGGTCAAAGTATGTCTAAGAACTTCAAAGGCACAAAGATATCTCACATCTGAACCATCATGCACATCTCCTGTCAGTGTACTGTCTCTGTCCTATAGCAGGTCTATTTTTTGCTAAACCAATGAGATCGAAGCGATATGTGACAATGATGGACCCGTTTCAACAACGCTATGGGAACACGTTCACCACAGCGCTGCTACTTCCTGCTCTGATCAGCGACTTGTTGTGGGTGGCCTGCATCCTGGCTGCACTGGGTTAGTTACCCTATATAACCCTAACCCAACCACTGTACTGCTGCATCACACTATGTACTGTCGTATGAAGACAACCTCTGAATGGCTGCTGTGTGCGTGCGTGCGTGCGTGCGTGCGTGCGTGCGTACGTGCGTGCGTGCGTGTGTGTGCGTGCGTGGACCTGCCTATGTGTGTGTGATTGGGGGTGTGTGTGTGCTTCTGTTTGTGTGTGTATGCAGGAGGTACGATGAGTGTGATTTTAGGCCTGTCGGTCTCATACTCCATCATCCTATCTTCGGCCGTGTCCATCACTTACACACTGCTGGGAGGATTCTACTCTGTAGCATACACCGACGTCATCCAACTCTGCTTCATCTTCACCAGCCTGGTGAGAGACAGAGGGGGGGGGGGGGGGGGGGGGGGTGAAGAGAGATAGAAAGGAGGTGTATAGGAAGTCATAGAGGTGGTCACAGTGGTGAAGATGACAGATGAATGTGTTGATGATGCTGTAGAGATTAGATGACATGACCCAGCCTGCTGTTGTTGAGGTAGTCCAGTCCTGTGCAGTGACCTATTTGATTTTGTTTTTTCAGTGGCTCTGCATTCCCTTCCTGCTTCTCAATCCAGCAGTCTCTGACACCACAAACACAACCTTTGTCAACCAATCAAATCCAGTGCCATGGTTAGGCGAGCTGAAGCTGGAAGATGCAGGGAAATGGGCAGATGAAATGCTCTTGCTGGTCAGATTTTAATCCTGTTTCTGTGCGTGTGTGTGCGTGCGTGTGCATGCGTGCGTGCGTGCGTGTGTGTGCACGTGTTTGTTTGTGTCCGTGTCTGCATGTGATGAATAACTGAAGAGGTATCTGATTGGATGAAGATGAGAAGGGCCAATCGCTTTCCGTTTTAACTGGCTTATTCAGAGAAAATAACTTCTTCAACAGCAAAGCACTAAAAGGAGATCTTCAATGAAAAACTATAATTTTATATTATACCTTTAGAGGTCAGGGGTCATCGATTATGGGTTAAATTAATACCAAAACTATCCCTTTTTTGTTGAGGTGAGGTTCATGGTTTATCAACAGAGGCGCTTAACCGACCAAAACTCCTGACCAGGCTTTCCTTCACTTGGGAAGCGATAAAACACCTGCCCACCACAAGTTCAGCAAATGTACAGTTACACACAAAGAAATACATTGGTAATCATTTCCTATGCATTCATCAGTGTAGTGGATTTTTATGTTATGTGACTACAACTGTATTGTTTATTTCATCGAAGTAGAGTTGCTGCATAGATAGAGTCACAACTATGCAGCAACAACCCACGCAGCAATTGAACATCTTCATCAGACTTGGCTGAGACCTGGCTGTGCAGCTACTGTAGCTAGCTCTCTCCCGGACGAGCTGAATAGCTTCTATGCCCGCTTTGAGAACTCCAACGCCATCCCACCAGAGAGGACACACACCGCGGACATCACCGAAGCAGACGTGCGCAGGCAGTTCGAGCGCATCAACATCTGCAAAGTGGCCGGGCCAGACGGCATCCCAGGCCGGGTGATCAGAGTGTGCGCAGCGCAACTGGTAGGTGTGTTCACGGATTCATATTCAACCTCTCCCTCTCCACAGAAATAGTCCCCTCCTGCTTCAAGTCATCCACCATTGTCCCAGTGCCGAAGAAGAACAAGGTAGCATGCCTAAACGACTGGCGCCCTGTTGCTCTCACTCCCATTGTGAGCAAATGCTTTGAGAGGCATGTCAAGGCCCAGATCTGCAGCATGCTCCCTCCCACCCTGGACCCTCACCAATTTGCCTACAGGCAAAACAGATCCACTGACGACGCCATCGCCACCGCACTCCACTCCGCCCTCACCCACCTGGAGAAGAGGAACATCTACTTGAGGATGCTGTTCGTTGATTACAGTTCAGCATTCAACACTATTGTCCCCTCCAGGCTCGACACCTAGCTGAAGAACCTAGGCCTCAACTCCGGCCTATGCGACTGGATACTGAACTTCCTGTCAGACCGGCGACAGGTAGTGAGAATGGGCTCAAAGACCTCCACCCCCCTGACCCTCAACACAGGAGCCCCCCAGGGCTGTGTCCTGAGTCCCCTCCTTTACTCCCTGTACACCCACGACTGCGTGGCCACTCATGGCTCCAACTCTGTGATCAAATTCGCTGATGACACCACAGTGATTGGTCTGATCACAGACGGTGATGAGACGGCCTACAGGAGAGAGGTCGACTGCCTGGCCCAGTACAGCCAGGAGAACAACCTCTCTCTCAACACCGACAAGACAAGGAGCTGGTGGTGGACTTCAGGATGAAAGGCCGGGAACAGGACCCTATCACCATCAACGGGTCCGCAGTAGAGAGGGTCAACAGCTTCAAGTTCCTTGGCGTCCATATTTCCGACGAGCACACCAATCAGGTAGTGAAAAAGGCTCAGCAGCGCCTCTTCCACCTCAGGCGGCTGAGGAAGGTTGCATGGGGCCCAAGATCCTGCGTACCTTCTACAAGGGCACTACAGAGAGCATCCTGACAGGATGCATCACTGCCTGGCACGGCAACTGCACCGCCCTCAACCGAAGGCGCTGCAGAAGGTGGTGCGGACAGCTGAGCGCATCAGTAGATCTGAGTTTCCCTCCATCTAGGACATATACAGCAAACGATGTGTCAGCAAAGGCCGGAGGATCATCAGAGACCCCAGCCACCCCAATCACAGCCTGTTTTGAACTGTTGCTGTCCAAAAGACGGAGCCTCCTCCGGAGCCTCAGGGCCAAAACTCAGAGGCTTTCCAACAGCTACTTCCCCCAGGCCATCAGGCTCATGAACAAACCTACTCCGAACCCATGACTTTACTCCCAGCACACCCACAGAATGGACTCTACAAGCACACAGTCACTTTAACAACACCTCTTACACCAACGGCACAGTGCAATAATAATGACATTCCACTGAACCACTTTACTTTTTTACTCTACTATTTATACTGCAATTGCCATGTCTATTGTCTTGTGTCCCCAACAATCGTCACTGTCCAACCGTCTCACTTATATTGCACTATGTCACATATTGTCTTGTCCTACCTCATTGCACTACTGCGTATCTGTATTATTTATATTTGTATTATTTGTATTATTTGTATTGTATGCTGCATTGTCAAGGAACCGAGCCCAAGAATTTTACTCCCTGCACTCGTGTATGAGACGTAACAAATAAACTTGAACTTGAACTTGAAGTGAACCATTTTCATTGCTCTTGCGCACTGTTGATCAGATCTTATTTTGATTTACCCTGCACTTCACTCTGAACATTCAACAAGAATGGCAAATGGCAACAAAAGTAATCGAATCAGTTCAATGGAATTAAGGTATTTCAACATTTGATATTTGAAAAAATCAAATGTAGTAATCATGCAACGCTATACATGTAGTCCTACTACCACTACTGGCCCAAGGCTCTATAGATATGAATGTGTGTGTGTGTGGGTGTGTGTGTGTGCATGCATTATTGCTTCTGATGCACTGTGATAGTTGTGGTTCAGGATCAGGTTCTCACAACTTTCAAGTAAGTCATGTGGCTGTTGTGTGTGTGTGTGTGTGTGTGTGTGTGTGTGCGTGCGTGTGTGCGTGCGTGTGTGCGTGTGTGCGTGTGTGTGTGTGTGTGTGTGTGTGTGTGTGTATTTGTGTGCATGTGAGGGTGTGTGTTGCAGACCTTTGGGGGCTTGGCATACCAGGCTCTGTTCCAGCGTATCCTCTCTGCAGCTTCGCCCACTCAGGCTCAGATCACCTGCTTCGCTTCATCTGGATTTGTCTTCATCATGGGAATCCCCTCTGTCATTATAGGAGCAGTGGCAGCCTGTACAGGTACACACACACAGACAGACACACACACACACACACACACACACACACACACCTCTCTCTCTCTTCCTTTTTCTTCATTCTCCTTCTCTCCCTCTCCCCTCTGTCAGATTGGAACCAGACAGAGTATGGTCTGCCCTCTCCATTTGATCGTGGCGAGGCAGGGAAGGTTCTTCCTCTGGCCCTGCTGTACCTCACCCCTGGCTGGGTGTCTGTCTTGGGCATCGGTACTGTGGCTGCTGCTGTCATGTCCTCCATGGACTCAGCGCTCCTCTCCTCCGCCTCATTGTTCACACGCAACATCTACAAGAGCATTCTGAGGACACAGGTGTGTGTGTGTGTATGTATGTATGTATGTATGTATGTATTTTGTATTGTGTATGTATTTCTTTTCCTTCAAGACAATTAGAGCATCACTATATACTCAGGTCAAACGGAAAAACTAAAACTCTCCCTCCCTCCCTCCCTCCCTCCCTCTCTTGCCCCCCTCTAGGCGTCAGAAAGAGAACTGCAGTGGGTGATCCGTCTCAGTGTGTTGCTGGTGGGGCTGGCCGGTACAGGGCTGGCCTTTGCTGAGGACAGCGTGTTTGCGTTCTGGCTGATGAGTGGAGACCTGATCTACTGCTTGATCTTCCCTCAGCTCATCTGTGTGGTCTACTGTCGCTGTGCTAACGGCTACGGTGCCTACGCCGGCTACCTGCTGGGTTGGACCCTGCGGCTGCTCAGTGGGGAGCCCCTGATGTTCCTCCCCCCTGCCATCCTCTACCCCGGCTGGAGGGAGGAGGACGGGGTCGTCAGGCAGTATTTCCCCTTCCGGACGCTGGCCATGTTGGTGTCACTAACAAGTGTCCCACTGGTCTCCTGCCTGGTCAAGATGGCCTTCACACGCCGCCTGCTACCCTCCTCTTGGGACATCATGGGGGTGCTGGGGGAGGAGAAGGAGGAGGAGAAGGTGACAGAAGAGGAGAAAAACACTGCTTCCCCAGAGAATGCTGTCTTCAGCACTCGCTGCTAGGGTTACAAAAGGAACCCAACTAACTAAACTGGAAACACACACACACACACACACGTGCGTGTGTATGGTCACATATTGCAGGCTTCAAAATCTTTTGACAGCAATGCACGCCTGGGATTAAGGGTTAACGGTCAAAGTTGTGGGTTATTGTTAGTGGAAGGGCTCGTGTTTATGGTCAGAGTTAGGGTATTCGAGTTTATGGTCCTCTAACTGTCTATGTACATGACTATGCCAGTGTGTACAGGGGTTCTAGTAAAAAAACATTTTTATAAAATAATAAAAAGTCTTAATCTGTCATTACGACGAACAGGGTTGAACAAAATCTGTCAGTCAGTTTTTACCCCGTCATTTGTTACATGTTTACCAATCAGAGTTCAGGACACCCAAAAATCCCTTGATGAGAGATTTTGGCATGTCACCCCATCGTGGGGAGGTGACCAAATTTGTGAAGAGAGCAAATTCGTGCCTCAAGCAATACGTGACATTCACTGCAACAGTTAGAATGCAATAGAATAAAGAAGGCATACCAGCCTGATAATGTGGACCAGAGATGACTGTGGTATGGACATTTAATGTCAATCACCATGACAGCACCAGTTAGGTCACACAGCAAGTTGGGACTACAACAACTGTAGGCTGTTGTTCACATTTTTTCACGATTCTTTGCTGTTTTAATTGCAGTTCGTTATTTTGCGTCAATATTTGTGTCTGTGAAAATGATGGATGGCTTTTGGAATATTCCTTCAACGTGGTAAATGACGGACAATAGATGGTTAACGGCACCCCTGAGTGTATATCTATTATCTTTATCAAAAGTGTTTTTAAACATTGTTAACATGAGGTGACCTGCGTTGATGATATGTGTGTAATATTCAACACGAAAGGTGTAGAGCAGCGTGAGGAAGATCACCAGCTACAAGCAGGCTATCTATCTATCTATCTATCTATCTATCTATCTATCTAATAAAATCAGAAGTTGTTTCAGTATTAAGTGTTGTGTGTGTGTGTGTGTGTGTGTGTGTGTGTGTGTGTGTGTGTGTGTGTGTGTGTGTGTGTGTGTGTGTGTGTGTGTGTGCACGTGCGTGCGTGCGTGCGTGCGTGCGTGCGTGTGTGTGTGTGTGTGTGTGTATTTATGTTTATCACATTCAGAGTGATTTAGGTTGGACTTCCATCTTGTGGAATCTCTCATCTCTTGCAGTTAATATGTTGCTACTCGATCTTAACATGGATGTATGTATATATTATTTTAGAGGTAGCAAGATGTCAAAAACCATGCATTTAGAAGTTGTAAGACCTCAAGTGCAAAGAATGCTAGTGGGTGAAGTTAATCCTAGATGCTGATCCCAGATCAGATTTACAAATTTGTCAGAGATGATTGACATTTCCAACTTCCAATGCTGTGTTTGATTGGTGGATCTTTTGGCAATTCAGCTAAATATGTCATACATATGTAGTACAAATGCATTAAGTCCAAACCGGAATTGTGAGCAATTCCCTGCTCCTTCAGTCACAAGCTGGGTTGTGACGGCATGTCAGTTAGTTAGCTGCACACCCATCTCTCCACCCTTCAGTCTCCAGCCTGTCATCAGAGTCAGAGGTCACCTACCATTCATCATCATTATGATCATTATTGAGAATCATGTTCCTTATTGTTGACATTGGTTAGAGAATCCACTGTCGCCGTCTATTTGATGGGCCATGTTGCTCGCGGGAAACCGTGGTAGAATATCGGTAGAATATTGGTAGAATATCGGTAGAATATTGGTAGAATAGACAAGTTTTGCAACACTAAACTTTATTCCAGTGATAAACAACATTGCATATGCATTGTCTTCACTCACTCACTGTATTTCCACTCAGATTCTGCTAATACAAGTAAGAAATAGCTGATCTATTATCCACCTTAACCTCATCTTATCTTCTGATTTGGAACTATGTGTTCGTGACACAGTCTGCCAGACACTAGCGGAGATAACAGGCTGTGGCTGGGGTGGTTGAGGTCCTTGGTGATCTTCTGGGCTTTCTTCAGACACCGCCACGACCAGACGACCTTGACCAATCGCATCGTAGACGTATTAGAAGCTGAATCCATAAAAAATTATGGTAAGTTCGACTTCAACATTCTAAAGTTGGTTTGGAGTTTCTAGTTTAAAATGAGTAAGCATGCCAATTTTTATGCTCACTTTCAAAAGTTTACAATTTTGGCGTTTACCTACTGGACTATAACCCACAGCTTCTGGTTGGGAAATGTAGGGATAGTCACTGTGGGAATGTCATCTATGCACTTCCTGAAACCTGTAACTGAAGCTGTGTAGAATAGATCTAACCATGTCCTCTTCCTGTTTCAGCCTCTGCTAGGAAGAACTGAAGCGGGTGCAGAGGAAGTCAAGGAAGAACTGAAGCAGGTGCAGAGGAAGCTCAAGGAGAAGCTGAAGAAGAGCAGGGACATCTACAGGTGGAAGATGGAGGACAGCCTGCAGGACAACAACACAAGAGAGGTGTGGAGCAGAGTGAGAAAGGTCACCGGCTACAAGATGGAGATCTGTTCAACGAGTTGAACCATTTCTTCAACAGGTTTGACTCAGGGGCTCATTGTCTCCCTCCCCCCAGTTCCACCAACCTGTATCAGGTGTAGATTTTCCTTTAGTACTTTCCTCACCAGTTCTGTGAGGCCAGGTGAGACAACTGAGTGTGTGTGTGTCTGTGTCTGTGTGTCTGTGTTCTAATATATGGCTGTGTGTGCGTGTGTGTGTTTGCGTGTGCTGGTGTGATGATTATGGTGTGTTCTTCTGTCTCCAGGTGTGTGTTCTACCTGTGTGCATTTGTGGGAGGACTAGTAGCTCTGTATGATGTGAGTATGGGTTCTTGGTTTTCCCTAGATCTCCGTCAGTGTGGGAATCCTGTGTTGAGGAGCTGCAGGGCTCCTCTGTCTCTCTCTCCCTCTCTGCGTGTGTGTCTCTCTCTCAATTTCAATTAAATTGAAAGATTGACTGGTATGGGAAACAACCGTTGCCAAAACACATTAACAAAGCAAGTGAAATTACAAATAAACAAAAATGAAATATTCCATAAAAATTTAACGGTAAACATTCCACAACATTACACACACTCTCTCTCTCTCTGCTCGCTCCAGGGTTTTTCCCACGCTCTCTTCTCTCATGGTTTACCACATTTGAAGACAGGCATGGACTGGTTCTCCTGTAGTTCTCCCCTGGCATTGCTCTAACCTCCCGCCTCTCTCTCTCTCTCTCTCTCTCTCTCTCTCTCTCTCTCTCACATCTCTATTCACTCTCTCATTCTTCTCCTTTTTTCTCTGCTTTAGGCCAACAAGACCATTTTATCCCTGGGCTCTTCTCTCCATTTCTCTCTTTCTCTCTTGAACATGTGATGGCTGTGTATTTATTTTGGGACATATGGGCAGTGATTAGGCAGGACAGGATGTTGTTTCTTAAATGTTTAATGTCTGTTGTGTATGGTGACCGATGATGATGAAGATTTTATGTTTATGTGGCTGGTGATGCCAAAGGCAAATATCCATCCATGGATGGACAATAAAGTTGTATCTAATCTAATCTCTCTCTTATCTCTTTCATTCCTCTCCAATACCCCCTCCATAACCTGTGTCTTTTCCAGAAAACCTGGTTTTATAACTTGCGGGAGGTTTGGGCTGACTTCCCCAAACAGGTAAGAGCCACATCCTTGCCGTCTGCTAACTGGCAAATGTCTCAGTCTGACTAAGAGTAGTCATTCCTCTCATCTAAGAGTTTGTCAAACATCTATCTGTTTTGTCAGTTTTGATAATTGTGTGTGTGTGTGTGTCTGTGTGCGTGCATGCATGTGTGCGTGTGTCTCTGTGTGTGTAGTCCATGCTGCAGTCCCAATACTGGTATGACATCTTGGAGATGAGCTTCTACGTCTCCCTGCTCCACCTCACATTCGATGTCAAACGGAAGGTAAGTGTAAATACTTTATAGATAATTCTCCCCCAAGGTAATTATTTCAAAAGTAAACTTGTGTGTTTGAGTGCCGTTCCAGCCCTAATTGTGTGTGTGTGTGTGTGTGTGTGTGTGTGTGTGTGTGTGTGTGTGTTTGTGTGTGTGTGTGTGTGTGTAGGATTTTAATGAGCAGGTGATCCACCATTTAGCCACTCTGACTCTGCTGGCGTTCTCCTGGAGTTCTAACTACATCCGCATTGGAACCCTTGTTATGGCAACCCACGACTCGGCAGATGAGTTGCTGGAGGTCAGTGATTGGATGGTTTAGGTGTCTGTTAGTGCTTCGGTAGTTGCAGTGTTGGGATTTGTTACTTGAAAAAGTAATATAACATATAGTACATATAACTTGTTACATTTAACAGAAATGATCTTGTTACTTCACAATATTACTTTGCATGGAAAGTAATATATTACATATTACTCATTATGTTCCTTTTTTACGCTGTCCATTCAGCACTGAACTCCACTCTAGGCCTACCTGTATTCCTCACCATTGTTTGATGGAGTTTGTTTCACTTACATGTGTCCTTGATGAGAAGTAATCCCTTTGATGTGATGCCTTCTATTTCAATGCATTATTGCAACACGGCTGCCATCTTTATTTGTTTTTCAGCTTTACGACAACAGGAAACAAGTTACAGCATGAGTTCTGTTAGCAGGAGACTTTGGGTTTTTAAAAACATATACTGTATAACACACCGGCATTGATATGATTCTGAAAGTCATGCGTAACGCAAAGTGACGCATTACTTGAGGAAATAGGTGGAAATAGGTGTTCCCTATTTCCTCTGGAGCCCCCTGTCACATCTTATGAAATTTGAAGGAAATGTATTTTCTATATGACGTATATTGGGGAAAAGACAGTCACCGTCTCAAGGTTCTTGGTGTCCTGGTGTAATTTTTTTCAATTTCACCCTCATGCTTCTCTGTAAATAAGGCACTCTGTCCAGGCTAGAAATGATAAATGTAGTTATTTGTTGAATATATATATTCTTTGTGTCATTCCTCAAATCTACTAGGCCCAACTGAAATCTTTGGCACCACAAGGTTGTGTAGTTTGGGAATTATTTACAAAACAATGTTTAAAAAACAGTGCATCACAGAGCATTCATATGATCATTATTAACTGTCAGTGGCAGATATTAACTGTATGTGAGCACTGTTGAATGTCTTATCGATGTTATTTATGTCTCTCAGTGCAGTCGATAGTGGAACTATAGTGGCAGAATTAAAATTCTGCCCCAATTCTGCCCAAATTCTGTCCCAATAAGTTTACCATCCCCCGGAAGAAAAATTGCTGAGAGCTCAAGCTGTGATGTCATCAGTTTGGATTTAATAATCTCAATTGTTGTTGGGTCTCCTAATTTAAATACTGTGGTTTTTAGGGTGATATAAAAAGAAGAGCTTGCTCTCTTTCCTGTTGTGAGGTTATCATCATGTTGTGAGTAGCAGTGGTCATCTCTCTATCTGTCTATTAGGATGTAACATTTCTATATGAAGTATTCGCCTTGTAATAGTTGTATAAGTATACAGTATTATTAAAGCCTCATTTGATTCATTCTGTTTGACCTTTCTTACACTAATTCAGCACAAATTTAACAATTCTTTGCATATAGTGATAATTACATTGGAGTCAAATTATCAATGTTCAACATGCTTTGCTATCAACAAAATATAGCCAAAATTCTCTACAAAAAAACTGATATTAATATAATTGCTTTACAGAACTACATGTTAATATACATGTAGATATGAAGCATGTATGATGGTAACCCAATTTATCTGTTACTGGAGTTTCTAATCTGGATTCTCTGTTGGAATGCACACATGACCTACACACTTGGGCAGTTCAGTAGACTAATGCTTTAGTAGCAAATTGTGAGAAAAGATTAATCAGATTAGTATTGGTATGAATGAGAACAATGATTTAAGAGTCAGAGTGCCTGACATGCAGCCTTAACAAATATGTTGTACCAAGGAGGGTGGGTTCACAAAACTGACCCTCTGTACCTGGCCAAAGGTAAACACTCTGAGCAGTTAAACCCCAGCCTGTTTATGGTTGAACAAGGTCCATAGTAGCAGTAACCCTACTTCACATGCGTTGAAGAATGGGCAGTTAGACAAGAGGAGACTATAGACTATAGGTGCTATGCTGTGACACTTCTAAGTGTTTGGTTAATGAAAAACATTACTGTCATGGCAGCTCACCGTTAGATTAGGGATTCCTGCGATGTCAGATGTCTTCTGAACAAAAGGGGAGTTTATTATAGTTCAGTTCAAGGGGGTGGTTGAGGTAGTGATGGTTGAGCAAGGGGGGGTGGGGGGGGGGCGTGGTTAGTTGAGCAGTCTTATGGCCTGGGGGTAGAAACTGTCTGTTGGTCTAGATGCTCCGGTACCTTTTGCCAAAAGGCAGCAGAGAGAACAGGTGCGTTCCCAGCGTTCCCAGATTTTGGGCACTGGCCAGCCAGGCTAGTAGACAGGAATTGCTACTAGCCCGGCTAAGATGTTACTTGCCCAGTTTATGCAGTCGTATATGCGAGGTGTTAGGCCTATTTGCTTACGACAGCTTATTAGCTTGTTCTCTTTTCTTTGTCCTGTTGTGAGAATCTTGTCATGAGCTGTGTAGCATTGTTTGACCTGTGGTCATCTCTCTCTCTCCCTCTCTCTCTCTCTCTCTACTCTCTCTGTCTATCATTTACTATAGAGGGTAGAATGTAAACATTTTTCTTCTTCTATGGAGGGCTACTTAGTTAGTTGAGCAGTTTTATGGCTTGGTTTGTTGAGCAGTTTTATGGCCTGGGGGTAGAAACTGTTTGTTGGTCTAGATGCTCGCGTACCTTTTGCGTGTGTGTTTCCAGCCTTCCTCTTTATTTATTAAGACGTTAACCAGTATGGGCAGAGATGGAACGTAAGGATTTTGGGCACTGGCCAGCCGGGCTAGTAGACAGGAATTGCTACTAGCCCGGCTAAGATGTTACTTGCCCAGTAATGCAGTCGCATATGCGAGGTGAGCGCACAGCAGATATAGACCTATATGTCAAAGCTCTCTTTCTTTGATATTTTATGTAGATACAAAATCATTTATTTCAATAGTACTCTCCCTTTCCTTTTCATACTCTTTGTTGGTCAAAAAACGATACATTATTGAAGTATTAGGCCTATTTGCTGCTAGCTACTACGATTTGCTTACGACAGCTGTCAAATGCAACAACGTTTCATTTGTAGTTGCTAAGGTTTATGGGCTCATTAACCTTATCTGTGAGGTGAAGGGGGCGTTATCCATGCTGCCCCCCAATCTCCAAATGACCCTTCCCCCGTAGAAATGGTTGTGGAATGTGAATGGAATGGATCTCATTGGGTCTCCTTGCAAATTGCTCCTAATTTAAATACGGTGGTTGTGGAGGTTGTGGAGGGTTACACTGTGTGTCTGTTGATATTCATGGCTTGTGACACTAGCATCTCACCAAACCTCTGACCAAACCTACAGGGAGTAGAGGTGCTAGACACCAGGAGTTTATCTGAACTGGCAGGTAATGTTTCAGATTCATATTTTGTTTGCGTGTGATGATGATTGCTTGTCATTGTACAGTAGTATGATCATTCTGAATAACTATGATGGTTTTCACCATTTTGGTGAAATATGATATTTACAGTTTAACTATGTAAATTAACTCAAACTCAACTATTCTTTTCTCATAGTGATACATTACTTGGAGTCAGATTATCAATATTAGATATGCTTTGCTATTAACAAAATATAGCCAAACCTCCACATGGAAACTGACATTATGATATGGTCTACACTAGCAGCATAGATGTGATGTCTATGCATTGAGCGGACTGCTACCATTATAAAATGACAGTTGTTAAAGCAGTTATTCCTCTATACAACTTAAAACACTCAATAGGCTCCATCTCCTGAGAACAGGTAGTGGCATTAGTTTTCCCATGTTAAACTAAAGTGGTGTGACATCATTCAGAGAAAGTGTCAGAGACGTTGTGATGAGGATAGTCCAATCAGAGCGCAGGAAACTTGAGCATATCCAATGACGTTTTTTGGATATGCTCAATATATGCAGCACCATACCGTGTTGTGGTTGTCATAGATACTAACCATGGGGTGGGACAGCTTTGAAGCAGCAGTTTGGGAAAAGTACAGTAATAGAAACTGTGTCCCAAATGAAATCAACTGCAGGAAGGAACTGTTTCCAGGCGATGGAGCACAAAAACAATATATACTATATACTATTGTGCAGCAACAATGAACACATTGATTCATGTCTACAACAAAAACAAGCCCACAGTGTGAAAGAGAGACCATGTTAACTGCATTTCAAATTGAAGATCTTTTTCATCTAATCGTCAATGACATTTTAAAGATGTTCATATCATGTACGATGTTTTCAGAGTTTCTTCTTCAGTGACTGACTGACTGACTGACCAACCAACTGACTGTGTGTGTGTGTGTGTGTGTGTGTGTGTGTGTGTGTGTGTGTGTGTGTGTGTGTGTGTCTGTGTCTGTATGTCTGTCTGTCTGTGTGAAAGTGTGTGTGACAGAAGATGGCTATGAATATCCCTGGCGTGGTAGCGGTGGTGGTCTTCTATGTTGTCATCCTGGCCATCGGGATCTGGGCGAGTAGAAAGTCCAGGAAGGAGGAGAAGAGATCTGTAGGCAGCAAGAGCGAGGTCAGTATAGTTGGAGGCCGCAACATCAACATCCTGGTGGGGATATTCACAATGACAGGTGAGTGATACTGTGTGTGTGTGTTTGTGTGTGTGTGTGTGTTTGTGTTTGTGTTAAATCCTGTATATGATTGTGCGTTTTGGTAGCTGTGTATGGAATGTCTCTGTTCATTGATGTGTCTCCATCCTCAGCGACCTGGGTTGGAGGAGTCTACATCATGGGCACTGCTGAGGCTGTGTATTCTCCCTCTCACGGTCTCCTCTGGGCCATGGGGCCCGTGGCTTATCTCATCTGTTTTCTCCTGGGTAAGCAGCATCGTCAGCTTATCAGTTGCCACCTGCACACTTACAAGTTCAAGTTTATTTGTTACGTCTCATACGAGTGCAGGGAGTAAAATTCTTGGGCTCGGTTCCTTGACAATGCAGCATACAAATACAAATAATACAAATACGCAGTAGTGCAATGAGGTAGGACAAGACAATATGTGACATAGTGCAAGATAAGTGAGACAGACAATAAGTGACGTAGTACAATATAAGTGAGACGGTTGGACAGTGACGATTGTTGGGGACACAAGACAATAGACATGACACAATTGCAGTATAAATAGTAGAGTAAAAAGGTAAAGTGGTTCAGTGGAATGTCATTATTATTGCACTGTGCCGTTGGTGTCGGTGTTGTTAAAGTGACTATGTGCTGGTAGAGTCCATTCTGTGGGTGTGCTGGGGGTTAGCATTAGCAGTCACAGCTCCACACCATCCAGGCACTAGCACAGGCAAAGTTAATAGAACACTGCAAGTAGCTCCATAAAACCTTTCTGGCTAAGTCTACAAAACTCTCATATAATGAGAGTCAGTTTAACAGTCAGTTGTATGTCAAAGTATATCTAAGGACTTCTTACGAGGAAGGCACACAGATATCTCACATCTGAACCATCATGCACATCTCCTGTCAGTGTACTGTCTCTGTGTCCTATAGCAGGTCTATTTTTTGCTAAACCAATGAGATCGAAGCGATATGTGACAATGATGGACCCGTTTCAACAACGCTATGGGAACACGTTCACCACAGTGCTGCTACTTCCTGCTCTGATCAGTGACTTGTTGTGGGTGGCCGGCACCCTGGCTGCACTGGGTTAGTTACCCTATATAACCCTAACCCAACCACTGTACTGCTGCATCACACTGTGTACTGTCGTATGAAGACAACCTCTGAATGGCTGCTGTGTGTGTGTGTGTGTGTGTGTGCGTGCTTGCATGCGTGCGTGTGTACGTGCATGCGTGTGTGTGTGTGATTGGGGGTGTGTGTGTGCTTCTGTTTGTGTGTGTATGCAGGAGGTACGATGAGTGTGATTTTAGGCCTGTCCTTCTCATACTCCATCCTCCTATCTTCGGCCGTGTCCATCACTTACACACTGCTGGGAGGATTCTACTCTGTAGCATACACCGACGTCATCCAACTCTGCTTCATCTTCACCAGCCTGGTGAGAGACAGAGGGGGGGGGGGGGGGGGGGGGGGGTGAAGAGAGATAGAAAGGAGGTGTATAGGAAGTCATAGAGGTGGTCACAGTGGTGAAGATGACAGATGAATGTGTTGATGATGCTGTAGAGATTAGATGACATGACCCAGCCTGCTGTTGTTGAGGTAGTCCAGTCCTGTGCAGTGACCTATTTGATTTTGTTTTTTCAGTGGCTCTGCATTCCCTTCCTGCTTCTCAATCCAGCAGTCTCTGACACCACAAACACAACCTTTGTCAACCAATCAAATCCAGTGCCATGGTTAGGCGAGCTGAAGCTGGAAGATGCAGGGAAATGGGCAGATGAAATGCTCTTGCTGGTCAGATTTTAATCCTGTTTCTGTGCGTGTGTTTGCGTGCGTGCGTGCGTGCGTGCGTGTGTGTGCACTTGTTTGCTTGTGTCCGTGTCTGCATGTGATGAATAACTGAAGAGGTATCTGATTGGATGAAGATGAGAAGGGCCAATCGCTTTCTGTTTTAACTGGTTTATTCAGACAAAATAACGTCTTCAACAGCAAAGCACTAAAAGGAGATCTTCAATGAAAAACTATAATTTAATATTTTACCTTTAGAGGTCAGGGGTCATGGATTATGGGTTAAACCAATACCAAAACTATCCCTAAAAATTTTTTTTTGTTGAGGTGAGGTTCATGGTTTATCAACAGAGGCGCTTAACCGACCAATACTCCTGACCAGGCTTTCCTTCACTTGGGAAACGATAAAACACCTGCCCAACACAAGTTCAGCAAATGTACAGTTACACACAAAGAAATACATAGGTAATCATTTCCTATGCATTTATCAGTGTCGTCGATTTTTAAGTTATGTGACTACAACTGTATAGTTTATTTTGTCGAAGTGAACCTTTTTCATTTCTCTTGCGCACTGTTGATCAAATCTTATTTTGATTTACCCTGTACTTCACTCTGAACATTCAACAAGAATGGCAAATGGCAACAAAAGTAATCGAATCAGTTCAATGGAATTAAGGCATTTCAACATTTGATATTTGAAAAAATCACATGTAATAATCATGCAACGCTATACATGTAGTGTAGTCCTACTACCACTACTGGCCCAAGGCTCTATAGATGTGTGTGTGTGTGTGTGTGTGTGTGTGTGTGTGCATGCATTATTGCTTCTGATGCACTGTGATAGTTGTTGTTCAGGTTCAGGTTCTCACAACTTTCAAGTAAACCGTGTGTGTGTGTGTATGTGTGTGTGTTGCAGGCTTTAGGGGGCTTGTCCTACCAGGCTCTCTTCCAGCGTATCCTCTCTGCAGCTTCGTCCACTCAGGCTCAGATCACCTGCTTCGCTTCATCTGGAATTGTCTTCATCTTGGGAATCCCTTCTGTCATTATAGGAGCAGTGGCAGCCTCTACAGGTACACACACACACACACACACACACACACACACACACACACACACACACCCCTCTCTCTCTTCCTTTTTCTTCATTCTCCTTCTCTCTCTCTCCCCTCTGTCAGATTGGAACCAGACAGAGTATGGTCTGCCCTCTCCATTTGATCGTGGCGAGGCAGGGAATGTTCTTCCTCTGGCCCTGCTGTACCTCACCCCTGGCTGGGTGTCTGTCTTGGGCATCGGTACTGTGGCTGCTGCTGTCATGTCCTCCATGGACTCAGCGCTCCTCTCCTCCGCCTCATTGTTCACACGCAACATCTACAAGAGCATTCTGAGGACACAGGTCTGTGTGTGTGTGTATGTATGTATGTGTGCGCACAGCAAACCTCTTTGTGTATATATTTATTTTCCTTCAAGACAATTAGAGCATCACTATATACTCAGGTCAAACGGAAAAACTAAAACTCTCCCTCCCTCCCTCCCTCCCTCCCTCCCTCTCTTGCCCCCCTCTAGGCGTCAGAAAGAGAACTGCAGTGGGTGATCCGTCTCAGTGTGTTGCTGGTGGGGCTGGCCGGTACAGGGCTGGCCATTGCTGAGGACAGCGTGTTTGCGTTCTGGCTGATGAGTGGAGACCTGATCTACTGCTTGATCTTCCCTCAGCTCATCTGTGTGCTCTACTGTCGCTGTGCTAACGGCTACGGTGCCTACGCCGGCTACCTGCTGGGTTGGACCCTGCGGCTGCTCAGCGGGGAGCCCCTGATGTTCCTCCCCCCTGCCATCCTCTACCCCGGCTGGAGGGAGGAGGACGGGGTCGTCAGGCAGTATTTCCCCTTCCGGACGCTGGCCATGTTGGTGTCACTAACAAGTGTCCCACTGGTCTCCTGCCTGGTCAAGATGGCCTTCACACGCCGCCTGCTACCCTCCTCTTGGGACATCATGGGGGTGCTGGGGGAGGAGAAGGAGGAGGAGAAGGTGACAGAAGAGGAGGAAAACACTGCTTCCCCAGAGAATGCTGTCTTCAGCACTCGCTGCTAGGGTTACAAAAGGAACCCAACTAGAAAAATGCTGTATCATTTCTTTTGGGATAAACATGTGTACAATATCCACCCTTTGGCCCAAAACCCATTGGCTTATAAGAATTGGATCAGAACATCATTGTTTTGACATCCTTGTGACTTTAGCAAAAACATCATTGTTTCAACGTCATCATTATGACTTGGTTTTCTCACTCCTGTCCCAATAACCACATGTGTGCAAGAGTAACTTCTGCGCACCATCCTTGTAGGGTCCGTATCACTTCTATCCTGCAGTGGTGTAACGGAGGAGTATCGTTACCAGCCCGAGGACAGCAGCTGTTGCCAGCACTCCCCCCACCACCAAGAACCTCTTCTCCCTCTCTCGGCTCCTGCCCCCTTGCTCCGGCTGCTCCAGGTCCGGTTCCTGGACCTGCTTCCGGACCAGCACCTGGACCAGCTTCATCCTTCCCCTTGGCTCTGGTACCTGCAACTCTTACGTCCTCCTCTGGCAGAGCCTTAACACAGTGATTAAGATGATACCACGTGGGTGAACCCTTTACCTGGACTGCTGTCCCTGTTGACCGGATCACCTTGAACGGTCCTTCTCGCCGGGGGCCGTTCCACGTGCGCCAGAAGACCTTCACGAACACCCAGTCTTCCGGCTGGATTGGATGTGCCTCTGGCTTCTCCCGCTCCTTCTCCTTTTCCTGTAGATATATAACTCGGTGGATGTGAGCTATTTGTTGTACAAAGGTTTTTATATCCTTTTCTAACACATCCAACCCCGGTCCCTTATGCAAATGCCTATATGCCGGCACAGGTAGTCTCTGTTTTATTCCCAATTTCTGGTAAACTCCTTTTTACCGTTTTGTCAATAAACTCCCGGCCATTATCATACTTGGTATGCCAAATCTGGGGGCTGTCTAGTCACCAAAGTATCATCCAATCTTAGCTGTACTATACATAACCCGCTTTAAACCCCTCTAAATCCCGATAGCATGATCCGTCAACAAAAAAGGTAAGTTCCGCTAACAGTAGTGGAACAGCACACAAATCAGACCTCAACTTAATAAATGACTGCACCCAACACCTCCTCCATGGTGCCTAGTCCCAACAGTCTCCCCAGCAGGGCTTTCATATTCCCTATCGCCAATAAATATCCCACAGTCTCTTCCACGAAGGCCCACTTGTGAGCCCTCTCGTGGATGATTGGCAGTCTACTTATCAATCCCTGACAGACAAGCACTTGTGGGTTGGCCGTTCTGATTCCAATGGGAGTCCAAGGCATTCTTTGGGGTGGGGATGAATCTCCCCCTACGGCTCCGTCTTCCTCTTTTTTGGCTGTCTCTCTTTTTCGGTCCAGAGCCTCCTCCTCTGTCTGGCCGTCCGACGACGTCTTCGCTTCCAGCATTCTCGCTGGACCCCCAGCGTTCTGTGTTGAGGATTTTTTTCTTCACCCCTGGTTGGAATCCTCCTCTTGCCCCTTTCTTGGCTCGTGGTGGGGGTACCACTTCTGGATATAGTCTCCCAGATCTGAGATTACGTATGGTTCCGGGTCCCCCAATCTCCTCCAATTGCGTATAATCTCCCGTCATGTCAATCTTGGTTACTGGCATCTGGGCTCCATACGGTGGGGGTGAAGCTTTTTCCCCCTCCTTCTTCAACACCTCTTTGCATTTCTTAGTTGTCTTTGCCCACTCTTTTCTTTGTAGCAGGAACATATCTATCACAGCCAGTTCGTCTTTTCTCTTTTCCAGTCATTTAGCTCCTTTTTCATTCACTTTATGATTCTTTATGAGGGTTGCCATCTCCTCACACAGGCATATATCAATGTGCCACCCTTTGGCCATTGGGTAGTGAGATTCTTGGTTCTTCGCTCCCATCTCTGGCCCACTTCTCTTATCTTCTTTTCCAACAGAAGAGCTGCTTTGATTATTATTTGATTTGCTTTGATTATTATTCACTGTTGCCAGGGCAGTGGCCATGTTGCCCCACAGCCCACTATCCAGTACCGGATTCACAATACTCGCAGCCTTTCGAGCCACCCAAACACAATTCCCCGTTCAAGCGAAAAATTTAGCAATCCCCCCCCCCAATTAATTTACAAATTAAAAATGAACAATTAACACATACCAATTAACAACTATACATTTACAATTAACAACAGACAATTAACAACTAAAAGCTAACAATTAACAATTAACAACTAGCAATTATGCTTCTGAACAACCAATTAAGTAACTTGGCAACTAACCACTTAACACTTAATTAATTTTGCGTGAACAAGCAATATCAAGCAATGACACACTTTGGCCTCCGGACAATCAATCACAAATAATCAACTCTCCAGATGGCCAGGTTGTCTCATCAACCAAGCTCCCCAGCAATTGAGTGGCTCAAACCAAACCTACGACCAGGTACCAGGCAGGTGTCCTGCCAATCTCCCTATCTCCTCGCTTCCCCCCCCAGCACGCCGTTTCTGGCAAGCCCTGTAGTTATAGCTCAATCGGTATCAATCAAATGTGTACTGTATGCTCTAACCTGTGAGTTATAGTATGAGTATGTTGTCTTTACGCTTGAGTGTGTGCCAGCTTACGTTTGTATATGTACGTGAGTGTGCCTGTATTGGTCTGCACTTTGTACACGCGGATACACATGTCCGTGTGAACTAGGTTTGTGTGTGTCTGTGTATGAGTGAGTTCTAGAATGTTTGTATATGCGTGTGTGCATAAAGAAATAGTAAGTGTGTGAGCGAGCGAGAGAGCTGACCCGTAGCCACGACTTGGCACACAATTCCCTTACTCACATCAGAGCACACACAACAGCCCCTCCCAACTCTCTTTTTAGTTCACACACATCCTTCTTCTAAACAGTATTCCTCTGCACAAAAACATCCGTCTCCTTTTACACAAATATCTCAGAAACAAACACAACAACACAACAGTTTAAACAATAACCCCTCTAAACCCAGCACATAAAGTTAAAGCTTGTAGGCTATATTTGCAAGCAGACAGCGAGGGAACCAGGCATCCTGTGCTCCTAATTTCCCTTCCTTATTTTATTTTTGGGTTAATAATTCCTGCCTCACTTCTAATATGCTTCAAAATACCCTCATTGGTGTGAAAAAACACTCTCTCTATATCTCACATAAACCTCTCTACTGTACCCTTAAGCCTGAGCTTTCTGCTATAGCCCTGCATTTTTCAACACCCACTCTCAATATATTTGTTCTAAAACATAAATTATAAGGACCCGTCCTACTAGAAACTGCAATGTATCAGGATGGCCTGTTTCACTTGCATTGTGAACTCCTTTGACCGCATGTTGTGTGTTCACAGCAACAGCTTCCAAATGCAAATGCGACACTTGGAATCAACTCAGACCTTTTACCTGCTTAATTGATAAAGAAATAACAAAGGAACAGCCCACACCTGTCCATGAAACTGCTTTTGAGTCAATTGTCCAATTACTTTTGGTCCCTTGAAAAAGAGGGGGCTACAGATTAAAGAGCTGTAATTCCTAAACCCTTCCTCCAATTTGGATGTGAATACCCTCAAATTAAAGCTGAGAGTCTTTATTATAGAACTTGAATATGTTTTGGTAAACAGCTAAAATAACAAAAACTGTGTCAGAGTCCAAATATATATGGACCTAACTGTATATCTTTATCAAAAGTGTTTTTAAACATTGTTAACATGAGGTGACCTGCGTTGATGATATGTGTGTAATATTCAGCAACACGAGAGGTGTAGAGCAGCATGAGGAAGATCACCGGCGACAAGCAGGCTAACGACCCGCAAGTGGCTGGTGATCTGGACAGGGCCAATGAGTTGAAGCAGTTCTTTAAAAGGTTTGACTCAGGGGCTCATTGTCTCCCTCCCCCCAGCTCCATCAACGACTCTCCACTGTCCTCCTTCTCCTACCCCCAGCTCCTCCAGCCCTGCTCAGCTACCGGACCAGCCCCCCCCCCCCCCCCCTCTCCCTGCCCTGTCTGGACCCATTCACACCTCTCACCTACCCCTTTGTCCCATCCAGTACCCTCCCCCCTTCCCTCTCCCTCTCCAGCCTCTCTGACTCCATTCACACCGCCCCTCTATTCCCCTCCTCCTCCTCCAGCCCCACCATTTCCTCACTTCACAACTCTTCAGTGCCCCCCATCATTCTGCCCCCCGACACCACTGCCACTGCCTCCAAAGAAAAGGAACCCCAGTGATCTGAATGAATATAGACCGGTAGCCTTGACATCCCACATCATGAAGACCATGGAAAGACTGGTGCTAGCACACATGAGGCCCATGCTGAAGACATCCTTGGACCCCCTGTAGTTTGCCTACCAGGCAGACATTGGTGTGGATGATGCCATCATTTACCTGCTACAGAGACCTCACTCCCATTTAGATAAGGCTGGCAGCACTGTGAGGGTCATGTTCTTTGACTTCTCCAGTGCATTTAACACCATGTAGCCCTTAATACTTGCGGATAAGCTGCTGAGGATGCAGGTGGACTCCCCCATTGTTTCCTGGATTAGGAACTACCTGACCAACAGGCCACAGTTTGTATGGCTGCAGGGATGTGTGTCGGACTGGGTGGTGAGCAGCACTGGCTCCCCCCAGGGGACCGTTCTGGATCCCTTCTTCTTCACCCTCTATACCTTGGACTTTAGGCACAACACAGATACTTGCCATCTACAGAAGTTCTCGGATGATTCTGCTATTGTGGGATATGTCAGTGGAAGCCAGAAGACTGAGTACTGGTGGTGTGATGGAAATCTTTCATTGAACAACAATAAACGATGTTTGGTCTCAGTTGAGAGTTTTAATGCATATACAAAGTTTAGACAACATTGTTTACAGCTGGATCAGCATTCCTTCACCAACAGTGTGGATTCAGAGACTGATGCCGTGGCGGAGGAGAGGACCGTCCTTAACTCCAATGCTCGTACGTCATAGGTCTAGGGGTAAACATCTCTTGCACCTGCTTGCTGATAAAGAAGCTGGGAAAGAAGCATAGGCGTTGTGAGCCACTATCTCAAACCTCAGCCTGCAGTTAGGAGTGTTCCAAGGTCACACACTGTCTATTGTATGAGAGAAGGAGCAGTCAGTTTTGGTTCTTCCTCAGTCACATAATGGAAAATAACAAAGTACATTGGGTCACAACAACGTCAATACATTTCATGTAAGACTTAAACAAAATAGTACAAATAAATGTTTTGCCATTACAGTGGACAGTTTTGTTGAGTGGTGTGAGCAGAACCACCTGCTACCACGTTGCACTAAGGAGTGCTATAGGAGATCTTTTCTGCCTGCCGCAATAAGATTCGGGGATCAATAAAGTACCTATCTATCTATCTATCTATCTATCTATCTATCTATCTATCTATCTATCTATCTATTAAGTGTGTGTGTGTGTGTGTGTGTGTGTGTGTGTGTGTGTGTGTGTATGCATGTATACATATTTATCTTTGTCACATTCAGAGTTATTTAGGTTGGACTGCCATCTTGTGGAATCTCTCATCTCTTGCAGTTAATATGTTGCTACTCGATCTTAACATGGATGTATGTATATATTATTTTAGAGGTAGCAAGATGTCAAAAACCATGCATTTATAAGTTGTAAGACCTCAAGTGCAAAGAATGCTAGTGGGTGAAGTTAATCCTAGACGCTGATCCCAGATCAGATTTGCAAATTTGCCAGATGATTGACATTTCCAACTTCCAATGCTGTGTTTGATTGGTGGATCTTTTGGCCAATAGCAATTCAGCTAAATATGTCATACATATGTAGTACAAATGCATTAAGTCCAAACCGGGATTATGAGCAATTCCCTGCTCCTTCAGTCACAAGCTGGGTTGTGACGGCATGTCAGTTAGTTAGCTGCACACCCATCTCTCCACCCTTCAGTCTCCAGCCTGTCATCAGAGTCAAAGGTCACCTACCATTCATCATCATTATGATCATTATTGAGAATTCCCTGCTCCTTCAAAACCGTGGTAGAATATCGGTAGGATAGGCAAGTTTTGCAACACTAAACTTTATTCCAGTGATAAACAACATTGCATATGCATTGTCTTCATTCACTCACTGTATTTCCACTCACAGATTCTGCTAATACAAGTAAGAAATAGCTGATCTATTATCCACCTTAACCTCATCTTATCTTCTGATTTGGAACTATGTGTTCGTGACACAGTCTGCCAGACACTAGCGGAGATAACAGGCTGTGGCTGGGGTGGTTGAGGTCCTTGGTGATCTTCTGGGCTTTCTTCAGACACCGCCATGACCAGACGACCTTGACCAATCGCATCGTAGATGTGATGAAGGACGCTCATATCCACAGTAACCCCTTATATACCGGAGACGCTCCCTGACGAACATTGTTTATTGTTTGGTCACCTTTATAACCTGGACATTATTGAGAATCATGTTTGCGACACACAGTCTACCAGACAGTAGCGTAGAGCAAAGGCCGTGGCTGGGGTGGGCAAGATTTATCCACACACACACACACACACACACACACACACACACACACACACACACACACATGACCAGACGACCTTGACCATCGCATCAGAGACGTGGTGAAGGACGATAATATCCATGGTACCCCCTTATGTGCATGGGCTGTTTCTACAAGTTGCCACTCTTTCATAATAAGTTCCTTGTGCAACGACTTCCTTCCATCCTGTGCTCTTTTAACTGTGCTCCAGCGACCTGTAAGGAGGACTCTGTTACAGTGACAGGCTGCCAGGTTTGCAGTCTCCACACTCCTTGTGCCTCTAGGGCTTTTTCCTTCTTATGACAGATTAGAGAATGACATTTGGGAATGTTGTCTTAATTGCCCCTGGAGGTAATTTTTTAGAGAGCCAGATTGTAGCCCGATGATCACTTTATCTGTTAGTTGACCCATCTGGCTCGACCAATTTCCATTTCTGGAAAGCCTCTTGTAAACAAAGTACAGATGCTTCTATAGATTCTCCTATGCTCTATTTTGCATTGAAAAATCTTTTTCACAGATTAGCTTCAGATACACATTCCCCATATACAGTAATGGGACAGCAGAAGGATTTTACCAGTAGTATCTCTATTGTTGGTGTCTAATTACTGTATCTGTTGTTCTGCTTCTCCCTCTAAAAAGGAAAGAAAATATCAACTTTGTTGTTTTGGTCGACCATTCCTCAAACTTTCTACAATTTCAGGGCCCGTGGTGCTCCCCTAAACCAAGGCCACATTGTGTTAGGTGCCACTGGGGGGCGCTACTGCCTGGTTCTGCACAGCTATGGGCACTGCTGGCCCTTGGTCTTGTGCATCCACATGTGCTCGTGAACCAGAGATCCTGCTGACTACGCCAACAATGAAGTGTCACAGTAGCCAAGAGGGCTAGAATACAAAGTTCTCTGGTTCACTGATACACACATAGATACACACCACACAAGGATAAAAGTTCAACAAGGAGGTTTAGTTTGACTGGGGATTCTGGATCCAGGAAAAATGGGTAAGTCCAAAGAGGTATAAAAATGTTATATTTGGAATAAAGGGCACTGGCCCTTTAAGCGCAAGATAGAGCACACCGCTGTGTCTTTTGAGCCCGAGGTTCCACTCCGTCCAGTCGCTGTCCAATATGGGCAGTGGCAGTGCATGACTAAGCCATGCCTACTTTGTGTTACTTCTTCCACTGCGACTACTGAGAAGGGAGACATAGTCAGAGAGAGAGTGGCGAGGGGGGGGGGGCATCCAGAAAAAACACTGTGTTGAGACTGGGCGAAATTGGAATTAGAAGCTCAATCCATTCAACATTATAATAAGTCTGGCTTCAACATTCTAAAGTTGGTTTGGAGTTTCTAGTTTAAAATAAGCAAGCATGCCAAAAGTGAACAATTTTGGCACTGACCTACTGGACTATAACCCACAGCTTCTTGTTGGGGAATGTAGGGACAGTTACTGTGGGAACGTCATCGATGCACTTCCTGATCAAACCTGTAACTGAAGCTGTGTAGAATATATCTAACCATGTCTTCTTCCTGTTTCAGCCTCTGCAAGGAAGAACTGAAGCGGGTGCAGAGGAAGCTCAAGGAGAAGCTGAAGGAGAGCAGGGACACCTACAGGTGGAAGATGGAGGACAGCTTGCAGGACAACACAAGAGAGATGTGGAGCAGCGTAAGAAAGTTCACCGGCTACAAACAGGCTAACGACCCGCAAGTGGCTGGAGATCTGGACAGGGCTAACGAGAAGTTGAACCAGTTCTTCAACAGGTTTGACTCGGGGCTCATTGTCTCCCTCCCTTTCCATTGTCTGGAAAAGGTCCCATCAATGTGGAAAACATCTTGCCTGGTACCGGCACCAAAGAAATGGAACCCCAGTGTTCTAAATGACTATAGACTGGTAGTCTTGACATCCCACATCATGAAGACTATGGAAAGACTGGTGCTAGCACACATGAGGCCCCTGGTGAAGACATCCTTGGACCTCCTGCAGTTTGCCTACCAGGCAGACATTGGTGTGGATGATGCCATCATCTACCTGCTACACAGAGCTCACTCCCATTTAGATAAGGCTGGCAGCATTGTGAAGGTCATGTTCTTTGACTTATCATTGACAAAACATATTGGACAAAACACATGTTAATGCAATGAAATAATTTTACTGAAGTAGAAATATAAATTTGGTGTGACAGGTGGGCGGGGGGCGGGTAAGTAACCCTAACCCAAGGAGGAAGGGGGAAAACACAAAGGAGAAACAGGTGTCACTCTGCAACCATGAAAGGCATGCAGTATTCACGAGAACTGCAGCTCTCCTCCTGGACTATGTCCTGAGGTGTTGCTCTCAACACTCTGGCTGTCCTCTGCTCCTGTAGGAACGAGGTTAGCCTTAGAAAAATAAAGAACACTTTTTACTGGCTATTCCAGCTACTCTATACAACAACTATACACGTTCTTCACATCACATTTCAATATACACAGTTTGTTCACACTGATGATAACAGCGTCAACCAAGCATGACTTGCATGATGAGAGTAAATAGTACGACAGTGTGACAGACAGTAACAGTGTTACAAGATAATAACAAACAACTAACAAAAAACTGCTTACAGGTTTGTCTTTTCCTCGACCCCTTCTAATGGCTCTCCAAAGGCCACGGAAGCATCCACCTCCTTTCTTCCTCCCTTTCACCTTAGTAGGCTTTACCAGGATGGTGTCAACCACTGCAGCAGGCTTGAGGTCCTGGTTAGGCTGGAGCAGGCTGACTGCACTGGACTTGATGTCCTCACTTGCCTGGAGAAGGCTGGTATCAGTCACTGCAGGTTTGAGGTCCTGGTTAGAGTTGACCAGGCTGGTGTCAGTCACTGCTGACATCAGGTCCTGGCTAGGCTGAAGCAGGCTGAATGCACTGGACTTGATGTCCTCACTTGCCTGGAGAAGGCTGGTATCAGTCACTGCAGGTTTGAGGTCCTGGTTAGAGTTGACCAGGCTGGTGTCAGTCACTGCTGGCTTTAGGGCGGCCATGACCTGAGAAGAAAAAATGCAGAAAAACCCTTTACAGAACAGCGATGAACTGGATATTCCAGCAACTAGTAAAATAAATGAATAATGTGTTAATAAAGATAATAAAGATCTATAATGAGAATAAACAATACAACAGTGTAACAGAGAGGGACAGTAGGACTACTGCTTACAGTTTTGTCAGGCTTGAGGTCCTGGTTAGAGTTGACCAGGCTGGTGTCAGTCACTGCTGACATCAGGTCCTGGTTAGGCTGAAGAAGGCTGGCTGCACTGGACTTGAGGTCCTCACCAGGATGGAGAAGGCTGCTATCTATCACTGCAGCAGGCTTAAGGTCCTTGCACTGGCTGGTAGCATCAACAGCCTCTTTGAGGCACTCACCAGGGTGGACCAGGCTGGTGTCAACCACTGCAGCAGGCTTCAGGTCCTGATTAGGCTGAAGCAGGCTGGCTGCACTGCTCTTGAGGTCCTCACTTGCCTGGAGAAGGCTGGTATCAGTCACTGCAGGTTTGAGGTCCTGGTTTGAGTTGACCAGGCTGGTGTCAGTCACTGCTGGCTTCAGGTCCTGGTGAGGCTGAAGCACGCTGGCTTCAGAATACTTGACCTCCTCACCAGACAGAAGCAGGCTGGCTGCACTGGACTTGAAGTCCTCACTTGTCTGGAGAAGGCTGGTATCAGTCACTGCAGGTTTGAGGTCCTGGTTTGAGTTGACCAGGCTGGTGTCAGTCACAGCTGGCTTCAGGTCCTGGCGAGGCTGAAGCACGCTGGCTTCAGAAGACTTGACCTCCTCACCAGACAGAAGCAGGCTGGCTGCATTGGACATGAGGTCCTTGCCAGGGTGGAGCAGGCTGGTGTCAACCACTGCAGCAGGCTTGAAGTCCTCACTAGGGTGGACCAGGCTGGTAACAGAACCGCTCTGCTCATGTTCCTCTTCCAACTCCAGCAGAAGTTGAATAGTAGCTGAGTCCATTATCACCATGGGCTCCCACACCATGCTGTCAAGGTCTGCCACACCTGAGGCTCCGGGCTGGAGGCTGGTGCCCAGAGTGGGGGGTGAGGATGGGGAGTGTTCATCCACCCTGAGCAGAGAGCTGTCGCAGGCTGCTGGAGCATATAAGTATTTCTCACCCAGTAGCTCACGGAAGGACTGGGACATGGATTTGGCCTGGGGGAGCAGGCTGGTACCACTGACTGCTGCTGGTGTGATGTCCTCACCAGGATGGGGCAGGCTGATGTCAACCACTGACGTTGGCTTGAGGTGCTCACCAGAAGGAAGCAGGCTGGTAGCAAAACAGCTCTGATCATACTCCTCTCCCATCGCTAGGAGGAGTTGAAACTCAGCAGAATCCACTGTCATCTTCGTCTCCCACTCCATGCTGTCAAGGGCTGCCTGGGCAGCAGCGTGCAGGTTGGCCTCCACAGTGGGGGGTGATGCTGGGGAACAGTCATCCAGAGTGGGGGGTGATGCTGGGGAACAGTCATCCAGAGTGTGGGGTGAGGCTGGGGAACAGTCATCCACCCAGAGTAGGAAGTCCTCACAGCCTGCTGGGGCATAGCAATACTTCTCTCCCAACATCTCAGCGAAGCTCTGGGCGATGTATTGGCTGTCAGGCCCTTTGAGGGCATTGAGTTGATTCACCCTCTCATCTGAGAAGTCTGAAAGAAACACCATGGAAACATGGGGTAAACACAACTGATTTTGTCTCTGAAGGCAAAGGATATTTGACAACAAACCCTCTCAGAACTCTTAAAAACTACAGAAAGTATTTTAAAAGCCATTAATAATAAACCCTACACCAATGCATGAGATATTTAACAGTATTTGTTTGTTGTATTGCTTGGTAACAAGAAAAACAGTATACAGTGATTTGAGCCAATTTCACCTACATTTCAATGATAACCCCATGCACTAAGGTTTACATTTTCAATACAAGTCTGCATTTTAAAACTACAATTTGAATTATAATATTGTATTCTCACATGAAAAGTAATGGTCGTCCATTGTCGTCCGTAATTAATATTGTAAAATGTAAGGTTGTCGCTATGTGACTGTCTTGTTTGCGAGCAAAGAAGAACTAATTGATGGAGTTCTTCAGAAGTTAGAAGAATGTGTCTGTATTGTGATGCTCGATAGAAGAGATGGATTCGGATTCCTCTCAACTTCAACATTCGATGACGTAGCATTAAGAATTCAAGGAATTCTATGGAATTCTATTAGTGACACATTTAGCTACAGTAAAAGAAGTCTTCACAAAATGTTTTTGAAAAGTAGGCCCTAATCAAATTATGCGGTTGTTGGCCCACACACTCATATATCATGGGCTTTAAAAACGCCGCCCCTACTGTAGCTTGCGAAATAGAAAATAAGATATTGTAGAGAGACTTTTATGTCCCATTATTGATTAGGCGAAAGTATCCAATCACATCGGATATTTTATTTGTATTTATAAACTAAGAATGTCTACATTTGAATTGTGTACGAGACAAGTTGGCAGTGCAAGTTTGGCCTACTTGCTGGGTGAAAAATGTCAGTGCGTAAAAAGAGCTGGCAAGGCAGGTGCGCAATGGGCCCAGGATTGCGCGTCTTTGTGGTTTCAGATGAATTGCTCTCGGACAGTGTGCTAAATACATGCCGTTTGGTTGAGAAACCTCCGAACATTTCGAGCAGGTTTGTAACACGTGAAACCGAGAGGTATTCGCTGGACTGTTTGCTCAGGTGTAATGCTGCTTTCAGCTTATCTGGGTGAGAATCGATATTCAAGGAATGGACCATTTCTCTGGCAGAGATATTGTGTTTGGGTAAAGTTTAGCGATGGCATTAACGCTAATGAAAGTGTAGGCCTGTGACACTTCTCTCATACATGTTATGAAGAGTATGTTTACCATGTGGAGTTGAATATATCATGTCAGATGGATGAATATGCTTTATCATAAACATACCACATTGCTTTGTAATAATTGAAAGAAGGCGCACGCACGCACGCACACACACACACACACACACACACACAGACTTATGAGGAGATTCACTCGAAATTCTGGTGTGGATGATGCCATCATCTACCTGCTACACAGAGCTCACTCCCATAAGGCTGGCAGCACTGCATTTAACACCATACAGCCCGTAGTACGTAGCCACTGTTTGTATGGCTGCAGGGATGTGTGTCGAACTGGGTGGTGAGCAGCACTAGCACCCCCCAGGGGACAGTTCTGGCTCCCTTCCTCTTCACCCTCTATACCTTGAACTTGGACAGTTTGGTTGAGTGGTGTGAGCAGAACCACCTGCTACTCAACATCAGCAAGACAAAGGAGATGGTGCTGGACTTTAGGAAGATTAGGGTCCCCCTGTCTCCTGTTTCCATCCAGGGAGAGGACGTGGAAGTGGTCCAGAGCTACCTGAGGGTGCGGAGTACCTGGGGTGGTCCGGAGTACCTAGGGGTGCACCTGGACAATAAACTGGACTGGACAGGTAACACAGATGTCCTGTACAAGACGGGCCAGAGCCATCTTTATTTCCTGAGGAGGCTCAGGTCCTTCGGCATGTGCAGGACTCTGCTGAACATGTTCTACCAGTCAGTGGTGGTCAGCACAGTGCTGTACACGGTGGTATGCTGGGGGGGCACCTTCAAGGAAGTTGACACCAAGAGGCTGAACAAGCTTATTAGGAAAGCTGGTTCTGTCCTCGGTGTCACCCTGGACACTGTGGAGGAGGTGGCCAATAGGAGGATGAGGACCAAACTCCTGACCATCATGGACAATCCCTCCCATCCCCTCCATGACACAGATTATTACAACCACGTTGCACTAAGGAGCGCTATAGGAGATCTTTTCTGCCTGCCGCAATAAGACTGTACAGCTCGATCGGGGTGATCAGAGTCAGGCTGGGGGATTGTTCTTGGACTGTTCTTACTGTACATAATGTTTCAGATGTCTATTTTATTTTATTAGTCACTTTATCTTGTTATTGTTTGTGATATGAGCTGCTGTTACACCTTAATTTCCCCTCGGGGATCAATAAAGTACCTATCTATCTATCTATCTATCTATCTATCTATCTATCTATCTATCTATCTATCTATCTATCTATCTATCTATCTCTAGGTGGTTTGCAACAGGATAGAGGTGTGATTTGATTTGACAAAGAGGAGACGAGGGAGGGCCATATAATCTTCCCGGAAGGGGAGATAACAGTATGGTCCATCTCTCACAACACTTCCCCCCAATGCTTGCAAAACCACATGTTTCTGATTCTGAGCCACGCCTCAGTCATTCGCTATATTTGCAGGTTTGTCTGAGGTTGAGCAGCACCCACTAGGGGAGGGGCGCGAATAGACAGAGCGGCTGAACAGAGGAGGCGTGGTGTGCCGAATGACTTTTATACATTTTAAAGAAATGATTGGGGGGGAAGAATTAACCTGTGCTGAATCTTGGAGGGTACATGGCAATTTCTGTATGTCTGTGTCTGCAGTAACCCCCATGGGAACAACTGCATTAGATTGTTTTCAGGTGTTTCGTTTCATGGTGCGGTTTCATATGTCAGGTAGTTTGGGAATTATTTACAAAACAAGGCCAACTGTTTATCAAAAAACACTGTACCTCACAGTGCGTTCATGGGATCAATATTTACTTTTGGTGCCATATATGAACTGTATGTGAGCACTGTTGAATGTCTTATCTATGTGCTTTATGTCTCTCAGGGCTAATCGACTACATGGAACTTAGTTGCAGGCTTGTGATGAAACACAGACATAAAGCAAGTATGAATGTGACATCAATGTGAGTCAAACCCTTGTTATGATGTCATGATGGTGACCCAACTTATCTGTTACTGGAGTTTCTCATCTGGATTCTCTGTTAGATTGCACACGTGACATTCACACTTGTGGCTGTTCAGATTACTAATACACACACACACACACACACACATACACACACACACACACACACACACACACACACACACACACACACACACACAGAGAGAGAGGTGAGCTCAGTCTAGATGCATGTTTGGTATCTGGTCAGCCTGAACCCCAGCCTGTCAGGGGCTTAGGGTTTCATTTTCATTTTTTGGTCAATTTAAAGCTCATTTCCTCTCTCAGAAGACTCATGGCACCTCGAACAGGTCATATACAGGACAGCAACTACAATTGGTCAGTCATTTTTGTTTCAGACATTTAAAGGTAAGAGTTCTATATACACATTACAGTAAGATTGATGCAGGATTGCTATCTTATATCAATCTTATTGTAATGCGTATATAGAACTCTTACCTTTCATCGAGAACAGTGTGTGTGTGTGTGCACACACGTCTGTATGTCTGTGTCAGCATTTGTGGGAGTTTGTGCTCACATGTATATCTGTTCCATGCATTACAATGAGCCCGTCCTCTGATTTCCACCTCCACCAGCCTCCCCTGGTACACATTTTTAGCTACGGTTGTCACAACCAGTGTTATTTAGGCTGGACTGCCATCTTGTGGCATTGACCATCTCTTGCAGTTGGGTTGCGATATCTTCACTTGATGCATGTACACTCACCAAACATTTTATTACGAACACCTGTACACCTTCTCATGGTGGAGGTGGTGGAATGGTGTGGGGAATGTTTTCTTGGCACACTTTGGGCCCGTTAATACCAATCAATCATCGCTTGAATGCCACAGCCTATTTGAGTATTGTTGCTGACCATGTGCATCCCTTCATGGCCACAATTTCCCCATCTTCTAATGGCTACTAGAACGGGAGATTCACAGCTTGAAAGTGCACCTGAAAAATCAGCAGGAATTTTGTGATGCCATCATGTCATCATGGACCAGAATCTCAAAGGAATGTTTCCAACATTTTGTGGAACCAATGCCACAAAGAATTGATGTGGCTGTTTTGAGAGCAAAGGGAGGCCCTACCCAGTATTAGTATAGCGTTCCTAATAAAGTGCTCAGTGAGTGTATATCTTAATATATCAAATCTGTAGAAACCATTTCAAACCTGAGCTACAGTAATAGTAAGCGTGATCAAATTCTAATTTGTCATTTTCAACATATGTACATTTGCTTCACTCCAATTGCTTCAATGATTATTTTGACAACACAAAACTAGCATTTGGTTGGACATAATGCAATAAAGAAACACATAAAGACATATTGAAATAATTGTTTGAATAGTTAGGGCTATTAGGCATAACCTGACCATAAAACTTTCAGCATTTCAATTGTAACTATGCCGTTTCTTTTACACCACGATTTTAAAATGTGAATTTGAGACAGATTATGTTATTCAAATTTGAAATGCATTCAAACCGAATAGCCTATCTTAATTTAACTGAAGCAGAATTATTGATCATTTGTGTCCCACCCATTGCGCGCTGTTTATGCAAAACAACCCACAGAGACCGTGGATGAATGAATGCTAATATTAAGTCCAATCCGTGCATTTGAATGAAATTCTGTGACGCATTTTACTATTTGCTTGCTTATGGCGATTGTGTGTCACAGGCAAAGTATGTGCACATCAAACATGTGGAACTGGGTAAGGTTTGATTTAATACATCACCAGAGAAATGTGCTTTTATTTGGACATTTGGAAATCTATCTATCTATCTATCTATCTATCTATCTATCTATCTATCTATCTATCTATCTATCTATCTATCTATCATCCTTCACATGGCTACAGGCTATATATTTCAGGTCCAATATAGACAATTTTGAACTTCGGAGATATTTGTTTATTTGTTTATCAAGGTTGACACTAACATGTATCATCATGGTCACCTAATTGTAATCTTTTTAATCTCTATTTTGAGTGAATTAGCTTTCTCTGTGTGCTGCTGCAACATGATATCATCTGTCCACCACATTCGTTCTATCCAACAAAACAATTCTTACAATTTGAATGAAAAAATACACTCAGACAATTGCATTTTCCCTATAGCAACATTTATTTCTTATTGAATAGGCTATTTCAGACACAGAGGATAGGATACCGGTTCTGTTGGAATATGGCCCAAAGAATGTCCATGAGCTGAATTCTAAATACTGTGTCAATATAAATCCTAGTCGGAGAATAAGAAATAGGCCTAATTAGCACTATCAGATATTACACATGCATGCTAGGTCTACACCACCATTCAACAAACTATTGTTTTCTCTTCTTTGGATAAGCACATAACATATTGTAAGTACGACCACGTCAACTAGATCCTTATAAGATCCAGTATGGCTACAGATCAGATGGATGAGAAGACCATCAGCCGGCCGCCTAGGAATGTTCCTGCGGTGTCTTTGTTTACACTGCCCGCGCACGCACGCGTCTTCTGAAAGTGATGTTGATGAAAATATTAGAATAAATAGTTAGATAATAATAGATTATTTGAGGCCTAATAAATAATTTTGTATTAAATATACCCCTATATGATATACCATAATAGGCTATATAATACATAATTATACATAGAATTAGGCTACATTATACACATCCAAGAAAGATATTTAAAGCCAGTGGTATGCCTTATGTGAAATGCTGTAGAAACAAAAAGCTTCCATGTTTTTTTTTTGTTCAAACTGTTTTTGTTTACAATGCTGCCGGGGCTTAAATCTATATGATCAATAAATGCATTGTCAAAGGAAGAAAACATTCCCCGTAGTTATCCACCCCGCAGCATACTCCATTCCAGCTTTTCTCCATGGCTTACCTCATGCTCGGCTCTCTGCGTGTTTCTGTGAGAGAGGAGCCGAGTCTTGTTTACAGCAGTGATTCTACAGAGTGAGTGGAGACCGACAACGAGAGCAAGTAATAGGATTGCTGCTTACTGGAGCTGTCCGGGCAAAATAAAAACATCACAATATAACCAATAAACGGCTCATCGGAATAACGGAGGCTTTTGGGTGCAAGTGTACCGTACTCTACCCAAACCGAAGCTATAAAGCTCGAGATCCTTTCTCTTGCGTGGCACAAGTCTTTTTTTCCGCTGCAAAACCGATCGACTGCGTTAACGGAGAAGACAGACAGTGCAGGGGGGAGAATAGGGGGGTGCAATTGGTGAAACAATTTATGTTCTGGCGGATATTTTTGGATCGAACCCTGTTGAAGCCTGGCTCATTGAACGGAATAACGGTTCATTCATTTGTCATCCCAACCATCACCCTGTAGACCTGGCCGTGTGTTTTCTTCGTTATTCCGATCCTTCTGACAGCAATTAATGGTTGAAAATTGGAATTTTCTCTGGTCTACAAGTATATATCGTTCAATTGCCACACAGAAAAGGTCGTGCGCATCCTTACTGGTGTTTCAAGAGATGGAGACTGAGGATGCGGATTACTGTCATCTGTCGAGTAAAATCAGTGGCTCGAATGTCTTGCCAGCCATCCTTAAATCATTGTGTGTTTGGCAAGAATAACGAATTGTTTAATTTATTTGTATGTATTATTTTTTTAAGGGAATCCCTACTACACACCGCTCAATTTTGAGACTGATAAGAAGAGGAGCCTAACCACGGATTTGTATCGAACTGTCAACGAGTGTATTTGCTGGACCACATGTTTTTATTGTTTTTCACTTTTTGTGAGCTTGGTGGCAGCATCTCAATTTCCCACTATTTTCTATTCAGGAATCAAGTTGTTTGATTTTTAGAGAGGTGAATAATTTACAGGAATGAGATCTGGGACAGAGAGGGATAATTCGACCTTGTTTTGGGGTCTGATGCTGTCTGTCTCCACGATCTGCCTCTGGTCCGCAAATGGAGAAAGTAAGTGTCGTGCTGTCCTACTTATAATAACCGGGTAGCTATGTATTTTTTTTCTAGCCTAAAGTTTAAGTTAATTCATTTGAGCCGTTATTTGTGTATTCACCCGCTCATCATGCCATGTTGCTTGTGATGATGGACTGGTGTGACATTGTAGCATTTGATCTTTAACTACAACTTTGTTACAGCAGCTGTGTTGTTGTTGAGGACAACTTCGCAGGTCTAGCTGCACTGTATTAGTGAATACCAGCTACGCGATCGTAAAAGGACAGACTAGATAGGCTACCGTTCAAATACATAGCCAGTAAACATACAGCAACATTTATATTATTTTAAATAAGATATCGCTTGAAATGGTTCCTTCTGTTGACACACTAGAAATTACGAACAATTAAGCCTACATGTTAAAGTAGTAATTCGGGTTGTCATGTTTCCACGACACACATATGCTTTTTCGAGTGTTACTCAAGCTCATAATAAAAATAAAAATAAACTATATTATTGAGTCATTTATCCTTGGTAATTGACGCCGTACAAATGGTGCATCCTTGCAAACGAACGAGGATGGATCCAAGGATTAAGGTTACTACTTAGACCATGTGGCCATTTTGCATTTCGTAGTGGTGCTAATGCACGATTTCTAAGTCGCAATTTCGTGCTGCGCATGCACGTGCACGCGCGCAGAGAACGTACTCAAATTTGCTTTTTGGATTTGATAAATCAAAATACAGAAACACGTATTATAAATGCATAGGACTTCAAGTCACCACACAAATTTCATCTAAGTAGTTCCCAATATTTGTAACAAACAGGCGCATTAAATACATGGTAAATGTATATAGGCTATTGAAAACTATGTACGGGAAATTGTGATGGGATATACCTTGAGATTTCTAGATCTTATTTTGATTTAACATCAGGGTGTTCTCAAAATACAACGGCTCAGTCATCCCTCTGTTTACACTTTCAGTGCCATGATCCATATGTAGCCATATGTGTCCAATGTTAAAAACAGCTCTCTGTCAGGAATTTATAAATAGTTCCCACAAGCATCATGACTTTGAAAGACTGAAAAGCTTGTAAAGATGGAGATTTATTTTCCATAGCATTAACATAGTGTATTAGAAGGTTGTGTGCTTTCCCTAGTACTTGGGTCTTTCACTTCTATGGTTATTGAAACAGTGTTAACCACTGGAGTAGAATAAGAAAAGATGTTTGTGGAGAAGATTGCTCGGCCTTATTTTAAGGTCTGACACTATGCATGGCATGATATGGCAGCCAGCTGGGCAAGTCTCTTTTGGGGATGTGATGACAGGGGTGACATGTGATGACTCAAGATATGATTATAAGTCGCTCTTATACCTGTCTAGTTACATGGTATTTACAACATGTTGCATAGAACAGTTCTTTATTCCACTTATGTAATAACAAATTGCACTCAATTTATGACTTAATTATAAGTTATTACACAGTAATTTTGTGATTGTTTTGATGGTGTAGTTGGATATGGAAGTGGAGTGAAATAGTTACAGTGTTATTACACAGGTATAAAGCAAACTTAAATTAAACATATTACCTTTATATAGGTACCAAAACAAAACAACATAGAACTTTTTTTATTTATTTATTTTATTTAAAAAAGCAAGCACACATAAATACAAAACCTACATGTATAAGGATAAAATCATTGAGGATAAAACACAATAAAGTCCAAGACTTATTTCCGTTGTGGTCCTCAATAGCTAGGGCAAGACTGGCAGTGCATTGGGCACCTCAAAGGCACTTCACATTTGATACTTGGAATATTCATACAATATATACAATAGCTACAAATACACAATCCTAGTCAAGACAAGGTCAGTGAGACAGAGATCTAACATGACCTTGCATTACAAAGACTAGGCTACTTCAGTAACCACTCCTGAACAGCTCTTATGAACCGGTTCTCTTTCTGGTGAACTGATGAACTGTTCCATTCTACAGAAGTGTAAACAAGTGTCTTTTCCCAGATAAGCTCTTAAACCTATACAATACAAAATTAGTAGCACTGGCTCTGGTGAAATAGCTACGAGTGTCTCTGACAAGATGGGCCAAAACTATTTAATTATCTAAAATGTTCAGAAAATATATGCCAAGTTGTGGCCATTAGAAATATTTACTGTAACAGCTCACTTTGATCGTGTTTGAGTTTGACTGCTGTTAAGCTGCTTAGTGAAATCTCTAAGGATAAACACCATGTGGTGGGGCAAAGGGCCCCAACAGTGACTGAATCATGTCTCCTGCAAAATCAATAGACTAGAGGGCCTTCAGAACCAACCATCTGCATTTCTCAATGTTCTAAACATCATTTGAGATTCAACGTTCAATGTTAGATGTTATTGAATGGGTTAGGACAGGAATATCTTTGGTGATTATTCACCTCTTTAAGATGAGTGTATTAAAAACATATCAGTCCATGTAATGCTATTGGATATGTTGTTCAGTGCTCTCACTGCCTTGGCACCAAGTGCTTATACAGTATTTACTTCAAATACCAATGCAGTGCTCACCAGAGTATTCCTTCTCACTGAGGCAGTCAAAAGAACAGACAACCAGGAAACCAGCTTCACACCGTGAACTCTGCTGTCTTTGGATGGGCGTTTGTCCCTGTGATGTTTTGGTGATGTTGTATTCCTTGAGTGTTTATGTATCCCTGTAGATATCATCGATTTGAGACTGGCTGTCTGCAAATAGGAGGGGATGGGGACGTGGGAGAGTGGAGATGATTTAGGCATGGAAAGAGGGGAAGGAATGACCTCAATTAGCATTCAAAAAGGAGAGGGATTCAGGGGTATTGACCAGTGTCGTCAGGCCAGCGTCCTATCCACTGTGAATCACATGGCGATGCACTTCTCAGCTCCCCGCTGGGCCGGCCGGTGAGCGACCCTCAGACTCTGTAGGGGAGCTGCTGAAAAGCTTTTACTCTTGAACTTTGGGGTTCCATTGTCCCTGAGTGGATCGTGACACAGAGCATGGTAATGGCCCTCTTCTGAGACTGACCTCAAAGCCACAGGGTGGAGTTTCTCATCTTACAGCACCCTCTTTTAATAGGCTGGATGTTGAGAACTTTCAGGTATCAGTCCTGAGTACAAATGATAGTACGGAAGAAAAGGGATATATACATTTTCCCCATCCTGTGTCTGCAACAAAATCAAGTTTCAGCATATGTTTCAGCATATGAAAGTTGCCAAAAGGTAATTTTTTTATATATATATATCTAAAAATTGAATCAAAGGTTATATTTTATATAGAGAGTATACAATTAGAGAGAGAGAGAGAGAGAGAGAGAGAGAACGTTGGTGTTTGGAAATAGAATGTGCAAAAATACACCCGCTAGGGAAACAGACATGGTTTTGTTGATTGGAAGTGTGGCGAGTTTGTAAACTGTTTTATTGGGCTTTACCGTTCACACGGGCCGCCTCTGGACAGTCTGACAAAAGACACATTCTCCTATCAACCCCCTAGGCCCTAGCCGCCCTAACCCTAACCCTAACCCTAACCCTAACCCTAACCCTAACAGGCACTGTAGGTGAGCTAGTCCTTTTGGCCAGCATGGCTAATAATGTCACCCCCCTGACTTCTCAGTTGTAGCCTAGAAAAAAAGTTCGGGAGTTAAAGCACAATGGAGATTAATGATATCATCACCTAGAGGGCATATTGGCTTCGAATGAATAGAGCTCTCATTCATGTTTTCTGTTTAGTCTCTAGTGTCCTTTTGTTATACTATGGCCAGTCAATCCCACCTATCAGCATCATCCACAGTCCATCCAGGCCTCGCCCCCTCCTGTCCCACGCAGACATACTGGCGGTCATATTACGTGGCGACCGTGTCCATGGCTCCTGACGATCTGAATGGCGGTAGCTGTCACCAAGGTTACACAGAGAGGGGTAGACGAGGCTTTTGCGTTTGACATCCAAGCACCCCCCCTCCCTCCTCTCCTCTACCTTTGGCTGAGGAGTAGGGAACACTGCGGTACATCACTCCTCGTGACCGGGACTAGTGACTCAGACGTGAATGCACCCTCTCTGAGACAGTGAGGCTCCCATTCCATCTCGTGACTAGGAGTGCGTGGTCTCTCTCTCCGTGCTCTGCCCCCCCCCCCCCCAGCCCTGGCTCCGCTGAGGGGGCAGTGATGTCGACATGTCGTGTCTCACCCCCAGCGAGGGAGTCTGAGTGTGTGTGTGCGTGCGAGTATGTGTGCGTGTGTATGCGTGCGCGTGCGTGCGTGTGCATGCGTGTGAGTATGTGTGTGTGTGTGTGTGTGTGTGTGTGTGTGTGTGTGTGTGTTCTGTGCGACTCGCGCACTGCAGCACAGCGCAGCGTGGCAGCAGCCTGAGTCACTGGCTTGGCCCTGTGTGTGGGGACGAGAAACTGTGTCACTGTGCTAGTTTGTGAGAGCGCAGTCAAAATGCTGTCCTACGGCTCCTCCAGGCTGCCAGCTGAGGTTTACAATGCTTAATTAAACACTTGTTTAAAGTGGCCTGTCAGAGTATTTGCTCATATGCAATCTCTAGCCAGCCGCACATACATCATCACGGGCGGGGAGTTTAATGATCCATGGAGCAGCCTTTTGTATCATTTTGGAGGTAATGGCTAATGTTAGCTCTCCTA
>NC_139657.1:9508758-9571258 GCF_951799395.1 Argentina silus
CCACTATACTGTAGCATCCAAAAACACGTCTCATTTATTCCGCTGTGTCCTTTTATCACCCCTGCTTTAACGATGATACTAAGGCTTCAGATAGCTATGCTTGGCAGAAACCCTATCTCTCCCTATGCCACAATATCTCCCCCCCCCACCCCCCTCCCCCACCTCTTGCCAGACTCCCCCTGATTTTATTACTGCCTCCAACAGGAAGTGAGGCCTAGAGTTTCTCTTTACTAACAAACAAATTAGTCTTTGTGTTTGAGTCGCTCCACCCCTCCTCTTTCCCTCTCTCTCTCTCTCTCTCTCTCTCTCTCTCTCTCTCTCTCTCTCTCTCTCTCTCTCTCTCTCTCTCTCTCTGGCTGCTGGAGGAGCAGGGAGAAAATTCTCAATGAAACAAAGAAGACATGCAGCTCCGTGGCTCACAAGTGGAGCCCCAGGGCATTAGTGTCGATAGGAGAAAGCAAATACTATTTTCTACCAGAGTAATCATTTATGTTCTAAATTTGGAAGAGTGCAGCACACTGACAGGAGCAAATAAAGGCCATTTATCCTGATAAACATTGTGCTTCCTATTTTTGGCAGGATAGATCGAACAAAGAAGTTCAAGCAGGATCTCTTCTTTCATTACTGGAGTGGAATCTCATTCACTTTTAGAAACATTTTGAGAATAGATTTTTAGATGGTTCAGTTGGTGTCATATGGATATCATTCATATGAAAATAGAGAGGGTATTTTTAGGATCAGAAACAACAACAAAAATACAATTTGATCAAATTGATATAGGCTCTACTGTAGCAGCTGTTAAGCTTTGTTGTTTGTGGTCATTGTTGTGAAATTTAACTCATTGTCTAACAGCAGAATATCAGAGACTCAGTTAAATGGTGTTGACATCAGGATCAGAGATGGAGATTGAAAACATGAGTGTTTGTCTCAGTGGACAGGCCCCGTGACGCTGCTCGCTTAGAAGGTGTCCTGAGCCTCTGTAAGAACATAACAGGTTTATCCAAAGCAGCTCATATGTCAAGACATTTCTTCTACTGATCGTTTCACCTTCCAAGTAACATGCTGTACCAGGTCTCTCTTGAAAAAGAGGATCAATAAACGTTAAATAACATTTTGACCCTCTTAGCGACCCGTGGGTTACTCAGTGTCCCCTTTTCTGTATTTTTAACTTATCTCATGCATGTTTCCGTTTCTGTCACACCGCATAGTATTTCTATAAATGACCCTTACCTGCCTTGACGAGGCTGATGAGTTGTAGCGTGTCTCCCCCCCCTGCTGTGGGTTAGAGTATGTCAACACTGGCTACTGTTTGTACTCTACCATAGGTCCTGCATGTAGCTGTAGCTCAATGCATCTGTGTGTATGGGCTGTTTAAAGAGGAGACACTGTAGACTCATATTATTCATAATGGTGATCATTACATGCTTATGGGCTCAGAGAGGATGGTTTGCGAGAAGTATTCAAAGGATTTTATGACCTTGAATAATGAAAGCTATTACATGAGGATGATATGGCTACAGTATACCATGTTGGATGTAAAATGTATTTATGATGAGATTCACTTCTCTATCGGACTACCCTCTCCATATGAGGCACTTAATAATACAGTACATTTATTCTTAAAGAATGGTTTCAAGTCTGAATTATTGTTTTGTTTACGTTCAAGCAGTAGGTCCCTCATTATTATTCACATACAGAGATAAATAGCGGCTGTATTTGGTGTGATGTGTTATGGTACAGTAGCATTTGCTAGATGATGATATCCCATCAGCATAGCTATTCATGAATAATACATGGCGAGAGTGTGTGTGAGGACGATCCAGACGATCCAGCCGCTGTGGTTTTGTGTGTTGTTTGTGCCAAGCAGCGATAGGATGGACGGTTTAAATAGGGGGGGGTTATCCTGGGTGAAGGAGTAACGCGTCTAGAAAGAATTGCAGATCCCAGATCTTATCAAAATATGCGTTTGAGTAAGAACTTCCTAAGGCTACTCAGTATTAAGAGCACACTCACCTTAGATGACCCTATGTGCTAGTCTCTGTTTTCTATCCCGTATGAATGCCTGCCACAGACGGTGTTGTCACTTTAGACCGTCATTCCTCTAGGAGAAGGGGGGGGGGCAGAGGAGTAAATGAATAGTTACAACCGTGAAAAACAAGCAACAATAAGCTTTTGTACATGGAGAGAACATAGCATGGCCTACATAGTATAGCAAAACACAAAAAGTCCTGTTGTAAGCTGCTATGAGTCCAGATATTCTCCAAGATGATCTTCAAGATTAGATTTAAACCTATTTACGCCACTTTACTGTGTGCTTGTTATGTTGGCGCTGTCTTTTGTTTCTTACAGTATGTCGGGAATGTGCTGATAGTTTAACCCTTTAGGCCAGGTCATCATGTGAAAAGGGATATACGCTTAATTAATGGGATTTACATGGTAGAATTAAGGATACAGACACATAAAATAAGGTACTGTATGTACAGTAGACAGATGAATAAACAAATCCTATTACAAATGAATGAGCGTAAAAGCATACATTGAGGTTTTTCGAATGTATGTTCACATACAAACACATACAAATGTCTTCAAATTGATGAACTGTCCAATAATTTTGAGGTGCATCCCTAACTCTCCATTTTCTCGCTCTCCCCCCCAGTCTGTGGTCCAAGTTTCGACATCCGTAATGAGATCGGTGAGTTCAGGCGCCTGGAGAACTGCACGGTGGTGGAGGGCTACCTGCAGATCCTCCTCATCGGAGACAAGACCAACAACCTGGAGCTCTTCCGGACCCTCAGCTTCCCCAAGCTGACCGTCATCACCGACTACCTGCTGCTGTTCCGCGTCTCGGGCCTGGACAGCCTCAGCACGCTCTTTCCCAACCTCAGTGTCATCCGCGGACGCAACCTCTTCTACAACTATGCCCTGGTCATCTTCGAGATGACCAGTCTGAAGGACATCGGACTGTACAACCTGAGGAACATCACGCGAGGGGCCATCAGGATCGAGAAGAACCCCGAGCTCTGCTACCTTGACTCAGTGGACTGGTCGCTCATCATGGACATCAACAACTTTATTGCTGGGAACAAGCAGTCCAAGGAGTGTAGTGACGTCTGCCCGGGCATCATGGAGGACAACCCACAGTGCATCAAGACCAGCTTTAATGACAACTACAGCTCCCGCTGTTGGACCTCCAACCACTGCCAGAAAGGTAAGAGCTAAGGGGCTTTTCATTTCGCTAGCGTGGTCAACAGAGTCCCAGTCAAACATCACACAGGACAGGCTGTACAGACTGCAGAGAGCTCCTATTTATTGCTTCAATTTTTTTTATTTTTTTTTACGATCTTTGTTGATGCTCTGCAGAAAATGAGATGTGTTGATGTTGGTTTTTTAAGGTTTTAAGGTAGATTATTTCTCCAATAACTGGGGTATTTGGCAGTGTTTGTGTAAACCACTTGTGATGCAAGCCTTTGCAGAGGTGTCTTTGATCTAGGTAGGTGGGTCTCAGCCTCGCAAACATTCAGAAATTGTACATTTCTTCACCGGTGAACAAATCCCATGAATCTATGCAGTGTTTTGCCTTCATTTCCGTCAGCCAGCAGGATTGTCCCCCATCCAGTAAAAACATTTCCTCTCTGTTTATTATGGAGACCTTTTCTTTAGATCAAGCTATTTGTGGAGAGAAGGATGGGTGCATTATACAGCTCCAGGTATTAAATGTTTACTCAGTTGTAGGCCTGATCACTAACAGCAACGAGACAGCCAACAGGGAGAAGGTAAGAGCCTTGGCAGTATGGTGCCAGGACAACAACCGCTCCCTCAACATCAGCAAAACCAAGGAGCTGATCATGGACTACAGGACTTAGAAAGGAGGGGGGAGGGGGGTTCAGCAGCTTCAAGTTCCTCAGTATCCACAACACTGAGGACTTCAAATGGATCCATCCCACCGCCACAGTGATCAAGACGACGCGTCAGTTTTGCCTGTTTTTCCTAAGGCAGCAAAAGAAATTTGGCATGGCCTCTCAGATCCTCACCAACTTCTACAGATGCCCAATCGAGAGCATCCTGTCTGGCTGCATCACCGCCTGGTACGGCAACTGCACCACCATAGACCACAAGGCTCTACAGAGGGTGGTGAAGGCAGCACAGTCCGTCACTGGGGGGGATGAGCTCCCAGCCATTCAGGACATCTACAACAGGCGGTGTCTGAGGAATACCCAGAAGAACACCAAAGACCTCAGCCACCCCAGCCACAGTTTGTTGCTAATGTATGGTACCAGTGCGTCCGGTCTCTGACCATTTACAATACATTTATGGCATTTAGCAGACGCCTTTATCCAAAGCGACTTACAACAAATACATTTGTTTAAGTAAGTGAATCATCTATCCATCAGTCAAGTAATCAATGCTCAGACCAGGGGCCATTGGCAGTCACAATGCTAGAAGAAGATTATTATTATTATTTTATTAACAGGAGAGAAACTTGTACAGGGGGGTAGTGGGGGTGAAGAGGTCTTTAGGAGGGACTGTGAAGATGTAGCCTGAAGAGATGGGTCTTCAATCTACGGCGGAAGGTCCGACAGGTACCGAGACAGTTTCTACCTCCAGGCCAGAAGACTTTAAGCTAGATAACCCGAGCTGTCCCCCTGCACGACCTGCTGCTCACCTTCACCTAAAACAATCTGCACTGCACTGACTCACTTTACATCAACCACACACACATATACTCGCTCTCTCCTATCATACGCACACACACATGCACACACACACACACACACACACACACACACACACACACACACACACACACACACACACACACACACACACACACACACACACACACACCTGCACACTCACTACCATCACTGCTGCTATTTATTACTGTATTGTATTGCTCACATCATCTTCACTTTTTGCCTTATTTACACGTATGCCTATTTCAAATGTTTTATTCTTACTTTATTTATTCTTATTCTTAATATTTGCACTGTTGGGAGGAGTAAACATTTTATTGTACAATTTACAACTGTATCCTTTGCATATGGCCAACAAACTTTGACTTTGTCTTGACTTGACTTACAGTTGCTCTGCCAGATAAGGAGCCAGTCTACCTGTCTGGACCATATCATGTCAATATTTACATTATCTTATCTGGTGTGATAAGATGAGTTTTGATGACAGTTAAGTCCATTTGATGAACAGCTGCCATATGAAAACAGTGTGAAATGGTTTAGATAGGGGCTTTTTTATTGGATCATATATAAATACAGTTATAATGGGAAAATGAAGTCAATTATTTAACCATGTCTGATAGATTCTGTAACAGGCTTTTAACTCGTTTACAATTCAGACAACTAATAACAAGAGATAGTGGGAAAGTTGTCCTCTTTGGTTTTGTTGTTTTTTGTTGTTTTATTGTCTTCCCTAGGCATTGTGGGTGTTGTTAAGGGTTTATGTGTGGCTTAGAGGGTGACATCAGTGCCACGGCATTGGCCAACTAGACTCCCATCGTCTCGTATCTGTTTGTTTTGTCTAGATGATGACACACTCTGGAGCTCCAGTGAGGCTAGACGCCTGGTGCAAGCCTGAAGTGTCTCTCTTTGTGTTGACAGTTTCTGCTGAATCTCACTGGTTCCCATCAAAGGTATGCAGATGCCTGTTTTGCCTGGTGAAGGAGATTAGGTTGACCTTGACACCGTGGAGCTGGCGGGGAAAACATGGCTCCCACTCCTGCTTGTCTGTCTGCTCCTCCTTCCTCCCATCACCAAGGAATAATGGTGGGAAAATGTGCTCCGGCTGTAGCCTTTTGAGGACCTGTGTACAGCTCCCATGGTCGCTGAGCTGGTAGACTTATACCCCCCTTCCTTTTAGACCCAGAAAACAAATAAAGGAAATCATGGCTTCCTTAGTGACCATTTGTGTTTCTGTAGACAATGAATTGTGTTTATTGTTGTGATTATAACAATGTTTTTGGATGCAGGGTTAAGTCAATGAGCATGTGAAAGGTTTGTTTGAAAGGCTTTCTCTAGTGTAGCTTCCTGTATGCTGTGTCGGCGGACTGACCTGGAGCCGGGACCGTTCTAGATGTTGACTGTTGAATGAACTTTTCTGATATGCTTTAACAGATTTGCTTATTCTTTATCTGATTGTGGGCCAGATCTTTGTTTTTCATTAGATGTGCCTTTATACAATAGAAAGCAGAGGAAGGGCATTTTACATTTAGCCTCCGCAGCTCTGTTCTATCAGAGGGCCAAGCTGAGGTCAGGGTAAATCCATTCACTAATAGAGCCTTGAGGTCTCAGGGCTGTAGATAAACACTCAAAGTAGAGATAGACTTTGTGGAGAGATAGACTGGGATTTGATAATAGGACAGAATGACTAATTTAATGGGTTTGTTGAGGCGGCTTAAGAGTCAGCAGAGCTGTAGTGGATTTGTCTTATATTGTTTAGGACTAGCCTAGCAGAGATGAGACTTTCTCTGGCTCTCTTTGAAGGGCAGATACTCCGCTTCTCTCCTCCCCTCTGCATAATTGCCTTGTTTTTCTCCAGTACGGATGTTTCTTCAAGGGCGTGCAGTGGTTTTGTAGTCAATACGGACCAGTTCTCTCTTTAATTACAGTACAGTCCATGACTAGGAGATGCTGCCTGCTACAGTAGTATGCTATTCTGGCCCCTTGTTTGTTCACTGTATTCAAACAAAACCGACCCGACCAGTGAAATTGAATTATGTCAGATTAGAGAGTGTCATGTCCTTTCAGAGGAGAAGGTGGAAATAGCACCAGTTGCTGGTTTTGGTAAGCCAGGTTAATTCCTAACCTGAGGCTGTAAGTTCCTCGCGCCTGTTTGGCCCTTTGTCTTGGGGAGAGAGAGAGAGGCAGAGCAGAGCAGGGGCTGTGGAGACGGTGGGGTGTTGGGTGCTCTTTAGTGGCATGTGGAGAGGAGCTAACGGAGGGGCTCACCATCCATGTGTGGAGGGGTGGGGGGGTGGGGGGTGGTGAGGGGAAAATGTCACAGAAATGTCAAGTGTACAAGCACAACGGCGAGCTCTCACCGGGGGAAAACACAGCTCCGCTCCTTCTCTTTCCCTCCCGGCCAGGCATTCAGGCAGGCAGGCAGGCCGTCTGGTCCAGCTCCAGTCTCTCTCAGGGGCAGGTCACCCTACACTATTCTGCTCTGTAGAAACAGCTCTGCAGAACATTACAGAGTAACAGACACTCTCATCCTCTACTGACCTCACATAGCTGACATTTCTTCCATTTCTCATTAATGTGTTGGAATATCTGCTTACAATATGCTCAGCTCCAGGGAAACTCTGGTTACACATTTTGAACCACTGCACTTACCCACAAAATACCTGATGCACACACACACACACACACACACACACACACACACACACACACACACACACACACACACACACACACACACACACACACACACACACACACACACACACACATACAGTCAGTCAGACAGACAGACATGCACACAGAGTTTATCTTTAATTTTGCTCCAAATTCTACTGGGTTAGATGTCAAGAGACACCTGCTGCCAGAACGGTACTTTGTGATTCATTTAATAAATCTCTAGATTTCTGCACTGCTCAGCAGTCTGAACCTCTCCAATCTAGGTGTGTGTTTCTCTGAGTCGAGTAAAAATGTCTTGATTCCCGTATTATTTCTACCCATTTCCTGAGTGCCATAAGGAGAGAGATAACAGAGGGTCTTTGTGTGGGTTCACATGAGGGTGACTCTGTTAAGAGTCACAGTGGTATTAAGTAAAGTCCTGTTCGTCCATTAGGCTCTGTCAGCGCTGGGGAGGGAGGGGTAGTGGTGGTGGGGGTGGGGGGTGGTGGGGTGGGGGAGGGGGGGACGAGGGTGAAGGTCACAGTGGCTGGTCATAAGTGAGGCCCGAGCACCGTCTGTCCCCGTAGTGAACCCTGCCCTGCCCTGCCCGAGCCCAGCAGAGAAAACGCATTAGGAGCCTTGGCAGTTGGCACGGCTCTCCTCTCTTCTGCTCTGCCCTGGTCTGGGAGACTTGCATTTGATAATCTGTTTACTCTCCGGATGCCAGAGGCGCACTTGATATCATTGCAGTGAGTGCTTTGACCTGAACTCTGGTCGTCCCTACAGCAGGGGAGAGCCGCTTCTGAGGACACACTCTGGGGGTCATTGGGATTGTTTGGATGAAAGGATCCTATGCTGTATATTAAACCTACTGTAGCACAGAGAGTCTTTAAGAATCGGATTCCCCAGCATCTGATTCGTAGGGATAGGCCGTTTTAAAGCGTGATTATTTAGTTTGGATGGCTTGAATGAAGATAGAACTGATAGCATCCTCTATTCCGAATGAGAAGGCAAATTGAAATGCATGTCAGAACGTGTCTGAGTAGCCAGTAATACAGTGAAGGATGGAGCCGCGTTGTGTTGCAGAACCAGGGGAAGGGCTGCGAGTCCTGTCCCTTTAAGTGAGTCTATAAGGTAGACATTCCTGCAGGCTTAGTCATTGCTGCTCTTAGAGGATAAAGAGGGGGAAATACACAGGCCAGCCTGTATGCACAGAGGCCATGTGGTACAGTGTATAAAGACTGATTGTGAAAAGCCAAGAGATCACCCAATGGAGGTGAGGATGACGACGACGGTGGTGGTGCCAGATACATTTGTGTGTTTGTGTGTGTGTGTGTGTGTGTGTGGACAGGGGGGGACGGGGACGGGGGGGGACGGGGGGTGTCGAGGACCTGGTGGGCTATGTTATATGATAGGTTGTCTTGTTTTTGTTGAACCAACGTAATCCCAGACCTTTGCCTCGAACATGCAGGGAAGGCTTTACATTTTTAATGTCTTCTCTGAGGCTTATCAAAGGGCCGTGGTGAGGGACAGAGACCAGGAAGGGCTCCAGTTCCAGCCTCGGAGAGAGGAGGAGAGGAGACGAGAGGAGAGGAGAGGAGTGGAGCGGGGAGCCCGGTGCTTTCCTCCCTGGGGGGGTGCTGACGCTAGTGGTGGTTGAGAGACTCTCTGCCCGTATTTAAATATCTCTCTCTACCAGGGTTAGCCCGGCAGCCCCCCCCCCCCCCCCCCCGACCCCCATACACACGCACACGCACACTCACACGCACACACACACACAGCCACCCAATTAAGACCGCATAATCAGATCCATGATCTTCTCCTCCACTGCCCCCCACAGCCCTGCAGCGTCTCTCAATGGGTCACGACAGCTCCTCCTCCTCGTGAAAAACAAGGCACGCACACACACACGCACGCACGCACGCACGCACGCACGCACGCACGCACGCACGCACACACACTACAGTCACTCACAAACCCGCCATGTCAGTGTTGTGCTGCACACCCACAGTTCTCTAGTAGCCAGTGAGTGTGCAGGCCAAAGACCCAGACACAGGGCAGGGCTGTGCAGAGCTGCATTACAGGAGAAGGATTCCCATATGGAATCGATCCCCGAGGTGAGAGCAGAGGGGATGTAATCAACACGTGAGACACAGTGGTTGTATTGGGTTAACCCTGGCCTGCTTGAGCCGTGTACTGCTAGCGCGCGGCGCCCTTGTCTTCATTATTTCCCCAGAGGACTGAGGACTATTGATTCCTTGTGTTGCTCCTCCATGGTGCCATTGAAAAATAAATAAATTAGAGAAGGAAGACAGGTAGACAAAGACCCCTTCATGACAGGCTTGTGTGCGACCCCCCCCCCCCCCCCTTCTCTCTCTTTGTTTTCCCAGACTGTTATGTCTTTTTAAAGAGTGGTCGGGGGGCAAGCAAACTGACAACAAGTCGTAAATAGGGCTCTATAGTACGGGTTCTAACTAGAGTAGCTGCTGTATCAGCCTCTTCTCTCTCTCCCCCTCACTACTGCCCCCTGTAGACAGGAAGATCACCACCCACACCTCTACGGAAAGACAGTGTTGATATTTCTGAAATATGTATTTAAGTGGCTATTAAAGCATGGCTTAAGACTTGTATTGTTACAAGTTCATAGAGCGGTTGTTTATGCGTGTGTGTGTGTGTGTGTGTGCGTGTGTTTTTGTGTGTGTGTGTGCATGCGTGCGTGCCTGCGTGCCTGTGTGTGTATGTCTGTGTGTCTGTGTATGTACATTCCACCTAACTCTACTCCCCCTCCCTCCCTCCCTCTCATCCCCTCTCTTGGCCTCTGCCACATTTTCTCCCATCTAGGTCACATTCATAAATGTCATTCTTGGGAAATTTGAGCAGGATATCATAATACGTTTAGCCGTAACAGAATCACTCTTCAGTGGGCAGCAAGAACCTGAACCCTCTGAATGCGGGGGGAAAAATCAGTTTGGTTACAAATAGTTTTTCTGCTCAATTGGTTTTATTGGTTCCCTTGTGGACTTTGTGAGCCATTGAGGGTGAGCGGCCAGTGTGATTGGTCAGACAGGAATTTATTTTCCTTCATTGTTTAATGCGTTTTGAGTTCTTCCCAAAAAGCACATTTGTAATGTCTGATTTACTGGATTGGTAGTTTGTAGTGCAACTCATGACAAGCCACTAACAACACTGATCAACAACAGTTTAGGACGTTTTACTGAAGCTTAAATCAAATTGTACGTTTATGTTTCTGACGTTCGTATCCGTCATCTGATGTTTCTCATGTATGTCTGTCTATCATTTAATAATGGAATACCCAGGTATGCGTTATTTTGACCCAAATAGTATCCTTAGTGGCCTACGGACTATCTGAAGGCTTGACAGATTGTTCTCTTTTGGCAGTTTTCGCCTCAGCGTTGATTTGCCAAAATGTAAGAATCTGTGTGTAATGCTGCCGGTCTCTAAAGCGACAGACAGAAACACATTCCTTCCCTTTCTCACATGCCTCAAGTGACATCCCTCCACCTCCAGACATTTTCCTGTGCGTTTGCCCAGTGTGTGTGTCTGTCTGTGTGTGTGTGTGTGTGTGTGTGTGTGTGTGTGTGTGTGTGTGTGTGTGTGTGTGTGTGTGTGTGTGTGTGTGTGTGTGTGTGTGTGTGATGTGATGCCACAATGTGTATGCTGGAGCACGCCTATGTGTGTGTCTGAGCGTTCGTTGGTATGTGCGTGCGTGTGTGTATGTGTGTGTGTACGTACGTACGTGTGTGTGTGTGTGTGTGTGTGTGTGTGTGTGTGTGTGTGTGTGTGTGTGTGTGTAATGTAGTGCCATAATGTCAGCCACTCAGTGCCGCCAGTGATGGGCTGCCTGCTGCCTTCTGGCCAGGCTGCACGGAAGCTGTGACTCATCCTTTTGCTCTCAGCACTCATTCATAAATGTGTGTGAATACTATGACTTCCTCTCTCAGCGCCGTGGGGCCCCCCGGCTCTGTGGTAGGTTCCGCTCAGCCCCGGTGGAATGGCAGGAAGGATGAGAGGGCTATCTCCGCCTGTTAGCCACGCAATGCTCTGCTCCTCGCGGAGGTGAGATGACAGCCATGCCTGGGCTTGTGCCATGCTGCTACTTTGACTGTCTGTCTGTCTGTCTGTCTGTCTGTCTGTCTGTCTGTCTGTCTGTCTGTCTGTCTGTCTGCCTGTCTGCCTGTCTGTCTGTCTGCCTGCCTAAGCTCTCTCTGGTGCAGGCCAGCCACTCGCTGCTGCTGCTGCTGCTGATGCTGCTGGCTGGTTAGGCTTGGCATTGCCAGGGAGATAATGCGCCATGCCCGCAAGTAAGCTCTCGGAGCACAAGTTAATTCCACAGTGGAAAAAAAAGTCTCCTGCCGACAAATCTCTCCTGCAGAAATGAGGGTGCGTGCGGTATTGGCGGATATATTGGACATACCACAGAGAAAAGATATGATCTTACCATGCTTGAATAGCTAGCTGCAGGGTTGATAGGGTCAGAAATGCTTTTTCTACTCTCCCTCCCTGTAGTGTGTGTGTGCGTGCGTGCGTCCGTGTGTGCGTGTGTGTGTGTGTGTCTGTGCGCGCGCAGGGGTGGACTAGGAAAACAAAACGGCCCTGGACTTTCAGCTGAAGGGTGTGTGGGCGTGCGTGTGCGTGTGTCATTTTTTCTCCATGTGCTTGTCTTGCTGTCTTAACATGACAGAAATGTGTGTCTCTGAAGACAGCAGCTTGCTATGCCAGCCCTGCAGCCTCCTGAGTGCATCTCAGAGTGGCATGTGTCAGGACTGGAACCACCAGGGTACGTCCGTCCCGAGACACCCAGCGGAGAGACGTATATCTGGGCCATGACCCGGCATGGTGCTGAGAGGATAGACCAGCTGGCCGGTAGAGCCATGGCACGGGTTGGATGAAGATACATGACAGACAGACAGACAGACAGACCCAGGAGATAGGAACCTTACAGAACCATACATAACATTCATCTGGATATGTTTAACACTGTCCACAACTGGATTTCGCCCTAAAACTAGTGTTGATATTCAAGATAAATGACGGACCCTCTAGTTCTACGTTTGGGTTGTGCCACTGCCATGATATAAGCAGTGTGCAGGGTTCACAAATCAGATTTCAAGGTTAATGCTGTTCACTTTATAGCTGTTGTTTTTACTTTGAAATCGAGATTCAGATACACAATGCTCTGTGACACATCTTGAGAGCTAAATAATAGCCACATGTGTAAGTATGTGTGTGTGTGTGTGTGCGTTTATGTGTGTGTGTGTCAGCAAGACATTGAACAGGCTGCAGCGTGCCGCCACTGTGAACGTCTGTTCTTTTTGCTAGCTTGTACGCGCTGAGGAGATGAAAGGGTATCATAAAATTACAAAGGAAATCCTATGGAGTTACTCATGCTAATTGAAATCCCTCTGACAACCACGCTTCCCCTTTAACCCTTCACTGAGCCTCCTTAGTCTCCGACGTGAGGAAAGACGTGAGGAGCTCCTACACACAGGGTCTTTCTGTGTGTGTGTGTGTGTGTGTGTGTGTGTGTAGCTAACTAGCTGCCATAGCTCTGTGAGTCCCCAGTGCTCTCAGCTAGTCTGTTGAAGGCTGACCTTGACCTATTGGAGGAGAAGGAGAAAGAGGAGGAGGGGAGGTGCTCCCCCCCCCTCTCTCTCTCCTCAGCTTGTTTGGATGGGATCCCCAGGGCCCAGTGCAGTTGTCAGCACCCTGCCTAATGGGCACAGGTGTCTGGGGCTCCTCTGCGCCTGCTGCCCCTCTCTGTCTCTCCTGGCAGACCCACCACTCCTTGGCCTGCCGCCCCAATGGGCCACTCCAACACAGCTATCACCAGTTGCCGCTTTGTTCGCACCAGAGTGGCCAAGGATGAAATATGGCGTCCAGCTCCGGTCTTAACACGCCGGGTCGCTCCTGCTCACAGAAATCCTTTGATGTCTGATTGGAAACAAACCTTGACAATTTGCGCTCCAAAACCTGAGGTCTCGTAGGCTAATGCTAGCACGCTAACGCTAGCACGCTAACGTGGCATTCCACAACAACACTATCTCAACCTCACATCGCTGGAGATATATACATTGTGTCCTCATCCCTGGCCACAGAAACAGTGTTGGGTCAGAGGGCGGAGGAGGTGGAGCACAGCTGCGCTCCTGTTTTATCAGCAGACGGCGGCCTGTTACTATGTCAGATAAATATAGACGTCTCTGGAGTGCACAGCAGCAGCAGTGGCGACAGCTCTATCTCTCTCTCGCTCTCTTTCTCTCTTGCTCTCTCTCTCTTTCTTGCTCTAGCTTCTGCTGAGTGGAGGAGAAGGCCATGTCACCTGGGACCTCTCGCTATCCTCATTCATCCCTGTTAAACTGTCTCTGGACGTTCATCTTGTGTGCCGTATTGTCATTTTATGTTTGGAGACGGGGTGAGAGAGGGGGGTGAAGGTTAATAAGGTCTCAATAGACCTTATTTGTCTCAGTTATTTGTCATATCCCAAGAAATGGCCCTTCAGGTAACCGATGGGTTAGAAAACTCAGCGACAGATTGTGTGGCCGTCTTTATAGTGGACTTCCCCCAAAACCAAGAGGGAATGACTGATTGGACAACGCTGTCTGGGTATCTGTCTTCTTCCCAGTCTCCTGCGTGTGTTTAGGTCCAGGTCCAGGCTGATTCCTCTCTCTCTCTTTCCACTCCCCCCTCCCTCCATCCCTCTCCTGTGGTCTTGGTCTGGGTCCTGTCAGCTGACTGGCTGGCTCCTCAGGCCCAGTGCTGATAGAGGAGAGTGGAACGGTGGGGGCAGAGGTGCATTATTACTCCTTTCATCTGCCTCGTCCTCTCGTGTCTGATGAGAGCACATTCGTTGATAAGCGTCCAGTGGGCCTTTGAAGTCCCAGTCCCCCAGTCGTCCCCCGTCCCCCCCCACACACACACACACATCTCCAGCCCCCCCCCACCCCCCCCCCCCCCCCCACCCACCCACTCCCATTAGTGCATCAATTACGGAGACATGGCCAGCCAGGCTTGTTTGCATGGGACTTTTAGCTTTAGGGGGGGGCTACCTCTTTCTGTTCCTCTGATTAACATGACAGCCGCTAGCTAGCCTAGCCCCACAGCGGGCATGTAAACACCTCTGATATTCATTCATGTTTTATTAGGCTACATTAGTTACACTCATTTACCCAATGTTGCCTCTCGACCACTGAAACCCACGCTACGGGAACCAGGGCATTTTAGGTTCCTCACATCTCTGTGTTGTGTTCCACACATCTCGGATTCCTTTTGATGTGACGGTGAACATTGAGTGGACAAATTGTTGCCTGCTCTATCTATGATACATAGGAACAAAATGTCCTCTGCTCCGGTCCATCTCTCTCGCCTCTCCCTGGTGCAGTCAGATGTTGTTGTGTAGTGAGCTCTCGCTGCCTTTGTCAGGCATGTGCTGACTTGTAAAGAGGTTTGTTTTGACATTCCACCCCCCCTCTCACTGCATGACATATGGTTTATCTTCCTGTTTTGTTTTGTTTAGTTCTAACTAACCCCCCCCCCCCCCACACACACACACACACACACACATACACACACCTGTGTGTGGTATTGACTCTGAGGCTCTTGTTAAAGAAAGCCCCGTAGAATCTCTACCTGGACCACAATCACTGTCCTGGCAAACTAGCCAAACAGAATACAGATATGTCCACATTCATCTGCCTGTTGATACTGGCAATGATGGTACTTAGAATAGGAAGTCTATGAAGAATACCCTAACATTTTGATAAAGGTGCAAGGCTTTGTATAATTTTCTTTTGATGTCTGGACTCTTGGTGCTACTTTAAAAAGCGCATTGCCGTTAAAACGGACTGTCTTTTGTCTCGTACCAGCTTGAAAATGGATGTGATTAACTCTACATGCGGAGTGCGTGTGTTTAAACAAATATGCCCTTAAACGTCAAAGCCCAACTCCAGATGTGTGTCCCCCAGACATGGAACTAGGGTTGGGAGGCGTGGCATGATGGGAAGGGGTGTGTGTGTGTGTGTGTGTGTGTGTGTGTGTGTGTGTGTGTGTGTGTGTGTGTGTGTTTGTGTGTGTGTGTGTGTGTGTGTGTGTCTGTGTCTGTGTCTGTGTGTCTGTCTGTTTGCCTGTCTGTGTGCCTGTGTGTGTGTGTGTGTGTGTGTGTGTGTGTGTGTGTGTGTGTGTGTGCGTGCGTGAATGCCTGTAGCATGCTGAAACACAAAGTGTCCTTTGTTCACAGGGATTGTAGCATTGTGATGTTTTTCACTCTGCATACGCAAGTCATTCATCTGCACCGTTTCCTCTGGGCCATATTTATGCGTGTGGAGTTTTTTTTTTTTTTCTTTCTCTCTCTCTTTCGCTCCATAGCATTTTTCAAACGACTGGCTAATTTTGTTTGGCTAGCCAGTGTGCAAGAGACCCTAGGACAGAAGACCGTCCGCATTGTGCCACACAAATGGCAGACTGTAGTCAATGTTGATGATTAGATTAAGCACTTTGACCCCCCCCCCCCCCCTCTCCTCCTCCATGTGTTTCATCTGTTCTCGTTAACTGCGGATTCATTCACTCTGTGCTGCCATCTCTCTGTGTTTTATACTTGGGCGGAAAATGGAATCCAATATGTGCTTAACTATCGCCTTTCCCAGAGGGACTGTGAACATCTCTGGGCTGTGAAAGTATCCGGCAGTATCTTGAAGGCCCTCACACATACACACACACACACACACACACACACACACACACACACACACACACACACACACACACACACACACACACACACACATACGCAACACACATGCAGACACACACACACACACACATATCTTGATGGTTTTGTTTTTGTTTGATTACCACTGACTGGGGAGACCATAGATTAGAAAAACTGAACATACAGTATTATCTCCATGGGAGAGACGATCAGATAAAAATGATAAGAGACCAGAACAGTTATTCTCCTTGCCTGTCATTGAGTGATAGTTGTTAAATGATGCATTGCTGACCTTGTTGAGTGCACTATAGATGGTGGTCCTTCATCTGGTATGGTGACAGTGACTGTAAGAAAACAGGAGTTCGCTGGAGCCTCGCTACAAGCTAAACAGGGGAGGGAGGGATGGCTCCCAGCCTGACATTTGACTCAACTCTCCCTGTCCTCTCCTGTCCTTTCACCGTGGGAAACTGCCCTGACCTTAACGCCAAGTCGCCTGCCTCCACTGCTCAGTGCTGAACCAGGTGGAACAGGTGTTAAAGTTCACAGGTTTCACGGCCAGCCAGCCAGGCAGCCAGGCAGCCAGTCAGGGCTCAGATCCCTATAGATGCTGATACCTCACCTGCTGCATCTCATTCCCTGTCTCGTCCCTGCATTATCCTGTCACCCTCACATGTCCTCGTCTGACCAACACGGAGGCTTGTGGTGAGCATGTTGTTTTTCACCATGTCCTCAGTGTGCCAGAGGTTTATGTTTTGGAGTTTGGAGGTTGTCTTAAGTACAGACTATACTGTGTATAGCAGGCAGCTCTCCAGGCTGGAGCCAGGCGCTGGCGAGGGTTGAGAGGGGTGCTACTGATCAGGGGTAATGGCGACATCCTCTTCTCAAGGCTGATTGGAGGAGAGTGTTCATGGTCGTCACTGTCTGGGTCCTCCACAAGCCTACTCACAGGGGCTATGCTCTGCCACTGACCCTGAACTGGCTATGCACTTGTCATGTGACTCACAATATGTTTGTGTGTGTGTGTGTGTGTGTGTGTGTGTGTGTGTGTGTGTGTGTGTGTGTGTGTGAGAGAGAGAGAGAGAGAGCGAAAGAGAGAAAGAGACCATTTTATCATAGACGTGTGGAGAGGGCTCTGAGTGGAGGCATTAGCACTGGAGAATCCATAACTCATCTTGAAGTATGGCTTTGAGAGCAACGGGTTCAATGGGAGCACTTCTGACGGGGAAAGAAACAGCCTAAGACTGCCTGTGTTTTGTAAAATGAGTACTCGCGCATCTTTTATGACTATTATTATTATTATTATTATTATTATTATTATTATTATTATTATATCACTTTTCTAGGATCACCTTGGATTTATCCAAGTATAGTTGAAAATGTTACCCCTTTTAGAGGAGTCACAGTCTGCCAGCCTCCTACCGCAGGAAGGAGGAGGCGGCCGTGTATATCCATCAGTCTGGAGGAGACAGATGGCGAGGCACTAGGTTGGCATGACTGGCACAGAGTGGATATGCTGTCAGACACGCTGGACTAATGACCCTCTCTCTGTGTTAGTCATCACTGCCATCGATAGTATTTGAGCCTTCTACCCCTCAGGAGACCTCATGGTTAAAAACAGACTTAGCCCCCCCCCCCCCCCCACATGGTTTTTGAACCATGTGACACACCGGCCAATGTTTTAATGAACTGAAAACATGAAGTGGCTGGCGTAATTGTGGAAGTATGTAGAGCTAAGTAAAGGAAATATCTCAGACTACCAGGGGATGCGTTTCAGCGTGACCTTTTTCCAGCCATTGCTCCCCTTGCCACTCAAGTCGAGGATTAATTCTAGATTCCAGAGCCGGTGGAATTTTTTCTTTTTTTTCCGAATCGGTTTTCATTTCAAGAGGCAATTGACGTGACGTTTTCTCACTTGATATGCTGTCGTTTTAAGGATTTGACTTATGGTCTGTCAGTTGTTTCGGAGTGGCTCATGTGTAGTGTTGATGGTGTAAATGGAGTCACGCTCCATAAAGAGTGAGTGAGCTGCTCCTATGCTGAGGGAGAGCATGGACTCTCTGTCTCTGTTCTTTACCAAAGCGTGGTCCATTAAAAACTATTCTCCTCTTGCTTGTTTCTCGACAAGACGCGTGGCAACACACACTGGCTCTTTGTGATTCTTCACAGAAGTGTATGTAAATATCAAAGGGGGGTGGGGGGTGGGGGGGTGGTTGCTATTTCTTAGCGTGTACGTACGTGCTCCGGAGAACGCACTCTCCGTCATTGCCACGGAGACAGACACCTCTCTCCGCGCCGTGCTGCGCGTCACTTTGTGCCTGCGGGTGTCGGAAAGCGGTGCACACGAGCGTGTGTTTAAACTCTTGGCTCCTTGCGAGCCCCGCGCGGCGGGAGGAAGCGGCCTCTCGGGGGCAAAGAAAAGGAGCGCTGCGGCCTCTTTTCAAGTACGCGCCGGAGACGCGGCCAGTGATTTATGGAGTGAGTGTGAGCTGGGCGGGTCACGTCCTGCTACTGGGGGAGGTGGATGGGAAAAAACATAGGATGGAGGGAGGGAGAGAGGGAGGGAGGGAGAGGGAGAAAAAAGAGAGAGGAGGTTCACATAGTGTATCTCTCTGCATGGCTCAGAGGTCTCTGGGCTGGGTCACACACACATACCAAACACTCACACACACACACACACACACACACACACACACACACACACACACAACCATATATCCTGAAAAATGTATTCACATTCACTGCAATGTAAGTCGCTTTGAATAAAAGCATCAGCTAAATGACGTATAAACACACACACACTGACATCTCTAGGAGCCAAGGTCTAGATCAAACAAGGCTGTCACTCCCTCGGTCCCACTGGTAGTTCTCAGGGTTGATGTACAGGCCGTTGAAATGGCAAAGTAAGCTTTCTTTTTCGCTAATCACCAGCTAAGGCTGAGGCTGCTGAGGCAGTCACAGGAGATGGGCCTGAGCAGCAGACAACACACAACAAGTCATCTCTGTTTGTCAGATGAAACCATCTTGCTCACAAGTACAGTAGGACAGTAGTACAGTAGTACACAAAGGTTAGCAATGTCTATAGTGACTGGGTGAGTCAGTCTGTCGGGGATTGTCTGTGTGTTAGCTTTGGGACAGCGTTGCTGTTGGACAGAGGGAGACGGGGTGAGTGACGGAAGAAAAGCAGCTCTGTCTCCTCTTTACTCGCTCGTCCGTAATTGCAGTGATGGCATTGTGCTGGGAAGTGCATCTGTCTGTGACATTTTCTCTCTCTCTTTCTTTTTTTTGTTTTTTTTTGTGTAAACTAACTGACTTGACACACCCGTTCTAGGAATCTGTGGTGGTTTTTACCGACTTCGACTTTCCCATGTAATTACATCCCCTTTGACTTGGGGGGGGGGGGGGGGGGGGATTAGGGTTATCATAAATTGATTCAGAGATTGGCAGTAGGCCACGACTGTGGGGATGGTTAAGCCTATAGAGTGGCATTCTGTCGCAGATCTCAATGGAGGAGGTCTGGCCTGTCTCCTTCTGTGGTAGTGGGGGGCAGGAGGAGGTGGGGGAGGGGCGAGGGAGGGGGATGAAAAAACAACAGACGACAGCCTTCGGGACTGTCGCCTGTTCCTTGGCAGTGAACTTGATCAGTGAAGAAGAAAAAAAAGACACGCTCCGTCTTTACAATGAAGCCCTTTGTCTCTCGCCGGCATCAGAACCGTCAACCATTTTGGAAATAGTTTCCAGCTTATTAAAACAGTTCCAGACCGTGACTGTTGAACCAGTGAGTTTCCATTTAATTGCTTGGCAGCATCCTTCTCCCTCTTGGGCTGCGGGCATCCTTTGAGAGCACAGGCATTCTCATTGGGATTAAGCCGCTCCTGAGAGAGAGAGAGAGTAAGAGAGAGAGAGAGAGAGTGGTGGTATCACCTCTCCGCTATGAGAAGGAAGGAGGGATGGACCACCTCCATTCTCTATTAGCCCTCCCTGCTTGAGCTCTCCTTCCTCTTTGGTTGGCTCTACTCAGCCCCCCCCCCCCCTCCCCCCAATCCTCTGACTGTGCTTTGATGAACTCTAATGATCATACTAGAAGTCTTCACTCCTCAGGACTCATCAAAGCCCCAAGCTATGTTGCTCAGCAGAAATGAACCACGCGGCTCTGTGTGCCAATGGCCTCTTACAAGTGAGGATTAATGGGCTGTTTGCTTAGTTTGGAGTCTGCCTTAAATCTGTTAAATCATGAACACTTGGACAATCATGTTATTCCGCAGTTATTCGGCACTATGCTGTGTGTTGGCATTAGACAGTCAGCATTTGACACTTGGCTCCCCGTTGGTTTCCTAAGTGGACAGCGGAATGTCATCGGATTATTCGGGCTGAGTAATTCTATTGTTGTTTTATGTGGTGATGTAGGTTGGCAAATTAGCATCATTGCCTTGATAGGTGTTTAATCTGAGAACGGAGTATCACCGCTGCTATCATTCTTCTATTGATTCTGAGATGTAATTGACCTCTATTGTTTTTTTAAGATCCGGAGCCTGTTAACGTCCACCTGAGCAGCCCCTCGCTCCCTTCTTAACTGCTCTCCTCTCTCCTCTCCCCGCTTGTGTGTCACTTGAGGTTGAAGGACTATAAATCTGCTAATTGAGTTTTCGAGAGCGTGCCGCTCTGTTAAACCAAATGTCTCGACCAGGAGTAAACAAGAGCGAGCGGCCGTTATTGAAGAGAAAAGCCTCGGCCGTGATTTCATTTGTCTCCCTGCCTCTCCTCCTGCCCATGTATGGACACTGGGTAGTCATGCCTTGTCTATCCACACACCGCCAGGGTGCTGGTACACTGTGACATACTGGTGGTGCCTGATCATCCGATAGGTTCGCACACACATAACAGTTGTTGACCTCAGTGTTTTATGAACGTGTGTGTGTATTGCTTATGCAGGTGTTATGTATGGCTTATGAATATGTTCTGTAAAGTTCTTCCTTTCAAAGTGGTTCGTGTGAGATCCAAAAGGTGTATTGATGAAACAGTGTTATGTTTGATCAAGGAAGAGACACTGGTATTAGGAGCTCGGGTGGGAACACTTTACCACATCAGAGCTGCCCTGAGCCCCCCCCCCCCCCTCACAGAGATTCACCTCAGGGCGGGGGGGGGGGGGGGGGGGGGGTCAGTTGAGTTGTGGCTGGCCTCCCTGGTGGGCATTCCTGGTGCATTCTGAGGATTCCTCTGTCTGGGTGGGAGATAAGGAGAGGAGAGAGACAATGGCACTGGGTTGGGCTCAGAGATGTTGGTGGTGGTGATGAGGGATTGGTGTCACCATAGAGGAGCACTTCAAACAACAGGGCGCTTCTAAGAGGCATATACGGAGGTTGGGTATCGAGTATTGACTCAGGCTCTCTGCTGCTTCTCACAGAGTGGGTTGTGTGGATTGTCATAGGTTGGCCATTATTCATCGGATGATTTCATGTCTGTGAGCGTCTTCTGGGTTTGTCTAGTTTCCGAACGCCTTGGTTACAGCTTGTGTCACTGTAACACAATGGGAGGACAGAGACACTGTTCTTGCTTTTGTAGGGCACTGCTGGGGGTGCTCGTCTGATTGGCTTGCCCTTGTGAGAGAGAGAGAATCCCAAGAATGTCTATTGTTCACTCATTACTCCTCTTGTCTGATGAACTCTGGGTCACGGCCCTATCTCGTCTAAAAGCTGATAACCCCTGCTTCACCTGTCCCACCTCTCCTCCTTCTACCCCTCCTCCTCCTCCTCCTCCTCCTCCTCCTCCTCCTCACCCACCCCTGTTAACTCTTCGTCCTCTCTTCCCTCCTCTTCCTCCTCTTCTTCGTCTTCGACCTCCTCCGCTCCCCTGATCTGCTTGTCTTTGCCAGAACATCTGCTGAGCAACGAGACCTCTTCTCACCCTGTTGGCACTGTTAGCCTGGTTACCCAGGATATACAAGCCTTGATCTGGACAGGATTACGTAAAAAAGGCTACTTTTTTCTCTCTCTCTCACGTCATGGCTGCTGCTGTTGTTGTTACTGCTTCCTATTGTGACAGTGTGTCACACTGGCAGCTCTTTATATAATTACGCAGGCGGAAAAGAGGACACCACCCCTGTCCTCTCAAGACCCCGTTCCCTCAATCCACCAGCAGTTAGTCCAGCCCCACAGCCAACACCATCAGTAGTTAGTCTTCCCCCCCTCCCACAGCCACACCAGCAGTTCCCACTCCTCTACCCCTCTACTACTCCTGTCTTTTTTCGTTTTTTTGGGGGGGTGTGGATCAGTACATTTGAACAACGTAAGCCAGGCGTCACACTTACGGGATGACTCATGACTTTCCTCCTTTGTAATTTTGTCCAAGGCAGAGCAAGCGGGAAGAAATATGGAAGAGAGTTCTAAAGAGGGGTATCATCTTGAATTTGACATGATAGACACCAGAACTCACTCGATGAGAGAGCAGCTCTGGGGGGGACCTGGTGTTGTTCATGAGCTGGCTCCGTATCTCTGCTAGAGAATCCGAGGGCAAACGGTTAGACCTAGTTCTGTTCCTAGTCACCCTTACGAGACCTGCTGCTGCTTTCTTGGTATATTCTTTTTCTCCTTAGCACGACGCGCATTAGCGTTGAAGAGTTAAAGTAGTCATGGGAACACAGCTCAAAGAATGTATGACGGGAAATGAGCCTCTGAAAAAACGGCACTCCAACACTGTTTACCTCAGCTACTCCAGCATGCTGTGCCTCTTAGCCTCTTAGAGTCCAGCAAATCAGGGTATTTATAACAAATTCCACCCTGCTTATGCCTTTTCAAACTGCTAATCGTCATTAGCGGAGGATGTATGGTCGCTGGGATTACCATTGTTTCCGTCCGTCCGCTGAGGAAATTGTGGGCAATGGACGTTAAGTGTTAGGGTCATATAGAACTTGGGGGTGGTTGTGCTGTCTCTGGTCCTTTGGCTATCTGTGCGGTCAGAACATCAGGGTCAGCGTGGTGATGGGTTTGAGTTGGGTGGGTTGGTGGGTTGGTTGGTGAAAATCTGGGCCGATCCACCTGTGTAATGGTCTAAACCTGGGAACAGTTGAGATGGCCACATGGCCTACCTGTGTGTGTGTGTGTGTGTGTGTGTGTGTGTGTGTGTGTGTGTGTGTGTGCGTGTGTGTGTGTGTGCGCGTGTGTGCATGTGTGTGAGTGTGTGTGAGTGTGTGCATGTGTGCTACATGGTCTATTACGCCTCACACTCTCATTGACTCTGTCGCCATCTGTGCCATGTCGCCCCTCTCCCCAATCCACCAAGACCCCCTCTCTGGACCCTCCATTGTAAATAACTCTAAATATAGATTTCTCCAGCTCTTAAACCGCCCCTTGCTCAATCAGAGTAAAAGTGTCTGTTTCATCAGGGGCTTTGAGTAATGACCAGGAATGCTCTCACGGGACAGGGTGCAATTAAGGATTTCCACACATTTGCAAATGTTTAGACTGTCAAAAGCTTTTAAAATCCCTGTAGGGTCGACAATAACCTTTTCTGCTCTCCTTGTGATCTGAGGGTAAGTGCGATGGATTTCCCTCGTTTAATTCGATATGGATTATTCTCTCTGGAGAAAGGCGGCATCGTGACACAATACCGCTCTCTACAACCCTTGGAGGTGGTCCTTATCAGTCCCAGTCTGAGCTGTCCCCACAGAGTCTCCTGACCATGACAATCATGTGTTTGTTGTGTTAGGTCTAAGACCTTTAGATGTATGCATAAGGACATGATCTGTAACACTGCTGAAACTCCTGCGTGGAGCACCGATCGATCAGGTTTGTCATAACAACTCACTCACACTTTAGATCTTGCAGTTCCTCTTAGGGCTACTCCCAAGGCTGTCCCCTGAGGAGGCTGGCAGACTGGCAGGATGGTTGTGTATGTGTGTGTGTGTGTGTGTGTGTGTGTGTGTGCATGTGTGCCTGCGCGTGCGTGTGTGTGTGTGCATGCATGCATGCATGCGTGCGTGCGCGCACGCGTGTGTGTGTGCGTGTGCGCACGCGTGTGTGTGTGTGTGTGTGTGTGTGTGTGTGTGAGGGAAGCCCTCTGGCCCCACAGCATACTGGGTAAACAGGACACTCTCTCGTGGGCCTACCTGACAGCTGCAGCCATCTGAGAGTGGGTGCAGGGATGCACCTCTGAGGGGAGAGAGAGAGGGAATGAGAGTAAGGGAATGAGAGTAAGGGAATGAGAGTAAGGGAATGAGAGAGGGAGAGCCATGTGTCCCTCTTACAAAGTGGGGTTAAGTGCCCCGCTGCCATGTTCCATTATGAGTTGCATTTGGAGGAGGAGACAGGATGAGCACAGGGACATTTTCTCATCAAGAGTGGTTGTTACTGAACGGTCTGAGTTGTGGCTTGAACGTGCACATGAAGACACGTAGACACACACACCGAGGCTCACACACAGAGACACACACGCAGAGACACACGCAGAGACGCACGCGCACACGCAAACACACGCACACACACACACACACACACACACCACACGCACACACACACGCACACACACACACACACACACACACACACACACACACACACACACACACACACACACACACACACACACACACAGAGGGAGAGATCCCTCAGCTATCACAGACAATTAATGCAGCCATTCATCTCGGGCCACTACCTAGTTAACGGGTAAGGAATCTGAGGACAGGGAGGGCAGAGTGTACCGTGATGAGAGAGAGCTGACAGATCCCATCACGCTGCCCGTTGTTTTCCTCCCCCGAAGATTGATTGACGCTGCTCTCCACTAACTGTAATGAGATGAGTGTGGAGGGAAATGGCTGTTGAGGCACACACTCTTGTGGGACACACACTCAGTCTCCACTGATGGCTTCTGTCCGTCACACCGTGGCCCTGCGCTAAATGAATGTGAACAGCCCGGACATGGATACTGCAGCATCCCAGAGCACATGTTTGTGGTGGTAGCACTCAACTCACTTTGTAGAGGGACAGACATGTGTGTGTGCTTGCGTGCGTGTGTGTTTGTGTCTGTCTGTCTGTCTGTCTGTCTGTCTGTCTGTCTGTCTGTCTGTCTGTCTGCCTGTCTGCCTCTCTCTGTGTGTGTGTGTGTGTGTGTGTGTGTGTGTGTGTGTGTGCGTGTGTGTAGCTGCAGTCAGATACCGCTCTAGCCACTGTATCTGCTTCTCACCCTCTACCTATGGCATTGGGGTGGGGGGTGTGTGGGGGGGCGGGAGCGGCGGCTGTGGACGATGAAGATGGTGGCTGATCCTCAGACATCCTTAACGAGGGTCGTCAACATTGCCTTTTGTTGTGTTGTTGGAGGAGAGGCTGGCGGTTGGCGGAGCAGATGGGAGGGGCGGGCAGAGGGGGGCGGCCCAGGGAGTGTGTTTAACACTCCCCTAAGTCAGTGCGTGAGTGAGTGCGTGAGCCTCCTTTAGACAGACAGACAGCTGGTCAAACAGGGCTTAGGAGAGCAGTGGGCAGTCTGGACACTCACTTAAGCCCATTAGGGCTCCTTGGTGCTCTCCCATTGGTCACGAGGCTCGGTTCAAACGGTTCCCCCGTGTTTTGACGGTAACGTGGTCTGGATGTCAGGCTGGGGTCTGTGCCCTTGACCATATGGGGCCTCCACACAATATCACAGATCAAAACATTTGGAAAGGGCCTTGCAAATGTCCATTTTCTTGTTTTTCTGTGTGACGTGGCTTTGTTGTTGAGGGTCTCTGGCCTGGGGGAGTGTTTGGGTGTTCTGGGGTGTGTTGTAAGTGGAGGGCCGGCCCTCTGCCCCCTGCCCCTGCCCCTGCTGTCTGAGCTGTTGTGTGGTGTTGCACGTAGCCCTGGTCCCTGTGGAATGTCAGTCCGTGATCGCGCCTTGTCTGGGTGGCCCGGGGGGGCGGAGCCTAAGAGAGGGGCACCGGGAGGCTGCCGAAGGGGAGGCAGGGAGGGATGGAATGTTCTCTGAGGTGTGTGTGTGTGTGTGTGTGTGCGTGTGTGTTTGTTTGTGTGTATGTGTGCGGACACGTGCGTACGTGCGTGTATGCATGCTCGTTTCTCACACAAAACTCTTTTTCCATCCCCTGAGTTGTTCCTCACATTGCCATTCAACCATTTGAATATAGACAACTCAGTTCGTTCAGCAGAAGCAGGATGTCATTTATTAGCTAATGTAATACAATATAGGCCATGTCATTCTGTGTTAGTCCTCAGCGCACAGAGCTATAGGACACAGCTGCCCTGTCAATAGGGAAAGGGGGAATAGGGAAAGGGGGAACGGAGGAATGTTGACTTACACAAGTCAGTTCGGTGATTTCATTTCAAGAGACCTGTTTATCCAATTTGACTTGACATTGATGTATCTTTCCCTCGGTTAAAAGATTTACTTTTATTACTATACAGTTTGCCATACATATCGCATCTCTGTAAATATACCCCGGCACCCACAGGTCAACGAGACGGTAGGATTTATTTGAACACTGGGCCCTGCTGTGGGCACACAGGAATACCTCAGAGTTATTTGAGAGAAGAGCAGACACATAATTATACCATTACATATGACAGTGATCAGTGAAATACTAGTGTTTTATGTTGCTCCCCTAATCAAGGCTGATCTCACTCTCTGTTATAGTGGGCCACAAGTTTCAACATGACGTCAGGACAGTATTTCCCCCCCTCTTTCTCCTCCTCCTCCTCCTCCTCCTCATGGTCCTTCTCCTTCTTCTCCTTCTCCTCCTCCTCTGCACACATCTGTAGCCGTCACAGAGGCTGCTTGCGGGCTGACGTCGTCCCTCATATGAGAGAGCGAGTGGGCTTCAGCGTGGATGGGTTCTCAATCCACAATGACTCCTGTTCAGACCTCACAACCACGTGTGTGTGTGTGTGTGTGTGTGTGTGTGTGTGTGTGTGTGTTTGTGTGTGTGTGTGTGTGTGTGTGTGTGTTTGTGTTTGTGTTTGTGTGTGTGTGTGTGTGTGTGTGTGTGTGTGTGTGTGTGTTTGTGTGCGTGCGTGCCTGCCTGCATGCCTGCCTTCCTGCCTGCCTGCCTCCCTGCCTGCTTGCCTGCCTGCCTGTCTGTCTATCTGTCTGTCTGTCTGTCTGTCTGTCTGTCTGTCTGTCTGTCTACTCTCACAATGCCGGCTGGTGCAACACTGATGCAACACTGGGACTAAGAGTTCACTATGTCATTTCTGAGAAGCACCCTGGTATATCCATTCACAGAGGATGACTGCAGAACCAGAGGCGTCTGACTGGACCAGTGGTCGTCCAGATTGTCCATTGTCTGTTGTCTGTGGACATGGCCAGTACTGGAGTGAACATCACTTTTCACTCTCTGTCCTGGGTGGTCTGGAGAGAGATTCTCTCTCTTTCTCTCTCTCTCTCTCTCTCCCTCCCTCTCTCTCTCTCTCTCTGTCTGTCTCAGTAGAGCCCCCACAAGGAGAAAGTGTCAGTGTGAAGACCTCCTGCCTGCCCTATCTGCCCCCCCCCCCCACACACACACACACACCTCCTCCCCCTGAGCACTGTGACGAGGGATTGATCATGCGTCATTGGAATCTCTGGCCGCTCGATAGGCTCTTGGCCCAGAGGACGGCTGGCCACTGGCAATTCATCATCAGGGGTCGCCACACGTTTAGCCCTGACCCACAAGCACTCATTGTCTTTCAAGTGCCATGATGACATACTGGAGGGGAGAGCTGTGCTAGGCTAGGCTAGGCTGGGCTGGAGGGAGGGAGGGAGGGCTGTGCTAGGCTAGACTTGGCTGGAAGGAGGGGAGGGCTGTGCTAGGCTAGGCTAGGTTGGGGGGAGGGGATAGCTGTGCTAGGCTAGGCTAGGCTAGGCTGGGCTGGAGGGAGGGAGGGCTGTGCTAGGCTAGGCTAGGTTGGGGGGAGGGGAGAGCTGTGCTAGGCTAGGCTAGGCTGGGTTTGGTTGTGCTCCGCTAGGCTGTGTGAGGGCCGTGGCCCTCGGTGCTTCAGAGAAGCACTTTACCCACACAATTTCATAAAATCACCAATTCAGCTTGACCAGGCCCAATGAAATATTTAAGTACATGGAAAGATCCGGGAATGGATTCAGACACCCTGGCCCTTTTAGATGACCTAGTTTCACAGTGCTCCTCTTTGTGTCTGTGTATGAGTGTGTGTGTGTGTGTGTGTGTGTGTGTGTGTGTGTGTGTGTGTGTGTGTGTGTGTGTGTGTGATTTTTGGACAGATATGCAAGGGATGGTGGGTGCATGTATAAGGCCACACCCTGCAAACCATACACTACTATCCTGCCTCTTGTCGTCTCGACAGGAACGTATGTCCATGTGAGCGCTCATGTCCCTGAGATCTCTACATGACATATCGAGACACACACACACACACACACACACAACGTTCGGTCCGCCAGCCTATCTACCTGTCCTGTACCTCACAGGGTGTCTTTACCCCCTTTAGTCCATGCGGAGTAAGGAAATGCCATCCGTGTGACGCTGTTGTCCTCGCCATGCCCTCTCTGACCCCAGCCCTGGTGTGACAGAGTGACAGAGTGACAGAGTGTACTCAGACAGGGAAGGCTGCCACCCCGGCTTCTCTTCCAGCCTTGCTGCTGCTGCTGCTGCTGCTGCTGCTTGTCTTCTGCCTTCTGTCCTCACATCTGGATCCAATAGGTCCGGCTTCCTCCTCTGAAGGAGGGGACACATATAAATAGCCAGGGCTGCAGTAACCACACTGTGCAGCGGGGGCCCACGCGTCAGGACGGCCCCCCCCCCCCCCAACCCCCCCCTCCCTCTGCCGCGGTGGCCCCTCAGATAGGGTGAGCGCGATGTCGCCGTGACGATCCACTGGCCCCGCCCCCCCCCACACCCCCACCCCGTCGCCGTGGTATCAGGCCGTGGGCCCCCGGCCCCGCCCCCCCCCTGGTGGCGGCCTCTGGTGTGGCTGACGCAGGCTGAATGCTAAACGCACCACCACCACCACAGAGACCGTGTGCCCATCTGTGGAAAGTTTGAGTGGCGCAGGGCCAGAGCTGAAAAACAGGCAGGCGGTGGGTGGGTGGATGGGTGGGTGGGTGGGTGGGTGGGCTGGAGGTACAGTAGCCTGCGTGGGCTGAAGGCTGTGGGCTGAGGAGAGGAAATGTAATATCCTGGTTCTAGCTGAACAACGAAATGCGCTGCCTTTGTGCTGTAAGACCACAGGCAGTACAGTACAGTTGAATACAGTGACCGTATGGGTAACATTTTACATTGAGTTACTCTGTAATGACTCTAGGAACAACTTGTTATTGTATGAATACGCAATGACATCGTAGCCTACATTAGTAATGGCTTTAGTAATGGCTTTGTCTTATTACATAACTGGAGTAAAAGACTGAAACATTGGGTCTTTTCTGTTAACACACATGACTCATGTGTTTATGATGCGGTGGCAGCAGGAGGCTGCATCTTGAGAGACTGGCCCCTGTCACTCTGTGTGTCTGTGTGTGTGTGTGTCACCTCATGTTCTGTAAACACATGCCCCTTTGTGTGGCGCACATGCGTGTCCCACCACAGAGGTCCTGCCCCACCCCTCCCAAATTAAAACTCAGTCAAGCAGGAGGTGGGTGAGCTTGGCTTGGCTGTGACCCCCCCTGTCGCTGTTCTGCTCCCCACCGCCCCTGTCTGCAAGGGGCTGCAGCAGCAGGAGGGAGGAGAGGAGAGGAAGGGGGGGGGGGGGGGGGGGTAGGAGGAGGCAGCAGGAGAGGAGACGGATGGATTGAGGGATAGGGGGTGGAATGTGGGGGTAGGATGGGGGTGGACGGTGGACGGTGGGATGGGGGGAGGAGGGGAGGGTAGGGGAGGGGGGGGGACAGGCAAGCCTTTTGCTTGAGTGAGTTTTAATTTGTCTGCTTACAGCGGGAAGACGCTGCAGCATGGCGGAGAGGAGGAACAGACGCAGTACCGCTCATGCACTCATTCACCTCGGAAACACGCGCGCGCGCACACACACACACTGGCTGATGCAGAATGCCTGCGCCCTGTGGCTTTGTCTGAACGGTTTTGGCGCTGCTGTCTCCGTCGTCTCCCCTGGAACCAATCCCTGGTGCAGTCCCTTCTCTGATGGATCATTTTCTAAGGCTCTGTGGCAGGCTGGAATGAGCTGCCCAGGGACACAGTCTATTGGCCTTGTCTGGTCTGGCGTGCTCTTTTCACTTTGCACTATATATCTGACTTGATCTAGATCATCTCCCTGTTTGTTATCGTAAAGCAAAAAAGACAAAACAAACACTCATCCCATTTGTTGACAAGGACAAGGGAAAACCAGGACAGCAGTCAATGCATTCCCCTTAGGATGTATGTAAGTGTGTGAGGGTGTGTGTGTGTGTGTGTGTGTGTGTGTGTGTGTGTGTGTGTGTGTGTGTGTGCGTGTGCGTGTGTGTGTGTGAGTGTGTGATGTGGTCAAAATGGAACAGAAACATAGAAGGTTGTGTTCCTGGGCTGGGAACATGAGAATGTCCCTTCTCCCCTTCACTGGCCTCTGAGGAGGAGTCACCCTGCTCCCTGCTCCTTGCTCCTTCCCCCACCACAGACAGAGCTTCAGTTTCCCTCCCAGGCCGGGGGGGTATCAGGTTTGTTTTGGAGGGGAGAGAGAGGGGAGGGGATCGGGGGGCTAGGGCTGGCGTATGTGGAGTGGAGAAATCTTGACATCATGGCCCGGTAATGAAAAAGACATGTGTGGAGTGGGACATACAGACAGATAGAGATGTGCACAAGTGACGTTGCATAGCGAAATAGAAAAACACAAACACCCCCTCCTCTCTCCCTCTCTCCCTCCCTCCTTCCCTCCCTCCCTCCCTCCCTACTCCCTCCTGTCCCGCCACTGCCTGTGACCCTTCATCCATAAATCCCATGCCAGCAGCTGGAGTTGTGAAGCGGCCATTTTATGAATGAGGGCGGGAAAGAGGGAGGGAGAGACAGAGGGAGGGGGGGGGGGGGGAGTCGGTCAGGTGGAGTGTGTGTGTGTGTGACGCAGCTCAGCGAGATGTGTTTGTGGTAGAGTTTGTGTGCGTGCATGTGTGTGTGTGCTAGCTGAGGAGGTGCCTGGGGTGGGCCCACACACTCTGCCGCTCGGCAGGCTTTGTGTGTTTGTGTTTTGTATCTGCCTGTGCCGAAGCGCGGAGCAGTCTGGAATGAAAGGCCTAGTTTGGGCTCTGCTTCCGCCCACAGCTGCTCACTTAGCAGCATGACCCCATCAGCCTCTGTCTGAGGTGTTTGGAGGAAGAAAGCCTCGTAAGGATCGTGTCTCTCACACATTCGGGAACACTTCAACGACTTGTAGGAATCCAGGTGTCGCGTATCTTGTTTTATTTACAATGTTTGTACGGAGAGTCGTTATTTCTCCTCTTGCCATTTCCTTCATCCATCGGCGCCTGAACGTTTCATGTCTGAGAAAGCTTTAAAGTCAACAAATAACGGCGATGTTTTGTATCCGGTCGACTATATTTCCCTCAGTTTCCCAATTATGGGTTGAGTAAAAGGTTGGAATTCATGACAAGCGATGAGTGTCAGCGTCTCCACGGCAGAAGGCCGGTAGAAAGAAACCCACCAGTGTCTGTGCTGAGCTAACCCTGTAGGAGCTGTGGAAGCAATTGGAAACTCTGGAAGGGCTCTCTCTCTTTGTTCCGACCTAAGGGAACATTGTTTGTCACGTTCTTTTTTTTTGTCTGTAGTCAGCGTGAGGTCACAGCGAGTTGAACCTCCGTTCTCCTTTGTGGAAGCAGTTTATTACATGGATGTTCATGACATGTGGTGTTCAGCTGCCAGGACGTATTGATCCATGCTCCCTCTCTCCGCTGGTTGACTTGCATCCATCCTGAAACCGCCAACAATGCTGGCATTGGGGCTAACCCTGATGTCCCTGAGGAGGACAAGGGGCGTGCAGCTCTGTTTGATGCATGATGGGACCACGGGGGCCCACGTCAGGGGAAATGGGTCGAACGTGCAGACCCCCACCGCCACCCTCTTCTTGTTTTTCAAAAACCTCTGTGGAAAAGGCCCAAATAACTCAGGCCTGCTGTTGAATAGTCACACAGGCTTTTATGAAGGCAGAAGGCCGTTTTTGTTCACGGGAGAGGGGAGAGTCGACAACTGGGCCTCCGGGAGTCTTTTTCATTTAGCCTGTCCAATTTTGACTCTAATTTAGTTTTATTTCCCCTTTGTTCCCCATCTCTGTATTCCCTACGTTCCCAACGGCAGCCAATAAAGAAACAGCCAGCGGGGTGGGATGGGGGGACGGGGGGACGGGGGGACGGGGTAAAGATACAAGGAGAGCCACTTGCAGAACCTCCGGGCCTTTTCGCATTGCTTTTCATGTACCTATCGTACCTATAGGGTTATCCATTGCAGCTGGTCACCCAGAGCTGAATGCGGTTAGGGTTAGGGTTAGGTTCCTAGGGCTTCTGTGTTGTTGTTGTTGTTGTTGTTGTTGTTGTTGCTGTTGTTGTCCATGCCCCCCCCCCCCCCCACAAGGATAGCAGGTGCCATTAGCGAGTGCAGGCCAGTAATCAGAGCTGAGTCAGAGTGACACTGTAGACAGGAGGACATGCTGTCGGTGTAGTCTGGGACACAAGGACGTCCAGAGCGCCGTGTTGTTTTTCTCCTCACCGTGTGCTTTTACTCTGCCAGATGGCCCCCCGCGAGGCTGCCCTCCCGTCCGCCTGACCTTCCTCTGAGGCCACGGTGGAGAACAACCAACCCTCGGGGTCACGTCCATGTTCTCTGTTCACTGCCGTGCCAGATGAGAGATGTCGAAATGCTCGCATTCTTTAGAGTAGACACTGCTGAGCTGTATGAGCTCACAGGTTGTTAAGGTTTCATTTGGTGGTGTCTGTGTTTCCTCCCACAGAAGGCGAGCAGGCGGTAGTAAAAGGCCTCAGGTGTGCCTCCTTGTATTGCATACATTCAGTAAGAATGTCCTCCTGCAGGCAGAACTGGCGCTGGGGAGGGGAGCATGGAATGTGCCTTTGATCTGTAGACTGTCTGGGTGCTAGCACACATTCGGCCGGGTTGCGTTCACTCCCTCTCTCTCTCTCACGCTACTGAGATAGACTGTTCGTACACACAGATGATCCCGGCCTTTCCCTAAAGCCTTAATATCGTGAGATCCCAGAGTGAAGTCAGTGCAGCTACTGTAGATGTAGCTCCCGTAGCAGTGGACAGAAAGCTAGGATATCGTAGCAGGTAGCCAGAGTGAGAGCCCCAGGCTGGAGGACCGGGGGGAACACTTCCTAAAGGGGGGGGGGGTGGGGGGGGTCACAGCACTGGTGGTTTTAATCAAATCACCACAAGTGAAACCGATGCTTGGAAAAATTTGGCCCCCGTAAAAAAAAAAAAAGAAAAAAAAAGGCTGATCGTCAGCCAGCTCTTTGATGGCTTTCTTTTGAGTGGTAGTTAAAGGATATGATCTCCAGTTTCCTGTTTTCACTCCCTCTCTCCTCTCTCCCTCTGTCTGTGTATGATTGATGGCTCATTGATTGAGCAGCGTGCTCCCACTAAGTCCCTCTCTGGGCCAGCTATCTGCTCCCTGTCTGCAGCCATACACAGCCAGTTAGCAGCAGAAGTGTGGGAGACAGAGAGAGAGAGGAAGTCATTGATCTAGCAGGTGGCATTCCTTCTCTCAGTGGGTCCCATTGTTTAACACATAATATGTGACCAGGAGGAGTTCAATACTGTGGTAATATTTAACACGGGCTAATGTCAGTGGGTAAAGATCAACATGACGCCCTGCGTTCAACAACTTTTGATTCATCATCACAGTGTTGTGTTTTGTTCACCCCGGGTGACACGATAAAGTCTTTATTTGCTCTTCTACAAGATGCAGCCGTAGTCACTCACCGGTTTTGAACCGGTTCCAACCAGTTTTTAGGAGTGTACCACTGTGTAGCATTAAATATTGCCTCAGGACTTTAATTTGTCACCGTTTCTGCTGTATAAATTCATAACCAGCGGCGGTTAACTAAAACATTTAGGAAATAACTTCGACAAATGACTGTGACTGACAACTGACTGAGATCATTCACAAGTCATAACGTTCAATCGGGAGACTGTCACTAGTCTGTTTTAAGGCACGTTAAACGCTCTCCCTACTACAGTACACTCGTGTTTTGATCGGCCGGCCAGTTAGCGTGAGTGTGTTCAGTTGGTTCTAATAGATGGCGAGGTCAGATCAGGTGTGTTTAGCAGGTAGATCATGTGCGGTAGCATCCATCTCAGGTTCACACTTGCATGTCAGTGGAACAAAACACTCTCTTTTTTGAATGAAGGGAAACTGGAAGTAGAGCAGTGTGTTGGAGAAAGCCCCTGGGGCAGCATGAGCTAAGCCCATAGATCGTGCAGCTTGAATGAGAATAAGTCTAAAGTGAAAAGTCATTGAATGGATTCATTGAGGAGCAGAGAGTGGTGTGTTTGTTTGTGTGTGTGTGTGTGTGTGTGTGTGTGTGTGTGTGTGTGTGTGTGTGTGTGTGTGTGTCTGATGATAAAAGGTGATTGGCTCAAGAGAGTAATGACGTAACAACGCTTCAGTGTGTTTACCACCACCGGCTGACTGGAGAACTTGGGAGTCATTTTTCATGTTTTGTATCGTGTTGAAAATCATGTGATTGTTTTTTAACAGCCTTTTAAGACTGATACTCGTATGCTGTTGCTCACTCGGAGTGATGGAGTGTTTTTCATAATCTTTTTAATATGAGCCATGCACTGGAGGGACAAGGGGTTTTAGGTGTCCCGTGATAAGAAAACAGTTGCTTCTTATGTTGCTGTATTCGTTGTTCTCAGTGTAATTATGTAAGTAACATTACACCTGCACCTTGTTCCCCTGACTGTTGTCGAAAGGTAAAAAGCAGAAGCTTGTTTTTCTCCTCCAGTCCAGCCCACGGACCCCCTACTGGCTGGCTGAAGTAGTGCAGCCTGAGTATGTCAGGCTGCGTGTGTGAGGTCTCTTTCTCCAGCAAAACAAAGGGCATATTTTTCAGAACAGGGGCCTCAGAGTGGCCTGGCCTGGCCTTGCCTGGCCTCATCTATGTCCCAGCTGAGAGGGGGTCTGGATAGGAGAGGGGGTCTGGAGAGGAGGGAGACAGAGCCCTGTTTTTTTTCAAATCGTGCCTTTATGTCTCCCCTGGCTGTGAGTGTGGCACAACATTCCATAATGGAGGCCATTGTTTGTTTGAGGGGGGAGGGGCGGAGGAGGAGGAGGGGGGAGGGGTTAAGCATGGGTTTCAATCTTTTCTGGAAGTCTTATGTTTGACGTGGTCGAGGGCTTAGCACTTCCTGTGGTTGGGACTCAGGTCCTTGCCCCTTGCTCCGCTGCATCTCAGCTCCTCCTCCTCCTCCTCCTCCTCCTCTTCTCTGCCCTGCCCTCTTTGCTCCATGTGACCCTCACCTCCTGTTTATGTCCGGTCCTCTCCTCCTCCTCCTCCTCCTCCTCCTCCTCCTCCTCCTCCTCCTCCTGTCTGTGTGGATTACTAACCGCAGAGCCTCAGTCTCAATCTGCCGTCCTCTCTCCGCTCCTTAGCGGCCCCGCCCCGCTGACGTTCAAATGATCCTCCAACCTGTTGTCAGCTTGCTCAACACACCAGCCTACATGAATGTATACATACCTACGACGGGTGTGTTGTGATGACAGGATGATTATCTGTAGAGCAGCGCAGGCCATGGGGGTGTAAGGCCTACGTGGAGGTTTTTTTGGAGCCCCGGCTGACAGTGACTGTTGCCTGTGTGGTGTTGTGGTGTCGTGTCTGTGTAGCAGAGCAGAGCCCTGGCCATCTGCCCTTGGACCAGAGGCCCGCTCCCTCCCTGAGCCCCCCCCCCCCCCCCTCCACCCCCACCACCACCGCCACAGCCCCCTTGATTCCTCCTGCAGTGCTCTGACGACATTTCACCTCTCCTACGTGGAGCGCTGACTCCTCCTTAATCCGACTAAGGGCTAATCTGTCACGGGGGAAGGGGGGGTATGGGAGTGGGGGTGGGGGTGGGGGTGGGGGGGGTGTACTCCTGGGCCAGACCTCAGATCAGAGCTGGCAGACTGGCTGACTCACTCACTGCCCCCCCCCTCTCCCCAACTCCCCCCACCCACCGTCGCTCCCTCCCTCCCTCCCTCTCTCCCTCCCTTCCATAACAGACAAGGGACACCTGTCTGGTACAGAGATCAATCCCTGTGATTCTGAGCTGACTAAAGCCACCCTGTGTTAACAGTCTCTCTCTCTCTCTCTCTCTCTCTCTCTCTCCCCTCCCTCTCTCTCTCTCTCTCTCTCATTCCTTTGGATGGGGTCACAATATGTTTATGAAGTCCAGCTGGCGATGAGATAAGTCGTTTATTGGTAGAAATTCACAATAACACATCATAGATGGCGGCCTCTCAAGGGAGCACTGGCCTGGCCTCTCAGTTGATTTGTCTAGATTGCGTCGAGAAGCAGGCATGTTTGAGCTGTTGGGCTGGAGACGAGAGGAGCTCTTGTGTGCGTGCGTGCGTGCGTGTGTGTGTCTGTATATGTGTGTGTGTGTGTGTGTGTTCGTGCATGTGTTTGCGTGCCCCTGCTCTGTCACAGCTGACCACACACTGGCCTATCCGAAGCCCACACGGTGGACATTAACGGTAACTAAGTGTGATGTGGCAGAGGGGGAGATCACTGGGGGGGGGGGGGGGGGGGGGGCTCTGCATCCCTGCATGCATGCCACGTCCTGTGAGTGTCACACACACACACACACACACACACACACACACACACAGGGTGCACTTAACACACCGACGGACACGCGCCCGCGTGGACTGACCGCCAGCTCCACCAAGAGACACCGTATCAAAACAAGAGGAGGCGCGGAGAGAGAGAGCAGCTTAGCTCAGCCTCTGTATGATGTGTTTTGTAGTTGTCATGCTGGTAATGACTGTACCAGTGCCTACGACTTCTCCCCCCCCCCACCCCCCCCCCCCTCCTTTTTCTCTCTCTCGCTCTTTCCCTCTCTTTCTCCTCACGACTAGGGTGGCCATGTGAGCTGCTGAGGTCCCTGAAAGGGGGAAGAGAGACCAAAAGGGAGGTAGAGAGAGAGAGAGAGAGAGAGAGAGAGAGAGAGAGAGAGAGGGGTGGAGGAAGAGCAAAAACTCTCCTCCCACTGAAAAGAGGAGGTGAAAAAGGGGAATCAAATCATGATGTCACCATCAGCCAATAGGAAGTGCGGGCTGGGGACTGTTTAAGGGATGTCAGCTGTCCTCCTCCATCCATATCAGCTGCTGCCTGCTTCTGCTGCTGGATGGCCAGGCCCGGACACGCTTTCTCCAGGCTCTGGCCCCTGGCCTCTGGCCCCTGTTCTCAGTCCAATGCCTGTCTCACAGTCTACTTATACCACAGGACCTCACATCATGACCCTCTTTGTGGTTTAAATTTACCCCAGAAACCCTGTTTAATCCTCCAGTGCCTAGATTGAGAGAGAAGGGGCTACAGACGGAAAGGCACAATTTTGTATGTTCAATATGACTCTTTATGGCTGTTTTTACTATATCTTTATAGCATATTCACAGTGAAAAAATGTGACACCATAGCTCTGATTAACTTCAGCTATACTGCAGAGCTCCAACTGTGCTGAGCCCGCGAGAGAAACTGAGGTGATGTAACCCCCAATTTGTTCAGAGACTGTAAACAATGTCGTTTTGTTACACTCCGCTGCATGTGTGTAACTGCAGAGCCTTATTTGGTCCTGTTGTTACCCAACGGCCTAATGAGGACAAGCTATTATGAGTTCATTGTTTACGCCAATATAATAGCTTCTTAGTGTAATCAAAGCCTTTTAATCCTCACCCGTAACCTACACCGGGTGTTTGATTGTCCACTCGAACAAAAGAGGGCATAAAGACGAGAGTTAATATCTCCTCTTCTCCTGTGTTTGCTTTCTGGCTCGCCCCTTTTGATAAAACCGGATCGAATGGAACCCAGCGGAGGGTACAGTGTCCTAGCCCTTCCTGGGAGAAACTATACAGAGGGAGTGTACCCTCTCTATTGCATTACTACCCCTCGTATAATCTTATCACTGTGTCAACATGGGCAGTCATTCAGTAGCAAGTGGTGTTTTTTTTTCTCCTCTGTATTGTTTGTTCAAGTGTCCATGAACTACCAGAGAGCTTCAGGGTTTTTGAATAGATGGTCAGATAGGAAATCAGCGAAACAAGCATTGATATTCATGAGTTGTTAAGATACCCTAGGCTATGTTTCTTTCATGTGAAATGAAAGCGTATGGTTGTTTGTATGGATATTTGGTCTATGTAATCACATCCTCCGGTATCTATCGATACAGTCAGGCAAAGGAGAGGCTTATCAGACCATTCAACTTAAAAGGCCGAAAAAACAAACAAACTCAGTGAAGCTTGGCGGCTCTCTGAGAGTAGTCTCTGTTGCCGTATCTGAACAGATGTCGAGTCCGGGCACAACTGCGCTTGTTGAACCCTTGTTGGCTCGTCCTTTTTAAAGAACAAAAAACGGCCACACACAATATCCACCCTTACAAAATACACTGTGAAAACGGAATTAAGTGGAGCAAAAGGAGCCCCCTTGCCAGATGTCAAATCGTAAGTGGCCACCAGCACTCTCCTAAAGATTGGAATGCCAGCCGGAGAGGTGGCAGACACATGCCCGCATCCCAAAAAACAAAATGAGACAAGCTAGAGAAATGGGCAGAAAAACAAAATGTCTCTCGCCACAGGCTGGTCTGGGTGTGCCAGCTGCCTGGCCACTGTCGTAAGAGAGAGAGAGAGAGAGAGAGAGACTGAGAGATAGAGAAGACATTGTAGTCAGAGGAACTCCAGATAACCTAGACTGTGCAGCCAGACGTATCACCCTTGACAACCTCTGTTAAATAGTGACTCAAGACAACAGCAGTGCCGTCTGGGTTAAAACATGAGCTGTGCTTGTGACGCACACACACGCACACACACACACACACACACACACACACACACACACACACACACACACACACACACACACACACACACCCCAAGCAGCCCACCAGTCCACCAGCTGTCAGATTAGCAATTCACTAATGACCTTATCAGTTTTTGGTAAAGCACTCCCATTTCAACCTGACGAGGAGGCCCAGAGTGAATATGAACACTGCTTCATCCGCCCTTTTTTTTTTTAAGTGAGGGTAAATGTTTGTCTGCTTAATCAGGATTAGGGCCTCCTTGAAGTAAATGTAGAATACAGATGTGTCCTTTTAAATCCAGATGTTGTGCCAGCAGAGAGAGAGAGAGAGAGAGAGAGAGAGAGAGAGAGAGAGAGAGAGAGAGAGAGAGAGAGAGAGAGAGAGGGTTGCGCGGCCCGCAGTGCCAGTATGAAGTGTGTTGCGCTGTGCTGCCAACAGTACTGAAGCCTGCCGCAAAGCTGCAGATGGCTATCCACAAAAATAGGGCTTGGCATCGGAACCGCCACAATCCAGACGCTCTGATTGGCTGTGTGATTTTGGACCGTCGAGCCCTGTGTTACGTGCAGACAGCATACTCACAGACATGAGTAATAATCCAGTTAATCAAGAAAGGGAGGGATTGGTCAAGACGAGGTGTTGGTCTGTTCTAGGCCTGTGAGATGTGCTGTGATGTAATGTTGCCCTATATTAGTCCTTCCTGAGTAGCTGTCTGTCTGGGGAGGACGTGCCAAGGAGCCATGCATCAGACTGTGCGTCACTCAAAGCTCCCTGAGACAAACCAAGTGATGGAGTAAGAAGACACAGGACACGCTGTGTTGTTATGGCTCTTTGGAATCTGACATCATAAGACATGCTACTGTATGTGGATTGTACATGGACATGAAAAATCATGGCCAGCAATGATCTGGTGTTAAAAGTGTTTTGTTGATCGTTGGTAGTAGATAGGTGTATGTGGCTGTAGCACTCTGAGCAGGGACTAGAAGGTAGTGTGTGGGGGTGGGGGGGGGGGTGTGATGGCAAGGGCCCAGGGCTGGCCTCTTCACTGCTGGCATACCTGCAGGCAGGCTGTGGCTGGTGGTTCTACCCCCAACCAGTCAGCCAGTCAGCCAGCCATTCAGCCAGCCAACACAGGGCCTGCCAGGAAACACACTACATTTAATGAAGCAGATCTGGGAACTCAGGTATTTTTAGAAGCCACTTACAGTGAGAGGAAACACCTCCGACTCTGAATCTGTGAGAGAAAAAAAAACTGAAAAACCCTAGCCTGGTTTTTCTCCCGGAGTTTACCTTTTCACATCCTAATGTGTGTTGAGACTGGTGAGAAGGCAAGGCTGTCATAGCAGTTGCCTGTGCTAACCTTGCGGACCAGCAGCAAGCCTCTTATGTTGATGTTCTCCTCCATGAATGTCATTATCATGCCTGACCAGAACAGCACTGCCAGTGATTTGATTTGCCCCTGCTGACAGTGGTTAACATTGCTTTACAATTTGATGTGAATGGGTTAGCCACAGAAATGCACTTTGTGTATTTCTCACCCCCCTATTTCATGATGCATGTTAGTGGCTGTCTAGAAAAGGAAGGTCACAATGAAATCTCTGAAGAAAATCCTTGATTTTAAACGCATTACTACAGAGTTCTGCTGATCAAATGATGCAATTTGAGCAACGATTTAGTGGGTAGTCGCACCGGGGGGGCGTTGACAGAGGAGAAAACAAGAGCGAGGGAAGAGAAAGAGAGAGAGAGAGACAGACAGAGAGAGAGAGAGAGAGAGCATTTCGTGCCAGCGAACGCAACCTGTTTTTCACAAACATGGCAATTCATGACAGCCAAATTCAGCCGCGATGAGGAGTCCTCAGATGAACTTGGAGTGTTTCCTGAATTAATAGGGAATTGACTGCTGAGGCCAGTGTTTGGACTAAAAATAAGGATCTGGAGGCGTCCTCTGTCTGGGGATGAGCAGCAAGAGTGGGCCACTGTGTCTGGTCTGGCTTGCGAAGCCCACGACCTCCCGCAACCACTGTGATTAGGAAACACTGTAGGGATCCAGGCTTAACCATCACGAGGAGACAGAAGGCTCTTTCCCCACTCTGTCTTTACAACCACAAATACTTTGTACATCTAAATACAGGGATGTACAGTACAGTACGATATATACCTGTACATGTGAGATTTACCCACTGCTAAATTAGTTGGATTAAAGATGCGATAGAAATCCCTTCATTTCTAAACAAAATAATAATTTGATGTAATTCTATGGTCACAGCAACCTGGCTGATTAAAGAACCTCTTTTGAAGCACTCTTTTGTTTTTGTTTTTTTACCTGCTAAAGGCTTTACCAGATAGTCTCGCTCATGATTATTTTAGGTATACTGTATCCAAAACAATAGTTACTGTTGGTATGACGAACACTATTGCATATAAGTACGTGCATATGAACAGCATAACAACAACAACAACAACAACAACAACAACAACAACGGCAGCATCAGCGGCAGCTGTGGAGTTGGCCTGAGGCTGGAAGGAAGGGGTGTGTGTGTTGTTGTGACTGAACCCGGGTGAGGGGAAATGCCATGCATGCCTGAACACACAGACCAGCACATACCTCTGTGAAAAACACAGTGCTGGTCTTTAGTGGGCATGGGAGTGGAAGAGTCCCAAAAACACTGGGCTGGGAGGAATGAGTTCACACACACCTAGGTGCATAACACTGAAGAGAGAGATATTTCCAGCTTTCCTGAGCCAGCTTTCCTGAGCCAGCTTTCCTGAGTCTGCATGAGAAAGTCTGGTCGACCTTGATCGTAGAAGCAACCAAGTTTGACCTCCGCAAACGCAGCGAGGATCAAAACGACGTAAAAAAAAGTTCATCAAAACACAGACGGGTGTTGTGTCTGTGAACGTGGAAAAACACCTGATTAAAGTGGGTTATTTTGGGTCCTTGAGAAAAGCTTTGTTGGAACAGTTACACTGGGTATTGGATTTGCTGGTGTGGTTTGCCTTGGGCTGCTGTGTGTAGCTGAGTAGAGGAAGCATCCTCTCTCTGGCTCTCTCTCCGTGCTGATGTGGTTTAAACAAGTGTCTGGAGTGATCCGTTGGGGGCTCCAGGGGAGGATCGGGTTGCCGGATGAGGATGTGGCCTGATGGAGCTCAGGGAGACGGGGGTCGGACTCCGGCTGCAGGAGCAGCACATAGGGCCTGCCTGGTGGCGTCCGGGCCAGGCCAGACAGCTGGCTGCTACTGCTACTCCTGTTCCGCTTCTCTCTCTCTCTCTCTTTCTCTCTCTCTCTCTCAGCTACATCCTACGTCTCTCTCTCTCTCTTTCTCACTCTCTCTCTCTCTCTCTCTCTCTCTCTCTCTCTCTCTCTCAGCTACATCCTACATCACTCTCTCTCTTTCTCACTCTCTCTCTCTCTCTCTCTCTCTCAGCTACATCCTACATCACTCTCTCTCTTTCTCACTCTCTCTCTCTCTCTCTCTCTCTCTCTCTCTCTCTCTCTCTCAGCTACATCCTACGTCTCTCTCGCTCTCTCTCTCTCTCTCTCTCTCTCAGCTACATCCTACGTCTCTCTCTCTCTCTCTCAGCTCTGGTAATCTGAGCACCAGGGCGTTGACACTGTATACAGAATGTATACAGGCTATACCTGTATCTATACAATACGCTTAAGGCGCACTTATTGAGTTCACTTTCAACATCCATAGATATTCTTGGTCGGTAGACTGGATAAGGAGACGGATGGGATGTTGAGATTACTGGAACATTTAATGGACCTGGCTCATGTTAATAGGTCAAGGAGAGATAACCGATCAGATCTAACATATGGTACATTGACCATAGAGGTACAGAAGGCTGCGTATGTTTCCAGATCAAATGAAATACAAGCTGACAGGCTATTAACGTTATAATCATTTGGTTTTGATCATGTAGATACATATACTCCTCTGACAGACTGCATCCAATGCCAAGGTGACCTTTACAATAGGTTGTACGTCATGTTTATATTTGCATTTATAGCAGATTATTGCAGTCACAGACAGAACACATGCAGGGACTCTAACATGAATTCAAGTGGTCTATCTACGGTACAACTGTCTTATGCGTTTGACTCGTGCAGTTCCAGTGAAGGGAATATTGTATTTTCATAAACAGCTTCTTTTCAGGTTTTTCCTGAAGCTATAGCGACAAAGAACGCTGAAAAAGGAGCATGTTTAATCACTATGGTTACTGGTACCCCTCCCACTCCCGCACCGGGGAGAGGACTTGTTTACCATCTCGGCTCTAGACTCAATAACATGTCACTCATCCAGATTAGAACCTCCCCCGCATGCCTGCTATTGGCCCACGACAAATGTCTGCCAGTTTACACCCCCCACAACTCCACCCCTTTGAATAATGAATGATTTCCCAACTGTCTGTCACGCTTGCTATTCATTCTCGATGACACCGGTACATTGGATGTAGGGGCATATGATCAGACAATAATAATTGTGATGATTGCTGATCTGACTGTCTCATTAACATCATTTCATTTGTACAACATTAACAATAACACTTGTTAAAACTAGGCATAGAAGCAATAATAGCGACAGTATATGATGATGATGATGATAATGATAATAGTAATACTATTACCACTATGACTACTACTACTTCTATTGTTAATAATAATAATAATAATAATAATAATAATAATAATAATAATGATGGTAGTGATTGAATTACTGTTCTTATTCTTGTTAAATACATCTATTGGCATAGAAAATCACATATCGCAAAGGTGATTCCATTGCCTCCCGTTTTGCCTTAATATAGAGTATATTTGTGAATCTGTAACTAAAGTTAACATTGTATTCCTGCCACATTATGCCTTTATGATAGTGCGTGTACTGGAGCTTTGCAGCTGTGTTGCGTGCAGGGTGTAAACGTGTCACTCGTTTCCCAGATGTAAACACTGTAGTAGCCTACAGTACACAAGCACCCTGGCTGCAGAGACATGTCACGCAGTCAAAGGACCCAGAGCTGCATAAGGCTCTCTGTAAGCATCTGTGTTTCCTCTGCAGGAAAAAAAAAAAGAAATCCTGTAATTCTATGATAAGATATTTAAACAGTGAAATGTTTATTTGTTGGATCATCGCGATGCGTCCTGCGCCAAGTAGACAGTGGTGAGATCTCTCCATCTACTTAACAGATCGGAGGGTTTTAGAACGGAAAGACTGACAGACAGACATGCAGACAGAGAGAGGGAGGAGGTGGGAGTGAAGCGGGCTTGTCGGAGGGGTGGGGGGGGGGGGGGGGGGGGGGCGAGCTGTGGGTCACATGGGTCCCAGACCCAAAATCGCTAACAGCTCCCCGTCGCATGCCCCCTGCCAGCCCAGCCCAGCGAGTCGAGCCCCCATGGAGGGATCTGAGGCTGTGTGATGCAGATGCAGCGTGTCAGTCAGCCAAAACCTCTAGTGTCTCAGATCGCTAATTATCTGCATCCTGGCCCTACGCATTCCTCCTGCAAGAGAAGCTCTATCCTCCCTCCCATCTCCTCTCCAGGCTCACAGGTTTTCTTTTAATAGACACTATATCAGAGTTAAGTCACAACGGCTTCTGAGGCCATATACTATTTCCTCTCCTGTCTCCTGAAGTTGTTATTGTGTTGGTCCGGAGCACAGAGGGATTAACATTGTACTCCTTGTCCCTGCTGGCCGGAACATTCTGGGGATTCTTTACATAGTCCACTGACCAGACGCAAGAAAACGCCAGGGAAAAAACCCCCATCCAAATGGGTCAATATGCATTTACACAGCATAGGTTCTCCATTCTGTTTCTGCAAACAGCAGTGTTTTTAGGTGTAGCTTTTTTGATCCCTATTTGATCTAGTGGAGAGTAGAGGAATGTGTGGATGTCTCTAAGGGGAGGGGCGGGAGGAGGGGGGGGGGGGGTCTGTGTTCATGGCGTTATTTGCTAAAGAATAGATGGACTATGCCACTCCTCACGTTGCAGTGATTCTGCGGGCAGGCAGGCAGGCAGGCAGGCAGGCAGACAGGCAGGCAGGCAGGCAGGCAGGCAGGCAGGCAGGCAGTGTCGATGGCGTCTGACCAGTCGGTTCGCTCTGGGAAAAGGAGGGAGGGGGAAGAGAGAAATAGGGAGGGAGGAAGGATTGTGCAGGGATGAGAGTATGGTACATAAACTCACCCACCCCACACCAACCCTGCTGGATCTCTGTAGCGTCATACAGGAGAGTGTTGTTGGCTGGACATCTCTGGGCTGAGCAGCTCTTGCAGCAGTCTAAATAGGGCAGAACTACTTTCCAGTGGCATATACAGTATATATACATATACTGTATTCCAATCTGAAAATCACATTTTCAATCCAACTGAAAGTGCACAACCATCTATTTACATTGGAGATGTTGTGTAATTCAGCGTTATAAGGTTAAACTTTGAGATATCTTCTAGTGCAAAACATCCTCATTTGGACCTCTACTAATGAGACACATTGCCAGACTGGTGGTGCAGGGAGAGGATCCCCGTCCTTGTTAGGTATAGTGCCTTTCCTCTGAAGCAGTGGACACCCACGATGCCGTGCATAGCTGTGTGTAGAGCAGAGCAGCGTGGAAATAGGCCTGCACTTGGGGTGTCTATAAATAAAGGATCGTATCCTTGATACCACGGGTTGTTTGGTCACACAGGGAAACCGTTGGTTGACTTATATGGATTGTGAAGCAGCAAGCCCCCCCCACCACCCACCACCCACCACCCACCTCCCACCCACCCCCATCCACCCCCCTCCGCTTCCTCCCAGCGGAAGGTATGCATGTTTGGAATTTCTCTTCATTGAGGAATCTGTTCAAATGATGCGGAACCTCTTCCAATGAGGCCCCTCTGAGTTTGCCTGGGCTGCCCCCTTTTGGTGGAATTCCAAGAAATTAATGGCTTCCTGATTTTTGGGGGTTTTGTTTCTCTCTCCCTGCAAGAGCAGCTCTGCTCACCTCTCATCATGCAAATATGGAGATCAACTCCCTAGATCAAGTCCTAGCTTGGGTATGAATCGCTTAGTGTTGACATTAGATAGTTAGGAGATATAAGTGTCTTGATGGATTAGGTCCAGAATGGCTAGGTATTTAGGAAGCATTGAGCCAGTGCTTGGTTAGAGTTGCAATTAGAACGAGGAACTGTGTATCTATATATAGCTCATAAAAGGGCCATATGGCTATTTAAGGGAGTGCAGCTCTCATTTAATAGGCTCATTCCACCATACAGTATCTAACCTGTGATAGGCATTATGCTGTAGAACATTTCCCCTCAGACACACGTCAGCTCATGGTGAAATAAACTGGAATTGCGGGAATTGTGAAAGATCAGACCCATCCCATGTGTGTCTTCCTTGGAGCAAATAGTGGAACATGTTCAAATTGTTGTTTTTCTTCCAAAACCCTGAAGGAATGTTCTAGTCATTCCACCTCTTGTATGTGCACGGCTTGCGATTCGACTGAATGTGAGAGAGAATCTCAAGTATTTGAGATATGGTTTGGAGTGGGAATGATCAAGCCTCCTCCGTTGTGAGGAGAAGCGTGAGTTTGTACTGTGGGAGGATGTGTTTGCTCTGCAGCGTTGCTGTAGTGCCCTGTCACGTTCTTAACTTACTGTACACAGATGTTTAGGAAAGCAGCATGAAATATTCATAACTGAGATTAGCTCGGCAGTCCTGCTCCCTCTCTCTCCACCGAGCAAAGCACAGAGCTGATCTTCTGACATCTAATACACAAGTAAACAATCATGAGCTCTCTTTATCATGAGAGCTCTGTCTCTCTCTGTCTCTCTCTCTCTCTCTCTCATGATAAAGTGTCTCTCCCTGGCCAGACTCAGATGCCCTTTGGTGCATTAGAGAAAACCTCTCCTCTCCTCTCCTCTCCTCTCCTCTCCTCTCCTCTCCTCTCCTCTCCTCCCCTCTCCTCTCTTCTCCTCTCCACGGGATTATCATAAGCAGCCAATGGGTTAATACCATTTAGCTCTCATAATAAAATACCAGGAAATATATTCAGTTCTGATCACTGACAGATTAAACTCACAGTCATGTGTTCTCCATTATTGACAATGCTGGTATTTATTATTTTGACATGATGTCTAGTCTTCACAATAAATAGTGGCACCCAATCATCCGTTTATCCTATACAGTAAATTAAGAAAAATTGAGGTTTAATGATCAGTAAAGAGAGCAGAGACTCCATTGGTGCATTTCTTTCCCATCATGTAACAAAAGTCACTGTCTGTCCCAATACTGCTGTTATTGATTCCACATTGCAGTGCGGTTCAGTCCCTTAGCTATCTTTCAGTAAACACACAGTGGATTCTGTTTTTCATGTTGCTAAACGCTTAATTTGAAACACGCCAGCGTTCTCCACACACGTTTTACTGTCGATTTTCTCACGGTCCTGACGGAAGTTAGAGAATATCTCTTGGAAGCTGCTGTGGTAGTTTGAATATGAGCTCTGTAAGTGCCGTCATCTGTGTCCCTAGTTAAGTCGCAATATGGGTAAACCAAAAGAAATACATCAGTGTTTGTTTCTCGAGCAGTTCTCTGAAAACCATCCAGCTCTCCCTGGAGAGATATTTAGGATCTGTAAATAGGGGACTTTCTGTGTCACAAAGTGACATTATAGGCTATGTTAGAAAACTGTTGATGTCCTTTGGCTATGGTGATGCCATAATAGCATTTGAAGATCATTTTTCATATCGAGTTATCTTGAGGGGGTGTGTATTACACACTTGTGTATCTAGGGTCTTCTGTGCGCCGTGTAGGAGCCAGTCTAGGCTTGCTCCCCTGCTGTGCTGTAGGGAGACCTTGTGTGTGATGGGGAGGCCTCCCCTACTCCTGGAGTCAAAGGCAATTCATCTGCTGGCGAGACATTTGCTTTATGTCTCTCCCCTCCCCCCCCCCCCCCCTCCCACCCCCCCCCCCTCGAATTCCCTTAATAGTCCCAAACAGCAATAATATTTATCTGTAGTGGGGCCAGCTCTGCAGTTTACTAACAAGGCTGGCATAGAGCAGAGAGGGGCCCTGCGCAAACATTCGACGCCCTGACGGCGCACCACTTCCCCTCTGACAGCGCTCTCCAGCTCCCCGGCTCTGCTCAGCGATTACCATTCTACAGCCCACTAATCCTAAAGCCTGCCTCTCCTCGACCTCCAACGATCACAGTACAGGCTCGCACGTACGACACACACACACACACACACACACACACACGCGCACGCGTGCGGTCGCACACACACACACACACACACACACACACACACACACACACACACACACACCGCTAAATCAGAAACTCGCCATGCCACCACCTATCCTCGCTCCTGTCCTCCGAGCACTTGTTATAGATCTAATAATAGTATACCCATTTAACCGTTTTTTTTTCCTCTCCAGGGAAAGACGCTTATAAATGTATTCCAGTCTGAAAGCCATTTAATTTATTGTATTTTTAATATGTGATGAGCTTAAACAGTGAGCTGGTGCTTTATCTGTTAGCTGCATTACCGTGTCTCCTCTGTGGCCCTGTGTTCCAGACCTACTGTTGACACTGACCTCCCCCCCCTCTCTCTCTCTCTCCCTCCCCCCCCCCCTCTGTCTTCTCCAGTGTGCCCGGACAGATGTGAGCGGGCGTGCACAGACTCAGGTGAGTGTTGCCACAGCCAGTGCCTGGGCAGCTGCACTGAGGCGGACAACGACATGGCGTGTGCCGCCTGCCTGCATTACTTCCACGAGGGCCGCTGCGTGGCGGAATGTCCCCCGGACACCTACAAGTTTGAAGGCTGGCGCTGCATCACCATGGACCTGTGCGCTCGCGTGCACCTGCCCAGCGACTTTGACTTTGTCATCCACGGAGGAGAGTGTATGCCTGAGTGCCCCTCTGGCTTCACACGCAATGAGAGTAATAGGTAAGGCAGTAGGGGCTTGGCCTCCAGGGCTCTGCGGGATCGGGCACGGTCCTCGTTAGGGGACGGCTCTATCGCTCACAGAGATACTAGACTGTGCTTGAGTCCTTGTTCCTCTATACCCATCTCAGACGTGTTTGTTGTGGGTCTGTGTGGCCCTGTGTTTTGTTGTATTATGGGTTCGCATGCCAAGTTGTTTAATTATTCACGTGGAGAAAAAACACCCCCCCCCCAACTGGTCCTCCGGAGCTGGAAGTGCTGCAGGCAAAAACGTCACGTTAAGCTATTCATGTTTTGTTTTTTTGAAGCCTGTGGACTTTCCAGTTCCTTTACTGTACTGTAACTCAGAAAGATGCTGACCTCAGAGCCCAGCAGGCCTATACAAGACTCGAGCATTTGGAAATGTCTAGAAACCGGAGCAGGACCTGCAGGGCGTAGTCGTGAACTACAAAGTATACTGTGAATGTAAACATGGGGGACTAAAGAGACGTTATGCAGATTGCTTAAAGGCATTCAGAAGGGAATTAATCACAGCAGTGCTTTAAAAACTCCTTGACATTTCCTGTGTTTGACGTGAGCTTAGGATGAGAGAACGTCTTTGTTTGTGACTCAGGGTAACTTATCTCCGTATTTTGATTTGTCATTTTCTAAACATTCCATGTTGAGTCTTTGTTGCCCTATAATTTTGGCCATATCACCCTTGTTTTGTCTTAAAGGCCACTCGGTGATTCATGCTCTCACGAAACACCAGGTTCACATGAGGACTTAGAAAAGATCTCACACTTCATGCAGAGAGTGACCTTGTATTTCAAAGCAAAAGGACACATTTATTACATCTTGATGTTTTGGAATTTCGGGGAGTGAGGGCGAGACGTCTTCATCCAACGTTTCCTGGCATCACTCTGTGTGAATTTTGATTTGCTTGTCTGGCTATTTCTTGACCGTTTTCTCTCCCTCCACCCCCTCACCCCCGCCCCCCCCTCTCTCTCCCCCCTCTCTCATACCCAGCATGTTCTGCAGTGAGTGTGATGGCCTGTGTGATAAGATCTGCGACTCTAAGACCATTGACTCAGTGGATGCGGCTCAGTCTCTCATGGGATGCACAGTCATCAAAGGCAACCTGCACATCAACATCCGCCGTGGCAGTGAGTACCGTCCCACTCTCTCCAGAGACAGGCGGGGGAGCAGGGGGCCGCTGGGACTGCTGGTGTGGGCCGCAGAGTCAACATTACAACATCAGCTTGCCTGCGCCCCAAGTCAATTATCACATTATGCTATTATGCTATTTATTTGCTCAGTTGACGGGGCTGACTTACGGCTTATCTGTAGATATCAAAACGTTTGTGCGATCCTATATTTGCAGGGGGGAATTCCCCTCTGGAGTAAAGACGTAGTAGCAGTAGTCTTTCCATTTTGGATTTGATGTTGTTCAGAGCCCTGCTTCTCACACAGTGTGTGTGTGTGTGTGTGTGTGTGTGTGTGTGTGTGTGTGTGTGTGTGTGTGTGTGTGTGCGTGCGTGTGTGTGTATATGTATATGTGTGTGTCTATATGTGTGCGCGCGTATGCGTGTGTCTGTATGTATATGCCTGTGTTTGTGTGTCTCTCTCCCTCTCCTCTCCCCAGATAACATCGCCTCAGAGCTGGAGAGCTTTATGGGTCTGATCCAGACAGTGACAGGCTACGTGAGGATCCGCCACTCCCACCCGCTTGGCTCCCTCTCCTTCCTCAAGAGCCTGCGCTACATCCATGGGGAGGAGCTCATGGACGGGTACGACCACTCTGGCCGGGCTGGGCTGGGCTGGGCTGGGCTGGGCTGGGCCGGGCTGGGCCGGGCTGGGCCGGGCTGGGCCGGGCCGGGCCGGGCCGGGCTGGGCCGGGCTGGGCCGGGCTGGGCTGGGCTGTGTGTATGGATCAGTGAACGTGTCAGTCTTAAACCGCAGCCCTTGAGACAGAAACTTGTTGTCTTTCGTTTTTCTTTTGAAAAGGTTCTTTTTTTGGTGTATGGTCGTTTCACTCTCATATGTTTCAGTTAATACTGGATAGAGACAGTAGAGAAAGACAGGAAAAGAGGGTATGTCGGGGAGTGGGGGGGGGGGGGGGGGTAGGGGGGGGGGGCATATGACGTAAATGTCGCGGTGAAATTGAACTGAAAATGTGAACTGAAAATGGTGAACTGAAAATGTCTTTAAAAAAAAGTGTGAAAAGGAGTGTGTCAGAAAGTGCTGCAGATAGGTAGCCAAACACTGTTGTCAACCCTTCATATTGTCATGGCTGGGAAGATTCACAGTAGGCCTTACAGTACAAGGGAATTCACACATACAGTAACACATGCCAAAAACAGGCCTCTCCCTGCGAACAAGAGAAAAGGTGGATGATGGGCTTGTGTGATTGGAAACACTCAGGTCCCCTGGCCTATTCCGGGCTCTCGCATGATGTCACCGCCAGCCTATCCCCTCTCAGAGAGGAGAGAGTTTGTTCTGGAGACGGCAGAGAGGATCGTGGGAAAGCCGTTCACCCCTCTTGTTGTCATCTCTCCCGGGGTAGAGTTTCAGCTACAGGAATGCTTGTAAGGAGGGTTGGCGTTCCCCTCGTTCCTGAGGTGTTCTATGGAGCTGGTGTGTGTGTGTGTGTGTGTAGGGGGGGGGGGTTAGAGTTTCTCTGTTTCATCTCTCTCTCTTTTTCTCTCTCTCTTTCTCTCTCTTTCTCTCTCTCTCTCTGTCTCTGTCTCCCTCTCTTTCTCGGTCTCTCTCTCTCTCTCTCTCTCTCTCTCTCTCTCCCTGTCTCTGTCTCTCTCTCTGTCTCCCTCTCCCTTTCTCTTTCTTTCTCTCTCTCTCTCTCTCTTTCTCTCTCTGTCTCTCTCTGTGTCCTTCTCCCTCTCTCTCTCTCTCTCTCTCTCTCTCTCTTGCTGTGTCTGTGTATGTGTTGACTGACACGCAGAAACCCGATCCTCTCTCACGTCTGCTCCTGTTAACACTTTACTCATCTACCAGACAGAGAACTAGGCCACAAGCCCCCGACAACAATGTTGACGACTTTATCCTCAGCGCTGCTTATTGATGGAAAGAGAAATAAACCGAATTGAGTAAAAACAGAGATTTGACCTGCTGTCAAATGTACAGGTCGTGAACACCTGTCTGTTGTTTTCCTTTCAGGATCTACTCTTTCTCAGCCATCGACAACCAGCACCTGCAGCACCTGTGGGACTGGTCCCAGCACAACCTGACCATCAGAGCCGGGAAGCTCTTCTTCCGCTTCAACCCCAAACTGTGCATGTCGGAGATACACAAGATGTGGGAGAAAACCAACATCACCAAGAAGTTTGAAGAGGACGATTTCCGTCACAACGGGGACAGAGCCAGCTGTGAGTACCCCTGACGTGTCACCTACCGATCACGCCTGTCTCCTCTTGCTGCTGCTCATTCGTATCATATTTAGAAGTATATCATTCAGCTCATATCGACAAGGATGAATTTGATTTGTGCTCAACTCATGGAGGATATGCATGAAGTCAGTCAACGATGTGTGTATGTGTGTGTGTGTGTGTGTGTGTGTGTGTGTGTGTGTAGGTAAGAGTCACAACTTGCAATTCAAGACCAACAGCACCATGAGTAACCGTATCAAGCTGACCTGGGAGCGGTACCGGCCGCCAGACTACAGAGACCTCGTCAGCTTCATCGTCTACTACAAGGAGGCGTGAGTATTCTCAGAGAAGATGTTTGTCTATCAAGATGTTTGACTATCAAACCTTTATCCTGGTTTTAGCAAGATGTGGATTCAGAGTTACTGTTCTGCCTCAGACTCCATGAACAGAAGGTTGTGTGTTTTCATGCTTTACAGACAGTTCCAGAACATCACAGAGTTCGGGCAGGATGGGTGTGGCTCCAACAGTTGGAACATGGTGGACGTGGACCTACCTCAGGACAAAGACATTGACCCTGGCGTGCTGCTGTCCCCACTGAAGCCCTGGACGCAGTACGCCATCTTTGTGAAGGCCATCACTCTGGTGGTGGAGGACAAACACATCCTGGGAGCCAAGAGTGACGTGGTCTACATCCGCACCAGCCCCTCAGGTAACACTGACTACTAAAGCTGTCTGATAGAACCGTAGAGAACAGTACCTGTATGTATCTCTATAGATTAAACCCCAGGGAACCCCTCTGAAGATAGCACTTAGAAACGTTTTGGACTGTAACATTACTGTGAAGAGTATGCTCACAGAATCACCGTTTGTGTGTGTGTGTGTGTGTGTGTGTGTGTGTGTGTGTGTGTGTGTGTGTGTGTGTGTGTGTGTTTGTCTGTGTCTGCGTGCGTGCGTGCCTGTGTGTGTGTGTGTGTGTGTGTGTGTGTGTGTGTGTGTGTGTGTGTGTGTGTGTGTGTTTTGTTTTCTTCCACAGAGCCATCCATGCCAGTGGAGGTCCGGGCGTATGCCAACTCCTCCTCCAAGCTGGTGGTGAAGTGGTCCCCTCCCATCTCCCCTAACGGCAACCTCACCTTCTACCTGGTCCGCTGGCAACAGCAGACTGAGGACAGGGAGCTCTACCAGCACAACTACTGCTCCAAAGGTTAGACCTCCTCCTCCTCTTCCTCCTCCTCCTCTTCCTCCTCCTTTTCCCATGGCTCTTCGTCCTCTCTTACTCCTTTTTTCCTATATTCACTCTCTTCTCTTTTATCTTTGAGCATTATGAAGTCCATATAAATTGCTCCACAACAAATATCTCTCCTCACCGGTTGAGGCTGGTGGAGGTAGAAATCGGAGGACGGGCTCATTGTAATGCATAGACTGGAATGAGGAATGGTATCAAAACACGCATTCCATTCCACACCTTACGACAAGCCCGTCCTCTGATTTCTACTTCCACAAGCCTCCACTGCTCCTCACCTAGTATTCATCGCTCCTGCGCATAACTCTCCATGCTCACTTCACTTGTTGTGCTTCTGTTGGTGAATCTTGCCGTTTGCTAACGATGTAGCCATTTGCTAATGGTTCCTGTTCCCCTCTCACCCAGAGCTGAAGATCCCCATCCGCATCTCTGCCACGGGGGTCTTGGACATGGACGAGGACACCAAGCCCACTAAGTCAGACATGACCGGAGGGGACAAGGGGCCGTGCTGCCCCTGCCCCAAGACCAAGGAGGACCTAAAGGCAGAGATAGACGACGCCTCCTACAAAAAAGTCTTTGAGAACTTCCTACACAACGCCATCTTTACACCCAGGTAGGTGTCTGCAGGAAGCAGGGAGGGAACCTCGGCAACAGGGGAGAGATTGAGCTCAGCTCTGTGATACTGTTGAGAAAGCTCAGGCTGACTTCTCCTTCCACAGCTTACAGCTGCGGTCCAAACCTACTCTCAGTCTCCCGAGATGACTATCAAAGAGCTTGAGTTCACCAATGTCGGCCCTGTTTGCTTTAGTAGCAGCAGAATCCAGAAGGCAGTGGTGGTGGAATGGCTCCTCTGTGGGAGTGACAGGCTCTAAACATGGGGGTTTTGGAGAGAGACAAGAGAGGGGCTGGTGTGGTGCTGGTGGGCTGGAGCTTTGTCAGGAGCCCCCTCTGACAGAGCGCAGAGACACACAGGACTCAGGACTCTTGCTTACGGCACTTGTGGCTTTCCGTTGCCATGACGACGACGGGGCGGCAGGGTATTGGGGCCTAGCAGGCAGTCATTTAGGCAGTACAAACAAACCCGGGAGAGAGAGAGATGTGATTAATGAGTCTGAAGGGTCTGCGCTGGCTGCACACTTGCAGCCGGTTAGGCTTTTGTTTTGCCAGAATGGGGACTGACATCTGTGTTGTGTTATCGTTTCACCTAGCTCGTGGCTACGGATGTTTTACAGTTTCAAAGACTCCAATCTCTTCCCACACATATTCACTCTCCTACGTATACACAGTGACACACGCACACAAACAGATGCATTACATACACACACACACAAATACACAGACACATACAAACACACGCACACACACAGACACACGCACACACACACACACACACACACACACACACACACACACACACACACACACACACACAGACAGACACAGACACATACACACAGCCTGATTGGGTTTTGAAATTGAGCCTTTTTCAGGGTAAACTCAGGCCACTTGTTTCCTCATACCAGATGGCAGATGTGGCTGTGTGTGTGTGTCTGTGTGTCTGTGTGCATGTGCGTGTGTGTGTGTGTGTGTGAATGTGTGAATGTGTGTGTGTGTGTGTGTGTGTGTGTGTGTGTGTGTGTGCGCGTGTGTGTGTGTGCGTGTGTGTGTGTGTCTCTGTGTCTGTGTGCATGTGTGTGTGAGTGAGTGTGTGTGTGTGTGCCTTTGTGTGTGTGTCTATGTATTGTAAGTCTGTTTTTTGAGGTGTGTAGAGTTATACTTTCACTCCCACTGTAATTCACCATTTTATGCCACTTCAGGGTATTTTGGGAGTTTTAATGATATATACAGTGTTGAGTATTCCATAAACTACAGTTTCAGTGTATCACAAACCAAAATCATTGGAAAAAACATTCTGATGTTCTTGTTCAGTTACAGTGAACCTTCTGCAGTCAGGCACTTTGTAAAGCATTGTCTTTTTACCAGACTGCTTGATACTGTACAGTACAGTACAGTTCATCATCCACTACAACATGTTCATGCATTCATGCAGTGTTACAGTCTTGTCCAATTAAAACAATATGTCTCAGAAAGGCAACGATAAAACAGCCATTCTATTGTTATTAATTGTATTCATTCCCTCTCTCCCCATCCCTGCCTTTTTTAGTGTTGATTTGTTATAGTATAGCTGTTGAGGAAACAGTGAAGTGCCAGGTCTTTGGTGTGCTGCTGAGGGCTATGCTTGTGTATGCACAGCCTCTCCACTACAACAGAGTACGCATTATCACAAAACACTCGAGGGAAGGGCCTCTGAATTAGTGTGATTTTTCAAAAGTTCAGGCTTTAGAGAGGGAAAAAAGAGGGAGGCTGTTGAAACACAGAAACATAAAGAAAGAGGAAATGTTTTCCATTCTGCCCCCCCCCCTCCTTCTCCTCTCCGCTCTCTCCTCCTCCTCCTCCTCCTCCTCCTCCTCCTCCTCCCCTCACACACTCTCTTTGTCCGTGGCGTGGTTTGGAGTGAGTGGATGCCAGGAAATGTACAGCGAAGCCATCTGGAATTCAAATGAATGAGGAAAGAGGGAAGATCCCGGGTTGAGCCGGCCCAGCGGAGAGCAGCGGGGCTGAGGACAGACTGACTGACTGACTGACTGACTGACTGGAGGAGCGGAGGATAGTGAGACACAGGGAATAGACTGTGTCTGGTCTGGGGGACCTCCTATGAGATGACACAACCATCTATCAGCAACCATGATCACTTGACATCATTCTTGTAGTGGACACATGATGACACATACACACTTATAGATACAAGGAAGGACAAGTGGTCTACCTGCTGTTGGCCCTCGCCTCGCCTCACCTCACATGAAGAGACCTCACAGCAGAGCTGTACACTACATGGGCTTTCACATGAGCATGAAGTTTGAGAGGTCTCAGATCCCCTTTCTCCCCGGCTCTCTTTTCACTGGTATGTGAGGCTGCTGTGTTCAGCTGCTGTGGTTTAAGAGTGGCGTTAAATCACGCTGTTCTGGCTGGTCATCATGTCCCCCTCTCAGGACCAGGCAGCGTAAAGGTGAGAAAACAGGAGGTCTTTTTTTAGGAGGGCAAGGAAGGACACCAGCTGCAGTCAACTCAGTCTGGTTAGAAGGTCACGCTCCAGTCTTCTGTTAGTTCATCTAAGGACAGGTCTGCCTCTCTCCCTCAGCCTGGCCCTCTATGGGTCTGCCTCGGCCTCTGCCTCAGTCTGGACCTCTATGGGTCTGCCTCGGCCTCTGCCTCAGCCTGGCCCTCTATGGGTCTGCCTCTCTCCCTCAGCCTGGCCCTCTATGGGTCTGCCTCAGCCTCTGCCTCTGCCTCTGCCTGGCCCTCTATGGGTCTGCCTCAGCCTCTGCCTCAGCGTGGCCCTCTATGGGTCTGCCTCAGCCTCAGCCTCTGCCTCTGCCTGGCCCTCTATGGGTCTGCCTCAGCCTCTGCCTCTGCCTCTGCCTGGCCCTCTATGGGTCTGCCTCAGCCTCTGCCTCAGCGTGGCCCTCTATGGGTCTGCCTCAGCCTCTGCCTCTGCCTCTGCCTGGCCCTCTATGGGTCTGCCTCAGCCTCTGCCTCTGCCTCTGCCTGGCCCTCTATGGGTCTGCCTCAGCCTCTGCCTCAGTCTGGCCCTCTATGTGGCTGCCGCTCCACTCGGCTGGCCTGCCTCGCTAGCTAGCACCGGGAGAGATCAGCCCTGCCCTTAGACCTCCCATGCACGCTGGCTCATGTGACCTGTTCCAGTGTGTGTGCGTGGGGGGGGGGGGGGTCTACCCAACATCCCCTTCTCCCTCTCTCCCCACTGCTTCCCCAGTGTGAAGCCGTATTTCAACAGTGACTGTGAATGCCAATCAGTCTTGTGGGTTGGCTTTCATGCGCTCGTGACTTTGAACAGATCTTCATTAATGCTTTAGCAGTCCTCGTTGCTGTTCTGTGTATCGGTAAAAAGTAACGAAGAGTTTTGGAGAGCCGGTATCTCGATTTCTGCCGGAGCAGTTAAAACTGTCGGAATGGAATGTTGACAGGGGTGTGAGATTGCTACTGGGTTTTCCCACAGATCTCTGTGTGTCGGCTGTGTTTTTCCACTCTCAGTAAATACCATTTTCCCCTGGGTGCCTGGTCAGTCTCAAGGTTCTTTGTTACAAGGTTCTTTGTCATATCGGCAATGGATAGTTTGCAGAGGACAAAGACATTGGGTTTGTGTAGTGCATCAATGTCTCAAATGTTATCATTCAGATGGTGATTTGGTAAGCAGTTACAGTGTACTGATTGAATCCTCAGCCGTAGTTTGTTATGTTCTGGTGACGTACTGATAGGGAGAAATCCTCTGGGCCCAGTATTTCAAAACGTTTCATCTGGATCTGAATGATTTTTTGCTATTCAGAATCAGATCATCTAACTGATTTTGAGTCGTATGGGGGAAAACAGCCAGATAGATCTGATGCCGCATAGCAAAAAAGGATCCGGACCATTCTGATTCAGATTAAACATTTTGAAATACTGGTCCCTGGAGATCACAGTCATTTCAGGCACACTCATTAATTCCAGTCACTGTTTTTGTTGTCCAAAAAGATCATTGCAATCACTCACTTTAACTGCAGTTTGAGCAATTCCTGTGTGATTTCAAGTATTTCTTTGGTTGTCTGATTGACCTTTGGGTCAGCGCCATCAGTCTCATTCTCCACCACTAACACTGACATTTACAGACATTCTCCCCAGTCAGAAAGTCCTTTGTTTTCCTCACCTCAGCTGACTCCTCTGTGGGCTGATTGTTCAACTCTTTCATTCAGAGACCCAGAGAGAGCCAATCTTTACAGCGGCCCCCCCCCCCCTCTCCCCCCCCCCCAGTGGCCTGGTAGCGTCTGGTCTGGTGAGCTGCTGCCGCTGCCGGCACGTTGTCAGTGGCGCCAGAGCCCACCTGCAGGCGACTCTCCAGCTTCTGTACTTCTCATCATCATCATCATCATCATCATCATCATCCATCGTCCTCTTGATAGTGTTTCCATACGTCTCCGTTACTCAAGGAGAAGAAGTGGAAGAATGTTGGCATCAGCAGAAAAGCATACTGTACATACAAATTGCTTTATTTGCCTTATCTTTTATCATGTAAAAATGGGCTTCTTTAATGATCAACAAGCGGTTCATTACTTTCCCATCTCATGTTATATATGTCGGTCAAACTGTACATTATGAAGTTGCCCCTCTCCCTGTGTAGTAACTGTATTACTCCGGTACCAGCATTGTATTAATATGCTGTTACATATCATACATTTTGTAATAGCTTTGTAACGGAGTTGAGTGGCTATGTGTTATTACACAAGCGGAATAAAGAGCTGAACTCCATATGCCATTGAATGACCTCATGACGATGTAACAACCATGTTGTCACTAACGTGCCACCTACATGTCTACCGTGGACGGGGACAAGTAGAGCAGCCGTGTCAGTAGGGGTCAGTGTACTGTACAGGCAGGGTGTTGACAGCGTGTGGACATGTGCTCTCTCTCCACCTCTCCCCCACCCCTCTGACCTCATCACACCACACCGCTCCACAGGGAGCCGCACAGTGCAGCTGGACACACAGCAACAACAAATCACACCCGTCAGTCCACTCCGCTTCAACACAGCCTTACTGTACTGTCTCGGTCGAGTCAGAGTCGCATCCCACAAGAAACAAGTCATTTTACCAAATTATTCTAACCGCTATTGTGTCGAGACCCCGCCCTGTCCGGAGGGGTTGAAGGCGATGCTTTGGCTCTGTGTGAGTTGGTGTCAATGATGTCATGTGGGCTGTGTATGTACAGTATAATGTATTGTGTGCTGTAACAGGTTTCCCAGGGGGCATAACGCCTTTGCCTGGCTGACTTCATCTCACATGTATCCTATTTAACTGTGCCTCTGCTTCCCTCAGCGGTTATCTCTCCAAGCAGAGCCGCAAGCCCACTTCTCTCCCTCGCTTTCTGTCCCTCATTTTATCTCTCTTTCTGCCTCACTTAAGTGCTCTCTCTCTGCTGCAGTCAGTCAGTGCATTTCTCTCTCTGGCTCTCTCTCTAACGTATCTCTGTACGCCTCCCCTCCATCTGTCCGTCAGACCCCCAGACCGGAGGCGTAGGGACTTGTTTGGCGTGGCGAACGGTACTCTGGGCCGTGGAGCGGCGGGGGGCAACACCACAGGCCTGGAGGGGAACGGGACGGACGGGGAGCCCCAGGAGAGAGAGTACCCCTTTATGGAGGATAGGGGCAAGACGGATTCCATGGAAATCTCCAACCTGCAGCCCTTCACCGTGTACCGCATTGACATCCACGCCTGCAACCAGGAGGTTCGCCGCTGCAGCGCCGCGGCCTTCGTCTTCTCGAGGACCAAACCTGCAGGTCAGCCTCACGACCGTGACTGTAGGAAACATTTATAAACCAACATGATGACGACTGTAGAAAGGACCATTATTTATTGTTCCGTTCTATCATACTTTTAAAGGTTATTTTTTGGAGTGTGGTAGTCCCACTCTTGTATTTTGCAGTTTTTATTGGATAGTGATAGTGGAGAAAGACAGGAAAGTCAGGAGGTCAGGGTATGTCAGCAGGGGCCGGATTCAAACCCATGCCGACATGGGCATATGTGTGCACTTTAGGTCATGGTGCTAGACCACTGGACCACCCCAGGCCACTTTTTTTTATCTTATTGTACCTTTATGAAAATCACATTCAGTATGATGGTCTATTTGCAGGAAAACATATATGATATTGTGTGTGTGTGTGTGTGTTTCTGTGTAACTCAGACAAGGCGGATGACATCCCAGGGCGGGTGATCCAGGAGAGGGATGAGAAGGTGGAAGGCTCTGTGCTCCTGCGGTGGCCGGCGCCCGTCAAACCCAACGGCCTCATCCTGATGTATGAGATCAAGTTCCGGCAGGGCACTGAGGTGAGTCGATGCCAAGGTCCCTCCGAGGGAGGACCACAGAGCCTCCACCCTGAACCTTGAACGATGATCCCTGACCTCCACGGTGACACCTGTATGTGTCTGTTGTGTCTTCCAGCCTGAGAAACACGAGTGTGTCTCACGCCAGCACTACCGGGACCACAGAGGAGCTCGTCTGACCAACCTTGGATCAGGGAATTACTCGGCTCGCATGCGAGCCACCTCCCTGGCAGGGAACGGATCCTGGACTGAACCTGTGTCCTTCTACGTACCACCGCCCAAACGTAAGGAGCCACGGACAAAGGCTTTGTATTGATGATAATGCTCAAAAATCCAATTGTGGTTAAAAGCTCAGGTATAAGAGTTTGATTTCTGTCCTCTCTGCAGGTGACTATGACAACGCTTTCTATCTGGTCATCATCATCCCCATCATCGTGATCGTCATCATCACCAGCCTCCTCATCGCACTCTTCTTTGTCAACAAAAAAAGGTAAGGGAAGCTAAATACATCGGTTAACAAACATCTCTATCACCAAGCCCTCTGTCTTTGATTTTGTAACGTAGTTCATCATGAATTTTTGATAAGTGCTTTTGCTAAGCGTTATTGTCAGTCAATCGTGTTCCTGCTTCAGGCGATGCGTGAGATTGTAGACTGTGCCATTGAATGATCTATCCCAGACATGCTGTTCAATCTGCCTCCGTTGGCTGAGAGTGACATACACGTGTTTGTGCCCACAGGAACAACGACAGGCTGGGGAATGGAGTTCTCTATGCTTCTGTCAACCCTGAGTACTTCAGTGCTGCTGAGAGTAAGAACCATTTGAACATACCGTTGTCACATCACCCACGACTGTATGTGATGTCATGGCTGCATTTGGTATTGATGGTGTGTTGGTGTATTGTGTTGTGGGTTGTTCTGACCTCCTCCCCTCCTGTGTTGCCAGTGTACGTGCCTGATGAGTGGGAGGTGGCCCGGGAGAAGATTGTGATGAGCAGGGAGCTGGGCCAGGGATCCTTCGGCATGGTGTATGAGGGCCAGGCCAAGGGTGTGGTCAAGGACGAGGTGGAGACCCGCGTGGCCATCAAGACCGTCAACGAGTCGGCCAGCATGAGGGAGCGCATCGAGTTCCTCAACGAGGCCTCCGTCATGAAGGAGTTCAACTGTCACCACGTGGTGAGAGAGACAGACTCTGTATCATCCGTTAGCATCAGCGTCAGGCTAGCTTGAGAGAAATAAGGATACAAGGTCAATCGAAGATATCTGTTCAATTTCTTAGAGGGTCAAGGTTAAGACAAAGGGCCTCAGCCTGTGACCCCCTGGGAGTTGGAGTCATCACTTCCTGGTGTGGGAGGGTCAGAAACCCCTGTTTGGCTGTAGAGGGTCAGAGGTTGAAGCCAAACCCAGTGTACAGGGAGCTATGACATATCACATCCTGAGATATCTCTGTTCAATCACAGCCAAATCCTCATTCAGCTAAACGGAAGTGTTAAGGATTTTGCCCTCTGGAAATATTGCGTTACAACCTTTTTGCATGTCTGGGTGTTTTAAAAGCCAATCACTTAATAATTAAGATCAATTTAAATAATTTAGAGGAATGAGTTTTTTTCATCAAAGTTCCTCAGTCGCATTCGTTAAGCGAAGGCAGAGTTTCAAAAAACAAAGACAATTCCTAATCATTTCAGTGAGTCGGGGAATGTAAGCACTTAAAAATCTGTGTTTCTGTGCCATGATGATTCAAAGGGAATACTGTACAGTTAAACCAGTGAGGATGGTCTGTACCAAAGCCTCTTTAAAGGAAGCCGGTTCACTCCACCGCCATCTTGGCAACGCCTCTTTTATTTTCAATAAGGAGACCGAACGCTGTTTTTTTAGACAGGTCGTCTATTGGAGGGCAGGACAAAAACTCCCCAAAAACATTCACACCAAAATGATATGGGTTAGCAACTTTTCCTTTTGTTTTGTCATATCACTGAAATGTAAAGAAACATTTCGTGAGATCATTTGGTCGTTAAAAGTTGTTGCAATGGCTTAAAAATACACTTTATTTTGCTTGGTTCTAGCCTTCCTAGC